>NC_072736.1:169552356-169913188 GCF_026930045.1 Uloborus diversus | reverse complement strand
TTCTGTTGGTAATCCACTAACAAAAATTATACGAAAACAGTCTGGAATAACTTCAAATTTTCAATTTAATTTGTAACGGTTCGACTATGATGTTGTCATTGATTAAATAACTATATTGTAAGTTCATGTCAGACGTGTGTGTTTTAATGAAAAACGCTTTCCTCATGTTCAATTTCGACACTGCGTAACGACACTGATAAACCGGTTATACTTTTGTCACTGCTTTAAATATTTTTCTTAGAAAGTATTCATATACATTTCTAACGACTATGGTAAATTGCCTCTTCGAGTAGTTTACTTATAGCACTGATTTAACATTGGCATTTTTTCCTGGCAAAGAAGCATATTTATTCACTGTCAGAAGAGTGATTTCGTATTTATTTTCTTCTCAATGTTGAAGTTTTCTTTAATACCATAACTGCGTTTTTATTCTGAACTAGTGGTACCCGCACGGCTTCGCCCATAGTAGCAAATTAAAAGGTCATTTGGTTCACCTGTATACTTACAAGTAATGGATGATGCATTTCTTGCCAATTCGCTATGGTTATTTGCTCGTTCATGTTACGGTACATTGCTCGTCCACGTAATGGTAATTTGCTCATCCAGGTTATGGTAATTTGCTCGTTCATGTTATGATAAATTGCTCGTCCATGTAATGATATCTTGCTCGGTAAAATGTTCTTAAAATTGGAATAGAAAGAGAAAAAAATGGAATTTTCGAAAAATTGCTTCGAAGTACCCCATGCTACGAACTAATTTTGTGCCAAATTTCAGGAAAATCGGCAGAACGGTCTAAGTGCTACGAGCGTCACAGAGATCCAGATATCGAGACATCCAGGCATCCAGTCAGAGATATAGACTTTCAGCTTTATTATTAGTAAAAATTAAATAGTTTAGTTAAAGCCTGCACCTGCGTTTTGTAGCTAATGCTCTATAAAAATAACATCTGAAAGCCACCTGCTACAATTCATCAAAGAAGTAAACGAAAAAATAACTGAATCGATTAATAATCGATCGTCGACCCTAAAACACAAATTTTAGGATCGACATTGTGTCATAAAGCATCTGTTTCTCAAATTTCCATTAAAAAAAACAATGTAATTGAAACTCAAATACCAATTCAGTTTTGAAATTTTATAATAAAAAAATTGAATTTTATTTCACTAAAAAAATAAATAAATAAACTTGATATGTACTAAGTATTAAAAATTTGCGTAAAAGAACTGAGCTAAACAGAAAATTATCAAAACTTAGTTGTGATCACCTGCGGCTCACTAGCTTGTTATAATAGGTGCCATTTTCTCAATTTGCCAAAGCGGGAAGATTTCGATAATTGAAAAATTGGTTACCTTAATTCATTGGCGATAAATTTTTGGTTCAAAAATTAGCTACTTGTTAAAAATTTCATTCATTCCAACTAAACCTTAAAGCAGTTGGTGCACCATCAGAAATGTAAAAATATATATTACTGTTACATAATTAACATAAAAGTGTTTATTTTTAATCTTTATTTTATCTGTAAGTGTTACTTATGTACGGAAAAGTATTCGCAATGATTTGCAACGCGATTCTGATTATGCAATATACGATGCTTCCAATATTTATTTATAAACTAGCTGCGTCGCCCGGCTTTGCACGTTGCTCCTCTAATATAAAAGTTTTGTCAAGTGACGCGTGTTCAACAATTAGGAGTAAATAATATTTAAAAACCCCACTAAAATTTTCAGTCAAAATAATGATTTTTAAGTTTTGCTAACAGCAAATCAAAAACAACCGAATAGATTAAACGAAACCCTCCATTTATACAAGGAAAATCCTTAATTGTCTTCTACTGGCAGTACAAAACTAGTATGTTGTAGCCATCACGAAACTTTCTTTTATATCTTTCTTATAGTTCTGATCCCTCCCCATGCTTAACGAGGAAGCAATATTCCCAAAAAAAATTACACATGCCAAAACTTGACGACCATCCGAATTCCTGATTTATCTCAAAAGCAAAGCAAAGAATGAAAATTGAAAATTATTTTAAAAGTCTTGTTTAAAATAATTACAAACATTTGTTAACAAACACGAGATAGCAACAGTTGAAAAGTTTAAATCACTGAGATCATTTATTTTCGATCATTTCCATGCAATTAAAATCACGAGACAAACGCAGACGACAGTCTATTACGATTTATCTCTCTTATTGATGCAATTATAAAGCTATTTTTATTCACACAAATAAAAAAAAAACAGCCCCCCCCCCATGGAGCGATTGGCACCAAAATTGAATCAACGCCTGTTTACATATAGATTCATATTTATTCCAAATTTTATCCAGAACGCAGCATTACTTCTTGAGATATGGCACTCACAATGGGAAAAAAAGAACGTTCGATTGCGCCACCCCCTTTTCAGCTGCTTACGCCAAAATAGAATTATTTCTTATACCCCCTAAGGGCTACTTGTCGATTAATTTTTGTTTGATTACGTTCATTATTTCTTTAGATACAGCAGTCACAATTGATGACAAAAAACGTTCCATAGCTCAACCCCAGTTTGAGCTATTGACACCAAAATTGAATCAAGACCTGTACCTGTTAGGGGAAACATATGGAACAAATTTTGTTTGATTCTGCCATTTACTTGCTGGGGAATAGCAGTCACTCAAAACTTAAAAAACGTCTCATTGCTCCACCCCCCCCTTATAGGAATTCGCGCCAAAAACCAATGGGCACAAGGTCGCATAGAGGCACATACGTGTACCAAATTTCGTTCGATTTCATGTGGTAGTTTTTGCTGTAGAGCGGCCCAAAAAAACTGGTCACACACATACGCGACAGACACACACACACACAGACAGACAGACATTTTCCAAAAATGGTCGAAATCGACTCAGCACACACCAAAACGTTCGAATCCGTCAAAATTTGAAATTCGAAAATTTGCACGAATCCAATACTTTCTTCTATATATTAGATATAGATGAAAGAAAAAAAGGGAGAAAATTTTACCTCAATGCAAAGAAAAAAAAACATTTTATTTTTTCACAGTCGAGAAAAAAATGGCAGTAGATCTTTCTTCTCAATGTGTTTATTCACGCTAATTTAAATTGAGCTCGTTGGCAAACGGTGTTTCCGATTTAAATTTGTCGGTCCATTAGGCTTAAAAGTGCTTATAATTTTTTTCCTGGTGATTTTTCAGCCTTGGATTTTTTTAAATGAAGAGAGTAAATCAACATTAGGGGTATTTTTTGCGGGCTTTTGAATGAGACTCGAATTAAGAAAATCGGATAATTTTTTGGATAGAAAGAGCCATTTAATGCTATTTTCGGGTCCTAAAATTAAAGTTCCGAAAACCGTACGTTGTTCCTCCTAGTGCCCAAGTACCTCCTTCTCAAATTTGGTCGAGAGCAGACGTAAACTGTGGATTTGTATAGGGAATACACACACACACACACACACACACACACACGCACACACACACACACACACACACACATATATATATATATATATATATATATATATATATATATATATATATATATATATATATATATATATTATAATCTTTATTTTACTTATATACATTTATTTTTACACATTATTTTCTCTTTTGCATCGTGGAATTTTTTTTGGACAGGTGGGTATATAAATTAGTCTTATACTTTTTTTTCCTGTTTTCGAACTTTGCACCTCTCTAACACTTTCCAGAAAATTATATTGCTCCTTTCACCTCCAATTAAAAATATTGGCTATAAAACAACCGAAAAATTAAAAAAAATAAAAATAAAAATTGGGGCACCGTGTTCGAAACATTATTGGAAATGCTAAGCAGAAACGTTGATCATATTTGGATTTAGGGAGTTATTTTACATAAGATTCAGCAAGAAGCATTTTAAAAGGTTCTTTTTTTTTTCGGCATAGTCATTATTACAGGTCGAGTAAAATTCTGTAAAAGGGTTTTCTTTACGAGCAGAGTTTCAATGCAAAGAAAGCCACCTGTCACCTCTTGTCTACATTGATAATGAGTTCTGTAAAAGTGTTTTCTTTACGAGCAGAGTTTCAATGCAAAGGAAGCAACCTGTCACTTCTTGTCTACATTAATAATGAGTTCTGTAAAATCGTTTTCTTTACGAGCAGAGTTTCAATGCAAAGGAAGCAACCTGTCACTTCTTGTCTGCATTGATAATGGGTTTCGTAAAAGTGTTTTCTTCACCAACAGATGTAAAGAAATTAACCTTTGACTGTATTTCTATTGCTTAAAACCCCAGTGTCAGTACGAGAAAGGGAAATGGGTACAACAAAAGGGAAATGGCGCTAATTAAAAAGGTAGCTGAGCCATAGGTGACCATGGTTAAATTTCGATGATTTGCTGAAAAGCTGAATTTTTTGAAGAAAATTTCTACACTTAGTAGTACAACTCAAGTTTTAATTTTATTTGTAAAAAATTTAAAACGTTTTTATTACAGAATTTAAAGCTGTAGCTTGTGGGCCACCTTTGGAGCCAAAAGCGTTCCAAAGTTGGCCCTGGTATTGTATTTTTTAAATTTAAATTCTAGAAACGGATGTTTTGAGAATTGATGTCTACCATAAAATGTGTATTTTATAATTTTCGATTCGTCTTATTGTGCGCTTACTTTTTGAGGGACTGTACAAACCTTGATGTGTTTTGATGTACATTTTCTCGACAATTCAAGTTTATTATTTTAGAGTATGGTCACTAATAGCATCTGCAAGTGATTTCTAGAGCATAAAACTACATCATTAATAGCTGAATGTTTACTTTCAAAAACTTCTTTGGACTTGCAATATCTTTTGCGTTTACACTTTTTTTCTTGTGTTACATTTTCAGGCCTTTCGAACTACAACCTGCTCTTTATCTCTTTTCTTTACTTATACATCTATGCATACCTATACGCAAAGAACACGTGACTCGGGATGAAGAGCATAGACGATTTGTATCAAAACCTCCTGAATGCATAATTTTCCAAAAGTTTTCATTTCTCATGGGTCACAGTTTGAAAATAATTGGTGGCTACTATCTGTATATGATGAAGTCTAATAGATGTACAGATACTATAGTACGACCACGAAAAGTTGAGCTTTTACTCCACCTCATTTCAGAATTGTCCATTTTTGCGAAGGGGCGATATGGAGAGAAAAGTTGGAACAGAATTTGCAAGTGCGTCATTGGTTCTATAGATTGAATACGTCACCTTGGACTTCGAGAAAATAGACAACAAGGTAAAACATTTTAATTTTGTGCTGTCAAGGCAGTTGTCTCAATTGACAGGTCACATCCTACGTAAGTGGGTGGATCTTTCGTTTTACTTCTTTTAGCAGCTATTGGTCAAAGATAACAACGCCCTCGATTATGAAATTCAATTGAACATTGGTTCGAGTAGGGTTGCAATAATAAATGCAAGGCTTGCCACTTGTACTTTTTTGCCATTTCAACGCAGTTTTTTCTTTCAGGTCTAAATAATTACATAAAGAAAATATGCTAGGAGTATATTTTTTTTCATACCGCCAAAAGTTGCTAAACTCCAAAATCTGGCACTTGTCCTTTCTTCCCTCGCTACCTATTTTAAGGAATGGACCCATTTTCTCAAATAATTGACAAGGATCAGTTGTTCGCTTTCGGACTATACCCTTTACTTTCCTACAGCAGCATGAAACAGTAAAAGCATTTTTGAGTTAATTTTTTGCTTATTTTATCTGTCAAAGAATACACTTGAAAATTGAATCTTTAAAGTGAAGGAGCAAAAACTACATTGTATAAGCTCTAGAAGAAGAGGATTATTGTAACATGCTACGCATAATTGGTATGATTTCGCAAAGCTGGCATGAATATTTATGTGTCATAATTGAGTTATACTTATTATTCAGATCAAGAAACTAGATGAGGAAATTGCCTAATTGATGAATTGAATTCTTACGTGGTGTTTGATAATTAGAGATGAATTAATTTAAACTATCTTAATTTTAACTACCAGGAGCGTGATTTAAATGTCACAGTAGAGGTTTTATTTAGTTTTGCGAGAATTAAAATCACGTATAACATCTGCAAATGACGTATTAAAGACATTATCATTTCGCTGAACAAATTACAAAAAAAAAAAAAAAATCAAACTAGTAAAAGAAACTTGCAAACATTGAGGAAGAAACGCTTCTAAAAAGAATTCTATTTTCGAGCTCTTTTGCCGATTTTAATTTTAAATCTGTATTCAAAAAAAAAAAAAAAAACTCAAAATTGGATGTGTGTCTAAAATCCTTTAAAATTCTGCTTTAATTAAAAATGTTGTTTAATTAAATTAATTATGTTCTACAACTTAACTCGTTCAGATCGTTTTTATCTTTTCACCCCTAAATTCATGGTGAAGATTAAATGAATCGTAACATTTATTACAAATTTAGAATTTAAAACAATACAAATGGATGGTATTCTGTCCCGATATCTTACTAAATCCATTAAGGAGTGTAGTTTTTTTTTTTTTTTCATGGGTGTGTTCACTTAAAATTTTATTTATACTAAACAGTAAAAAAATGCTGTGCTTAATTTAAGCTTCATCAAGCATTGAATTGATGAAAAACTGCCTCGCATTTAAACTGCCTCGCATTTACTATGTTCGACTAAACTTAGAAATGCATTCTTTCTAGCAGTTGAAGTCCATCGCTTTAAATTCGTAATATTTGCTTTTCCATCTGCAGGGTGTATCAGTACAGCGTCCACCTAGATGATGGGAAACCACATAGCAATCCATGTTCGGAAACGCTTTCCTGGCGCGGTAGTGACGACACAAATCACGAAAAAGACAAGACAAGAGTAAAGAAGAAAAACATGCGTATTATCCTTAGTACTGCAAAAAACTACGAAAAAAGAACATGAAGGAGCCGACGATCGTCATCAAAATATGTGTTCAAAATTACGACCACACGGACCGTGATGCAATCATCACATCCCGGTGCATTGAAGATCGAACGTCAAAGCGAGCGCTGCAACAAAAAACCGTGTGTGCGCATGCACCGTCATCTGATGCTTCTGTTTAAGTTATGACAACTATCGTGTACACCAGACAAAAACTCACCAGCATTTTTACTGTATTAAAAATAATAAACTTTTTTTCTCCTCTTATTCGTGTCTTGTCTTTCTTGTGCTATGTGTCGACATTATTGTAGCATTCGATACGTCGTCACTATCGTGTAAACTCGTAAGAAATTTTGATATCAGCAAGACAATATCAAAAACCAAAACTTCAACAGAGGGTGAAATAATGAGGCTTTGGTGATCTCTTTGGTAAGGAGTTGATCTCTTAACTGGATGGTTGCAGTGTTTTATGGTTGTCGATCGAGGACCCTCCGTGTACGCTAAAGGGGACTACAGTACGAATGAAATCTTTCATGGTCACAAAGTTCTTTAAGTTTTCCTATTAATATACATACCCTTGGAGGTGCCGGAGCAGAGGTTAATCGGTTTCTGTGCCGGATCGAAAACCGGAGCTGTCTTCAGAGATCCATCCAACCGGTTAACCTACATGTAGTGGTAGGCGCGGGCAAGGGCGCAGTGAATTAAAATTTTTGGAAGGGGGAGGGAAATCTCTATCTAGCAAATGAAATTCCTAATCTTATCAAATAATTAAATACGAGAATACACATAAACCCATATCTATTAAGAAATATTAGTCATCATTGAAATAGGCAAAAAATGCTGTTCCGTTACAAAATTTGTCGAATCGTCAGGGAAATTTGTGGAATAAGGTACTTTTTGGGACGTCAGACTGAGCTTCCTTAAGGGGTCACAGTTCCTTTCAAGCCATTTCTTTTAATTTATGTAAATTTTATATTTCTTTGAAACCATAACATGCATACTTATTTCGTAATCAATAATTTGTTTTCAAAATTTGAAAATATTGCCTACTTTTTTTGAAAATTCAAAAAATTGAGGAAAATATTAACTTTTTAAAAACCCTAAGGCTTTTTTTATTTTTGCACTAATTTAAAAAACGTCTTTTGCAAAACGATCACTATCATCATCTCTAAAAATCTGTGCATTCATTTGCTTAAATGAGTTCATTCGAAAATTTTCTGTGATTAATTATGTAAAAAATCAAAGTTAAAAAAAAAATCAGTTTTTAAAGGTTTAACATGCTCTAAACATTAGAGTCATTTATAAAATGCTTATCCAATGCACAGTTTTGTCAAATAGGTTATCCCAAATGCAAAAAGTATTACTTTAAAGCTGTATCTTTAATAGAAAAAAATCCTTACGGATTCTAATGACATGAAAACACAAAAAAACCACCATCGAGAAAAAGCAATTTGAAGTTTTTCTTTTGCATAAGAACACATAGGGAGCATGGCCTAAAACCACTCATAACTTTATAAATATTTGAACTAAAGCAATGAAACTTTCCCCCTGTGTTCAGAATAGTTTTTTGTTTTGAAATAAGCAATAATTTTTTTTTGATCGTTTCATCATTTTTGAGGTACTGTAACCAGTTAACCTTCTATTGGTACGCCTCTGAGTACGGGAAAACTTCGCATTTAGTGTGGAGTGTAGTCAGTGAATTGAGCGTTGTTTAGAATTGTTTACCAATACAGTCCAGTGCTATAAAGGGCGCTTCAGTTCATGCAGGGACGTTGAGTTTTTTTCCATTACTTTTTCAGTTCAAGTGTGTGCGCGTGACAAGATGATTCGTCGATGATTAATGGCGCCTGTGTGAACTGAACGATGCTGGTGGGCATATTCGTATTAAGGGGTTACACTACCTCAAAAATGATGAAACGATCACAAAATTTTTTATTACTTTTTTCGAAACTGAAAACTATTCGGAACACAGGGGAAAAGTTTCATCGCTTTAGTTCAAATATTTAAAAAGTTATGAGTGGTTTTAGGCCATGCTCCCTATGTGTTCTTATGCAAAAGAAAAACTTCAAATTGTTTTTTCTCGATGATGTTTTTTTTTTGTGTTTTCATGTCATTAGAATCCCTAAGTATTTTTTTCTATTAAAGATACAGTTTTAAAGTAATACTTTTTTCAATTGGGATAACATATTTGACAAAACTGTGCATTGGATAAGCATTTTATAAATGACTCAAATGTTTAGAGCATGTTAAACCTCAAAAAACGAAATTAAAAAAAAAAAAACTTTGATTTTTTACACAATTAATCACAGAAAATTTTCTAATAAACTCCTAAGCAAAGGAATGCTAAGATTTTTAGAGATGATTATGGTGATCGTTTAGAAAAAAAATTAAATTAGTGCAAAATAAAAAAGTCTTAGGGATTTTAAAAAATTGAAATTTTTCTTAATTTTTTGAATTTTTTTAAAAAGTAGGAAAATATTTTTTAATTTTGAAAATAAATTATTGATTACGAAACAAGTATGCATGTTATGGTTTCAAAGAAATCTAAAATTTATTTAAATTAAAAAAAAATGATTGAAAGGTACTTTGACCTCTTAATATTACTCGTGTGAAACTTACAACAAACGAGAAGCAAGTGACGTTCTGTGACTTTTCTTTCACATGGAAGAGAAATGAATTGCAAATTATCTGACATTTTTTGCTCCGTCGAGCCGGAGACGAACCAGTGATCCAAGTGTACTTAGCGAGAGGGGTTTTGTATTGGGGTAATTTGTATTGCAGCAGTAATTGCAAAATTATCACACAAGGAAGTTTTACGAAAATAACCGGTTTTATCAATGGTTTAATATAGCAGGGTTTCTTAAGTTGTTTAAAAATGGAACCTTATAGTTCCACGAAGATCACTCAAGAGTTCCGTGACCACTTGCATTCTTTTTTTTTCTTTCAAAATGTTTAAATTAGTCACTTAAAAAATTAATTTGAATTTTTGTCGTCTTGAATTCAAATTATGTTTTTCGCAATCACGAGCGTGTGTGTTTGTGTAGGCGCATGTGTGTGGGTGCGTGGGTGCGTAAGTGTATGTATGCATGTGTGTGAGTGAGTGTTGTGTACGTGCGTGTGCGTGTAGGTGTTCGTGTGTGTGTGTGTAGGCGTTCGTGTGTGTGTCTGTGTAGGCGTTCGTGTGTGTGTCTGTGTAGGCGTTCGTGTGTGTGTGTAGGCGTTCGTGTGTGTGTGTGTGTGTGTAGGCGTTCGTGTGTGTGGGACATGGACGCCACCGCCCAGCAAAAGTGGATTTCGGAGGACAGTGGTCAGGACCAGCCGCGCCGCCACCGGTGGACGGTGGTGCTGCAGGCCTGGTCCAAGCTGAAAAAGGCACGGACGCCAAAAACGGTCAAGTGAGAACAATAAGCAATCGTGATTGCTCAAAAATAAGGTTTGAGTGAAGTGTTTAATAAGTGCTTCATAATGCTGACAAGTTAGGTTTGCTCCAGCAGGTTGGTCAAGTTTAATTTCAGCAGAATTTTGAATCCATCGGTATTTTTGCACAGAGTTATTCTTATTGATTTATCCTTGAATATATGAGGCAGTGAGAAGCAAAGGAATGTAAGTGGCAAAATTAAAAACTTGGAGATAACCAGTATACAAATGGTAGGTGAACCTCTCCTCTGTCTTGGGGCAGGATATAGTACTAGTAGCCCTGGTATGTGCTGATGTATAGCATGATTTAGAAAAAAAAATTCAATGAAAGCCTACCTGGGATGTAATCTTTAAACGCGTTTTGTTCAAAATTTGAAATTTTCCACTTACTTCCCTTTGCTTCTCCCTGCCTCATATGCTTTTTGACTTGTAACAGAATGTTTTCTGCAGAACAAAATTGTAACCGAACACTATTTTATTAATTACTGATTGTTTTCAAATATGTTTTAAGAGATCTCTAAGGTTTTCGTTCTATGTTTACGTTTAAAATATTATTGCGTCATACATCATTTTTTGGACTTAGCGTGAATGGCTTAAATTTATGTGAATATTTTCACACTGATATATATTTTATAATTTTTAAACTTAAGTAGCTCATAACTACGGCATCTGTACCATGCAAAACAAAGAAAGCAATTTTTGACTGTCTAAGAGTTTACAAGTTTTAGTATGTTTAAAGTGTAAAACTAAATCCTGAAGCCACTGAAAATGTACCATAACTTTTTAACTTTAAGACAAACATTTGGATTAATCAAAAACGTAATTAATTTTAAGATTATATCCTGAACTTAAATGTATCTTAACTAAAATTTGTGTTTAAACGCTTAAGTTTTTGTAGTTTCGTGTTTAGTATTACAAATGATAGAACAGCGTACTGGTTCAAGTCTCAGGTGTATGTTCCGTACAATTTTTGGGGAGACGGTTTAAGAAATAACTATGTAAAAATAGGGTTTTTTTTTAAATCATCAACAATAGGTACATATTTCGCTTCGACTTCAAATCCATTCAACCCGAAATTTGGAAAATACGGGTAATTCCCTGGATTGTGTTATAATTTAATTATTTAAGAAAGAACTAAATTTAATTTATATGCAAATTCGCTTCAGACCTTAAACTCAATTATTTCCGTGAAAAAGTTCTTACGATTTAATTATATTCCAGTATCCCTTATGATTTTCTGAATATGTTATAGTTTGGAAAATGAAGAAAATGACAAAATTTTTTAATGAACATATGATTAATGCCTTCTAATTTATTTTTGAAGTTTGTTTCGTATTGCGGTTTTCGTTTTAATGTATTTTTTTAAATTTCATTGTGCAGGATGCGAAAAATTTGCACTTAATCATTTGACGTCTACATGATTACCACCAGCTTACAAAAATATCGTAATTAAAAAGTTGCACTTGTTTCATTTTCTATATATATGTAAAATTTTTGAGAATTTTTTTAATATGTAGATATAATTATACAAGAATAAAATGTTTAATATATATACATATTTATACGCATAATTAAATATGAAGTTTGTGTTTGTTTGTGTGTGTGTGTGTGTGTTTGTGTGCGTGGTGCGCTTCCTGAGAAAACTTAGGCTTAGAAACATGAAAGTCGGTACACAGATGTAATGATTTTTGATGACGTTGTGCACCTCTTTCTTCGGTTCTTGACACATTAGACTTGATTCAAGTTAGTTGAACCAAGTTTCGACAAATTTGCCTGTCAACTAGCTGACTGGTGTTTTTCGTTGTCCTATTCCGAAGCAACTTAGTTGAATCAACTTTCCTCCTAATAAGTCGAATTTTTTTCGAGCAGCTGCTCCACAATTTTGTTAAAACTGAACCGAGTTGACTCAACTAGTTTACTCGTGTTTTGATGGAGTTGCCAAAGTCTCGATACGTAGAATTAACTGGAAAGTTGATTCAACTCATTGAGACGATAATGGTAGCGGCACATGTGCCTGTCTAGTTTACTGTCATGTGAAGGACGCTGGGTGATTTCTTCACTTTTCTACCTGGTTACAACACATCCTAATAACTGCTCTTTCCAACGATGATTCAACTAGTTGCCTCAAATGAAGGAGGCGTTATTAGGAAAGGTAATAAATTTGTTGTGTGATTTTTAAAACTGTTCATTTAATATACACTCCTGTTTGTGAAAATTGCAACACCATGAAGGAAGCATCATAGTTGAATGAAATTTAATACACATTTGAGTGGTAATGGTACAAATAAATGATTAAATTTTCAAACCAAACAAACAACAAAAAGAGATAGAAATTAGTATTTTGTGTGGCGACCACGCGCCGCAATGAGAGCTGCTACACGACTCGGCAAGAAGTGAAACAAAGTTTGAACATCTGCCTGCGAAAGAGTATTCCATATTGTTTGTATGCGCAACCAAAGTTCGCCTGTCGAAGCAACAGGACGAGGATCACGAGCGAGTCACCGCCCACGAAATCCCACACATGTTCAATCGGTGACATATCCGGGGAATATGCAATTCAAAGAAGAAACTGTACCTGCTGCAAATCAAGGTAGGATTTGACAGTCCTGGCGACATGTGGACGGCATTATCCTGCTGGAAACAGCGCCTGGCAATCCTTGCCGGAAAGGAATAGCTTGGAGCTGTAAAACTTCGTTTATGTATCGGGTACTGTTCAAACTGCACACAATTCGTAGCAGTTGTGATCGTCCATGATATGCTATGGCACCCCAGACCATAACTCCGGGTGATCGCCTACTGTGGCGTTCGATAATGCACTCCGGAATGTGCCGTTCACCGGCATAGCGCCTGACACGAATTCGGCCATCATGGTGCGACAAATTGAAGCGGGATTCGTCAGAAAAGACGACCTGCTGCCAATCAGCACGCCAGCTCTTATGCACATTGGCCCATTGTAGCCGCAGGCGGCGATGGTGAGGAATCCCGTATAAAGGAATTCTTGCGCACAGCCCACGCTGCAGCAGACGTCTCCGAATTGATGAAGCACTCAATGAAACACCTGTAGCTGTTGACACTCTGCTGCCAATTGTCTGTAAGAAGCTGTGCGGTTCGTCAGCGCCATACGCACCAGGTGTCTATCATCGCGAGCTGACGTCACATTTCGGTGTCCACTTCCAGATTTCCGGGCTGTCCGACCCTCGTCCGTCCACTGCTTCCAAACACGCATGATTGTGCTGCTGTTACGCTGCACACGAGCAGTTACTGCACGATAACACAATCCAACTTCACGAAGGCCGACGATTCCGTCCCGCTCCAACTCCGTAACTTGCTCAAATTTCGCTTTCTTTCGTCGAAGAGGCATAGTAAAGATTAAAGATTCAGTTAACGTTTACTCTAGCATATAACCACCGATAATTCCTCACGCCTCGCTACAGCCGTCTATTTATATTCGGTTCGATCAGCCGTTCAGAGGGCGCTGCTTAGCATACGCATGCGCTACCGGTCTGCAATTCTAATCATTTGCATATCATGCCCTACTTTACATTTCCTGCAATTTTCAGCTCACTCGCGTAGGTCCATCGTGGTGTTGCAATTTTCACAAACAGGAGTGCATCTTAAAATAACTGCTATGTTAACGTATTGGAAAAAATTACTGTAAACATGCAGAACTACTCAAAAACGTACTAGCTTTGCCGCAAAAACATACTAGAAGGATACTAGAACTATTCAAAAACATATTAGGTTTGGCGCAGCTTGGTAAATAAGTGGGGATTCCTCCAATTACACATGAATTTTTGCAAATACTAAATCTCAATTAAAACGCATTCTATTCGTTGAGAGTCTGAAAAAGTAAACTTTTCAGAAATGAATCTTTTCAGAATATTTGAGAACAGTTTAGTTCAGGTTAGAAATAAATGTGGTAAATTATGCCTGTGTATATATTTGTCTAACAATGTAGAAACAGTCTAACAGTTTCACCCTCTTCTGTTCCCTTTCTCTTCAATGTTAGCAACTCATTTATTAGCAACTCCTCTTATCTGATGATAGATGACGTTGTTCATAGACCTGAATACCAACGCCATTCATCATAATTTCTTCACTCTCTTCATATTCCAGAGGGTGACTAAATAGTTCGCCCTCCTATTCTTCAGACAGCCTTGTTAATTGAGACTAGTTTAATGCTTTATGTTTCTTGTCCAGACTGCAAGTAGGTTTCACGATTTATAAGTAAAGAGTTGGTTTAATTTCGGATCTGTGATTTTTTTTGGTTTTGGTGGAAAGTTTTTATGGAAAACGCGTTTTCATTACTTTTCTGTACAAAGCGAAGTAAAGTTTGTGTTCAACAAAAAATTGGAATTCAAATTTTAGGCTAAATTATAAATATTATAACTTATGATTGAAATTTGACCATAGCTGGGGGAAACTTAACCTGGCAGCTTTATTAAGGCTATGCAGATTCTAATCGCAGCATTACGTCGTTGCCAGGTTAGGTTTGCTCAAACCCCAACTACTGCTGCTTTGTGGAATGTTTGCATATACATGTTTAGCAGTTTCGTAAGACCCCATTTGGAGTATGCTGTGCAGTTTTGGTAGCCTTATCTGATGAAAGATATTTGTGTATTGGAAAGCGTTCAAAGAGGGGTAACTAGGCTAGTAAAGGAACTTTTAGATTTCGATTATGATACCAGACTTAATAGGCTTAATATTTTTAGGCTGGAGCAAAGGATTATTAGAGGGGACATGATCCAGTTGTTTAAATTTATCAAAATGAATGATGTTAATGGATTAAATTTTTGCGGGGAAAGCAGGACAAGGGGTCATTGTTTTAAGCTATTCAAATCTCAGACTAACCTGGAAATAAGGAAAAACTACTACTTTAGTAGGGTCGTGGGCACTTGGAACAGCTTACTGGAAGAGGTGGTAATGAGCAAGGGGGTGGATAGCTTTAAGAGGGCCATTCATCTTCATTGGGGACTAATTAATTGACTAGGACCAGCCTAGCTGGGTTAAGAGCCTGTTGCTTGTCGTCACATTTGTATTTATAATTGTATATGTATGTACAATCGTAACGGCAACCAATACCCGTTTTGGGCATCATTAATTTGGAATTGTCTTTATTTCGTATTTGTTTTATAGTACCATATGGCAGTTGGTGTCCTTAGTACGAATGCCAACCGGGGTGGTTACTTTTGGTGTCATTGTGTTGTGCAGTGTCAAAGCTCCCCCCCCTCCCCGCCTCCTAGCAAGAAAAAAAGAATCGTTGGATGTACACGTTAAATTAATACCATTTTCACACCCAACTTTTTTTTTTTTCAAAATAGCGATTATATAGTAAATGACACGCATAATTTATAAACGCGATTTGTATAAAACTTGCACGTGACACATGTGTTGTAAAATAATAAAAGAAAAATATTATGAAGCTGCGAAAAACCAACTTTTTTTGAAAAATGTTTCAGAGGTGCATAAGGGTGTATACTAAATTCAAATTAGATGCAAAAACAGAAAAACCTACGTCCAATTACATGTAAATATATATTAATTTCTCAATGTTAGGAGAAATATTTATCCTTCAAAGCCCCTAATTGGAGTACTTAAGCTAAGCTATATATTATAGCTAAATACTCCAAAAAAAAAAAAAAAAAAAAACGGCGAATGTATAATTATTGTTTACCTTTTTTAAACGACATACAGATATTAGAGTGTATCCTAGTCACAAAGTAATCTTTTAAAATTATTCTTACACTGAATTTCAAATAGTTTTAAACCAAAAATAAATCTTGATATTTAAAGTCATTTTAACGATACTAAAAGAGGAGACTGGCTGTGCTCTAAGTTCTTATTGAGCTTCAAGTTTGATCTTTGAAAAGTTCAAAAGGTCGGCTATAGACGGAGAAGTAGTATGTTGTTTTCATAGATTCATATTCAACAAAGTTTATTATCCTTAAAAATGAAAATGAAACATATTACTTATTTTAGAATATTTTCTCCTTTTTCTTCCGCTTCCACCGGCAAAACGGAAAATGCGGGAAATTCATAAATAACAAACTTACAACCCGGGTTAAGTTAACATTGTAAAATTACGGAAAAACTAGGACCCCGTGAAAAACACGAGAAATGTGGGAAAACCGAAGGTGGACGTAAAATCAAGGTTTTACTGTGATTGTCAAATTTGTTTGCCATGTATTCCATGTTCAAGTCAGTTCAAAATAGCATGCCTTAACTAGTGTTATTTTAACACAATGAACTAATGCTTTGAAATATAATGGATATGCTTCCATGTCCATTTAGAGTTTCAAAGAAGATGATCCATGCAAAAACTACAACTGTATAACCACAAAATTTTTTAAACGTCTCTTTCTATAAGCACTTTATTCGGGCGTCATTTCGTAGATTAAATGCGACTGCAATGTAGGAAATTGCGTCATTAGCTCAATTTATATTCAGTGAGTTGTTTACTGGGCTACAATAAGCCGAAAAACAGATATATTCCTCGGCGGAAATCTGACATTATCTATGCGCTTTCCATGTGCGTCTGCTCAATTCGCTAATGAATTAATTAACATCTACAAGCTGTCTCTCAAATTGCGCAGATCATAGATGCGCCATGGAAATCGGAGTATCATGAGATCTGTTGATTGTCTCTTAAATTGAAGGATTTAATTTGCGAATTTGTCATATAGGAGTTTTAATTTAAGTAGTATGAACATATCTTTTATTTAAATAAACTAGTGGTACCCGCACGGTTTTGCCCGTAATAGAAAAATTAAATTGGGTAATTTTTCTATTACGGGCAATTTGTACCCGTACTTTTGGTTCGCCTGTATATTTACAAATAATGTATGGTGAATTTTCTCGCCAATTGGCTTGTACCCCTGTTATGGTTCCACGTTATGATAATTTCGTATCTCGCCAATGGGCTTGTGTCCATGTTACGGATCCACGTCGTGGTTATTTCGTAATTTACTCGTCCATCTTATGATAATTTTGTTCTTAAAATTGGAATAGAAAAAGAACCACATCGAATTTTCGAAAAATCGCTTCGAAGGGCCGTGGTAGCCTGATCGGTAAGGCATTGGACTCGGGACCGGAGGACCTCGGGTTCGATCCTCGCTGGTCGAAGACCCACCGTCGTCATTAATGGGGACTGGGCGACGTTAAATATGCTCGTGGTCTCAATGTCCTCCAAGTGAAACGATACCTCTGGGGGTGCTAGTACTAGGTAGCTATTAGCTCCTGGGCTAGTTCAAAATTCTCACTAACTGTTCGATCCGGTGATGGTGCTGCCATCTATCGGTATATAAAATAATAGAGGCAAGGCGCATAGTATGCAGTCCTCGACATAAATACAGTTGAAGTCAGTTGTGACTCTTGAATAGAATAGAATAGAAATCGCTTCGAGGTACACACCCCCTGCTACAAACTAACTTTGTGCCACATTTCATGAAAATTGGCCGAACGGTCTAAGCACTATGCGCGTGACAGAGATCCTGACAGACAGAGATCCGGACAGAGAGACTTTCAGCTTTATTATCAGTAAAGATGACTGTTTCTAAATATGCACAGTAAACTCCCGATTATCCACGTAATAGGGTGGCATGGTAACCGCGGATGAGCAAATTTGCGGCTAATCCACGAAATTGGTCAAAAACGACACTTGTGTGTGTACACTGTAAAAAAAAAACTGTAAATTTTGAAGAAGTTATCCGTATTTTTTACAGAAAAAAACTGTTCGTAATAAAATACAGGATTTCTCTGTTTTTTTGAATCTGGAACCGGTAATACTTTGTTTTTCTTCGAATCTTCGAAATTTCGCCCGCGTGTTTGGGATTTTGGTTCTCGTGCTCGAGTTTTTGATCCTATATTTATTTAAAGCGAGTAAGTCTTAAATCGTTTGCAACTTCCATTTCATTGCATCCTAATCAATATTTTATTATTATGTTTTTTTGTCATCTGTTACTGAGGCATATTCGGAAATGTACCTTTGTATACATGTATTTCGTAGTAGTATAGTAAATATTGAAATGTATTTATGAAAGTATAGTTTCATTTTTTAATCTTCTTAAAATAATAAATCAGCTTGAATAAATAATAAAAATACGGAAGATTTCTGTAAAATAAACGGAAGAAAACTGGCGTCCTGGCTGACAGTTTTTTTCCGTAAATTTTGCGGATTTTTTTTACAGTGTAACATCTCAACAAGATTAATACCACTCGCGTGCATTTAAACTATGGGTAAAATGATAACAGTGTATTTTTAGTAAGTTACCGCCCTATAGCCAGAGCTATAAATACATGAAATACACCGTCAGCTCAGTCATTCCAGCCGAGGAGTGCAGTTTCACAATTATTAGCACTCATCAGCCCGGCATAGGAAGTGACTGAGCTGGAGGTGGAAAACCTCTTAAGGAAGCCAAGAGTGCCAAACAAACTGGTAGCTAATATAGAATTAGCAACGACCAGAAGAACGACCGAAGCAATGGTTCGGTTCAACTCGGAGATTGAAGGCAAGGCATGGTATTATCAGTAAGTTACCGCCCTGTATATAGGTGGAAAACCTCTTAAGGAAGCCAAGAGTGCCAAACAAACTGGTAGCTAATATAGAATTACCAACGACCAGAAGAACGACCGAAGCAATGGTTCGGTTCAACTCGAAGATTGAAGGCAAGGCATGGTATTATCAGTAAGTTACCGCCCTGTATATAGGTGGAAAAACCTCTTAAGGAAGCCAAGAGTGCGAAACAAACTGGTAGCTAATATAGAATTAGCAACGACCAGACGAGTGACCGAAGCAATGATTCGATTCAACTCGAAGATTGAAGGCAAGGCATGGTATCATCAGTAAGTTACCGCCCTATATATAGCCGTCCTATATAGGGCGGTAACTTAATGAAAATACCTTGCCTTGCCTTCAATCTTGGAGTTGAATAGAACCATTGCTTCGGTCAATCGTCTGATCATTGCTAATTCTATATTAGCGACCAGTTTCGTTGGCTTTCTTTGCTTCCTTAAGAGGTTTTTTTCACCTCCAGCTCAGTCACTTCCTATGCCGGGCTGATGAGTGCTAATAAGCACGAAACTGCAGTCCTCAACTGGAATGACTGAGCTGGCGGTGTATTTCATGTATAATAGTGTATAGAAAAAATATATATAAAAACCAACAAGGAATCTCTCATTATTGCAAACGGTTTACACACACACATAAGCGTGAAAATGTTGCAACGCTGAGAATAGGGGAATGTTTTCGAAGGGTGACTGGTTCGGATACTCGTTTACTAGCGGAAGTAGCGTAGATCTAAAAATCAGTTTTGCAAGTAGTAAAGATCTCGGATTGCTTAGCCTTTTAAACTGCCTTTTTTAAAATCAATTCTGGGCTACTTAATTGAACTTTTACCGTAATGTAATGGCCTGATTGTTTATTTACAGGATCATTTTGCATTTTAATAGTTTGATCTTGTTTCTCGGAAAATTATTATTTTTTATTTTTTATTTTAGTGGAAATTTTAGTCTTATTTAACCGCTTGTTTTAACTATAAGATCATTCAAAAGACAAAAAAAAAGTATGATTTTGCCGAATAAGTAGTTTCTATGTAAATCTGACGTTGCACTGAGGCAATAAATACATTGAAAAAAATATTAAAAATACGCCAAGTAACGTAAATTTATATATAAAGTACCTTTTTTTTAAATCCTGCAAGAAAAACGTGCCGTGTTACTCTAAAAAAAAATAATAAAAAAATCATTGAAATGCGTCCTGTTTCGGAAGTTTTTTCTCTTCGGGTGCTCGAAGCATACATATGCAGTTTGTGTTTCATCTTCGCTACACAAACAAATTTTCCATACAAAATTTCGCACAAGTATCTTTATCTTTAATCAAAGAAGAGAATATAAATATTTTCATCGCAAGAATAAACCTTTCGTATACTACAAAGCAAAACGTTTTACATCCAGTATACTTTTACTCGTTCATTTTATTCTTAACTCATCTGGCTTAAATTTAAATAAATAAATCTTTTACATCACTAAATCTCGTCTTCACTTTGTTTGATTTGCTACTCTGGAAAGCGCAGTCAAAGTAAGCAACTTCCACAGAGCCAGATCTCAAATTTTATTCATGCAGGTATTTTATATTCAACTAAGCTTACTAGAGAAATATATGTCAAATAAATTTCTCATAGCAGTGCCTCGCGATTGCGACACATTCCATAAAGCGCACTGAAAATTCAACATTGTCGTAGCTTTATGAGATTCCCTGAAAAAGAATCGGGGCTAAGATAATACTATTCAGAAACAGCGACACGTATTTATTTTCTGTTATTTTAAAGTATCTTTGATAATGTGTTGCTTAAAAATGTTTTGAATTTTGAACATTGCAGATAACTTGTTGCAAATATTACAAAAGTAACGTTTGTCACTTTGAAGAGTGTGCTTTGGGAATACTTTAAAGTTTGGACTCACAAAGAAGCTCAACATATTTATTTACTCTTAAAGATAAAATGCACAAGGTGAAGGAGTAGGATTTGCGTCTTAAATTTTTGATATTTTCCATCGTTAATCACGTTTAGTGAGATACGTCGGCCCGATTGGTTTTCGTTATTTACATTAGTGATTTCTAGAAAAGAGGTAATTTCAAAAATATACTCTCAGATTTGCAATTTTTAGTTCTGCGATGTTTGAGTACTGAAAACGCGCAAACTGGTTATAGGGCATCGGTCTACCTAATTTTAATAAAGGGACAAAAGAGAAAGAGAGAAGAGGGGAGGGGGGGGCAGAGGAAGAGCTTGCGGGTTGAATTTCCAAAATTATGCGTATACATTGAGATTCCGTTTTAACGATCTTGGAGGAATCACAAATTTTGTTCATTATAACAATAACTTCGTTGTAGTAGAATTCAAGCAATGCAACGGAAATTAAATCGGAACTTATTTCTCTGAAACGAATGTTTGTTGTACAGGCATTCGTTCTAATGGGAATTCACTGCATGTTTTTCAACTTAACGAGAGACAGTGTGACAATTTAAAATGGGTTTTATTTATTTATTTATTTATTTATTTTGAAAATTACAGTTAAAACCGATATTCAAAATAGTGTCATTGAGCTGCGCTCGGAAACAGTGACCAGTTACACCGCGTGGCTGGTATCAACACGTTGCGGTTATGACGTCATTGGTATTTTATTTCTCTGAAACGGATGTTTGTTGTGCAGACATTCGTTCGAATGGGAATGCACTGTACATTTTTCAACTCAATGAGAGACAGTATGACAATTTAAAATGAGTTTTCATTTCTTTTTTGAAAATTACAGTCAAAACCGATATTTAAAATAGTGTCATTGAGCTGAGCTCAGAAACAGTGACCTGTTACACCGCATGACTGCTATCAGCACATTGCAGTTATGACGTCACTGGTATTTTTTTTCTCTGAAACGAATGTTTATCCTGCAGACATTCGTTCTAATGGGAATTCACTATATATTTTTCAACTTAACGAGAGACAGTGTGACAATCTAAAATAAGTTTTATTTATTTATTTATTTTATTTATTTTTTTTCGTTGAAAATTACAGTCAAAACCGATATTCAAGATAGTGTCATTGGGCTGCGCTCGGAAACAATGACTAGTTACACTGCGTGACTGGTATCAGCACGTTGCGGTTATGACGTCACTTTTTTTTTTTTTTTTTTTGGTGAGCCATGTAGAGCAGCTTTGTTTCCGAATGTTCGTGGTTACAACGCGGTAGGTTAAGTTTAAAAGCTGACGACGCTTCAGTTTAAGAGAATGTAAATCTTGAAACACAACCGGCTGGCCAATGAATAATATGTGATGTCAATAACTAAATCGAGACTGTTGGAAGTCAGGGGTGGGAACGGTTGCAACCGGGTTGCAAGATAGAGAGTGACCGCATTTTTTTCTGAACGTCGGTAGACGACGTCAAAAAACAAGGTAACGTCAAAGTTTTTTTGTTTCCAAACGCTTGCAGTGCCACTAGTGCTACCGTTCTTTGTTTCCAAACGAACCCTTGAAATGGCGAAACATAACTTTTTAAAACGAACAACTCCTCAAGAATGTAAGCACTGTCAAAAAGCTTTGTTGTGAGCAGAACATTAGATCAAATTGTTGGATCGTTTTCAAGATACAATCAATAAATATCCAAAAGATGCAAAGTTTGTAAATTTCTTCTGTTACTCGCTATTGCATTAAAACGCAATAAATTATATTGGATTCGCTAATGCATATTGAAATGCCTGCAAAGCTGGAAAAAGAAGTATTGAAACTAAATCATTAATCTGATCATTGAAATATATACTACAGGCGGCGGTTTGAAGATCACTGTTTTAATAGATAGGATATAACGGCACAAGAGTAACAGACATGCTTAAGACATCGCTAAAAGGCTAACTCAATTTTCTGAGTCTTTTAATGTATTTAGACTTTTAAAACTATTTCACTCTCATGCAACTACATCTCATCTAACGTTTGGCTGCTTCTGAAACCTTTGAATTGGTTAATTCTATTTTTATTTGATCAATTTCGAAAAAAGGTCCGACCCACAGTAACAGACACCAAAAGTTCTGATGATACCCAACAACATATAGGATGAGGAAAGGATGAGTAATGGTCATAATTCCGCTTTTAACTTCAAAGTATGCAAAAGTTCTTTAATTTTAGGTCTAAAATCTTATTAAATTCAAATGAACATGAAACATCGGCAGACCTCGTGGTAGCTGTTCATAACCTTCCACTACTGCCTTGTAAATACCAACTGGCTCGTAAGATTCACTCTGATAACACTAGATGGTTGCACCGTATTCATGGGCGCAGCAACATAAGTTTCACCCGCCTAAAATTCTTATTATTTAAATCCAAACTTACGACTGTCTGTTACTGGAGCCATTACCCTACTTTCGGAAACAAGTAATGGTCGCACCGGTTTACAAGAGTTCGGAAATTCAAAACTTTGTTGTCAACTTGCCCTTTTACGTCACCTTCCAGTGTTCAAACATGCTTACGGTAACTCTTTGTAGCGGTGGATTCGGTTGAAACCGCTCTCACCCATCTTTCAGCGTAGTCTCTACGTGGTTAGCGAGATCACATGGTATTTTTTCGCCAATCCAGTCGTAAAGAAATTACATATAGAGGTCCTGCTATACTAAGAAATTGAAGCCGGAAGTTGCACCGCTATCTCCCAAGATCCTTTGCTTCTTGCTAAATATCTTGAGATACAGTGTGATTCAAACCATTCCATTACTGAACCTTAATTGGTAGTTAGTTTAAACTTTGATATCGTTGCAAGTTTATGAGGCACGTTTTTGAAATTGCATTACAATATGAATTAAAATATAAACCAATCCGCCAGTTTCTTTATTTGGTTGTTGTCATAACCCCGCCCATAATTGCATTGCTATATCCCATAATTTCGGCGTCAATTTCATTTCCTTTTTACCAAAGACGGGCCCTCTCTTTGCGAATTTCTTTACTCCATGGACTAAACGAACTGTAATCACGATTGTTAAGCTGTTCTTCTGCCCTCTACCAGAAAAATACTATTGACGTCATAACCTTAACCTGACCACATACCCGAGCTAACCGGTAAACTGTTTCCGAACGTAGTCATAGGATCATGTGATCAACCATTAACTGGTAAAGAACTCGCAGTTGTTGAAATTGTTTTGTTGACCGCAGTGGAACTTCTAGATGTGTGGCTTTTTTAAAAAGGCTTTGCCGTTTCGAAGCAAAAACTGTTCAAATTGATTATGATTTTGACGATAGGGCCTTGAATGTTCTTTTTTCTTCATTTTAGTAGATGCAATAGAAGAAAACTCCATTTTATTTCTGAATGCTGATGTTTTTTTTTTTTCGAGTTCACAAGAAGTAAACCGTACCATTCAAAAAGAACTTTAGTATATGATTTTAAAGTCTCCACTTTGAGACATTTAGATACTTGAATGGAATTAGATATTCGAACTATTTGAGTGCTTGTTAAATTGGATGCTCTGATGAGTTGAACTATCGTAAAACTGGATTCTCGAACATTTTGGACGATTGAAGTTTATTAGAAAGTGGTAAGTAAATCCAATTTGGTTTTTAATTTTTGGTATTTGATACTGCTTATCGCATTGCATTATGAACTTGAAAACAATGGAAACAGCAGGACACGGCAACGAATATTTTCTAAAAACATTTGTAATAACATAGGAGAAAAACGTAATAATAGCAGAACATCTGTCGAAGACTTTGAGAATTTGGACATTTAGCTAAAAAAAAAAAAAAAAAAAAAAAAAAAAAAAAAAAAAAAAACTGCCTTTTTGAAATATTTAAGTGAGCAAATATTGCCTTTAACATATTAAAAAGGCGTTGAAAAGAAAATTTTAGGTTGTTAAGAATATATTGAGGAATGTTTACTATAAAATGAAACATTGTTTAAATATATTTTAAATAATGTTGGTACATCAGGTGATCAAAACTGTTCGGGGAATGAAATTTTAAATTTAATCAACACTATGCACTTACCGAAACTTTTTATCGATAAATGCTACGGTGAAAGAGATAGTGAAATCCCATTACAACGAATACCAGTACTACGAATTAGCCATTTCAGAAAAAAAAATTGCAGTCCCAATTTATTTTCCACTGCATTGCTTTATTTCCATTACAACGGAATTTCCATTACAGCGAGCAAAATCGTTATAACGGGATTTCAATATCTTAACTTCCGGAATCATTTTGAAAATTCAGTTTTAAAAAATACTTCTTTAACAGATGTTGAACGATTTTTTTTTCATTTCCAAAGTTTCTACTTGGTGGTTAGGTTTCAAATGCAATGTGCGAGGATGCGTTTACAGCGAAAGAAATATGCATTGCATTTGAATTTCTGCAATCTAGTTTTGGAAAGCATTCCAGTTTACTGCAAGCTCATTTCAAAAAATTGTTCAATATTCATTGTGTAAAAAAAGTGTAAGGACTTGCATACTTACCGTGCTCTTTGTGATAAATGTATTGCTGAAATTATAAATCTTAAATTGCTTAATTTTGCTGCTGATTTACACACGTAGAAGCATATCACTTTGCTCCTATAACTTAAAATTTCATCCATCTGTTTTAACCCTCGAATTTACGTTAGAACAATCTCGGAAAAACAAGTTGTGCGTACAAGACTTAAATCCACATACAAGCTATGGTTCTTATTTTGTTGTACTTCGCACTAAGCATTTGTTCGGAATAAAGTTTTAACGTTCTTCTAAATTTATCAATTGAAACATTTGAACAGAATCAAAATAAATACGACTATTACAAAACGTAATATCCATCTATTTCCTTTGCACATCTGTTCAACTCAAGAATTCGACCACCTGCAGGGTTTAAAGTTTATTCTTGTGAGTATTTTATGTTTAAATTAGCTTAAAATGGTAAAAATTTAAACTTTAAAATGAACGATGTTATTGTTATGGCATTATTTTAAATTTAAAATGTATATAATACTATAATGGCGTACCCCACTATCAAAGTTGATGTGATTTCAGTCGTTATACGATTGTTAAGCTTGCATTCAAATGAACAATTACTACAGCTGCTTTACAACAAAAGGCTTTTAAACGTTAGGTGCATAATTTCGCATTCAGTTTCAATCTTTTTCATTTAGAAATATCTATTGAAAAGATTCAATGTTGATTTCGAACAGGAGGCAAAATTGTTCTTTTGTAAGTTCGAAGTATGCTGCTTAGTACTAATTAGTGGAAGAGGTTCATTTATGCTCTTTTTGAGAAGGCAGTTTGAAATTTGCATGATTGAATACGTTAGAAGTAAATCACTTTACACTGAAAAGGCATTGTTCCACGTTGCTTGCTGATCTCGCATCATCTTTACTAATAATAAAGCTGAAAGTCTCTCTGTCTGGATGTCTGGAGGATGTTTGTAGGATGTCTGGATCGCTGTGACACGCATAGCGCCTAGACCGTTCGGCCGATTTTCATGAAATTTGGCACAAAGTTATTTTGTAGCATGGGGGCGTGCACCTCGAAGCGATTTTTCGAAAATTCGATGTGGTTCTTTTTCTATTTCAATTTTAAGAGCAAAATTATCATAAGATGGACGAGTAAATTACGAAATTATCATAACGTGGAACCGTAACATGGGCACAAGCCAATTGGCGAGATACGAAATTATCATAACGTGGAACCGTAACATGAGTACAAGCCAATTGGCGAGAAAATTCACCATACGTTATTTGTAAATATACAGGCTAACCAAAAGACCTTTTAATTTTCTATTACGGACAAAGCCGTGTGGGTACTACTAGTAAATAAATAAAGGAATGAATAAAGACTCGAAATAGGCTATTTTACTTTCCCCCGCGCATGTAATAAAGTTATTTCTTTACGAGGCGTTAAGAAACGTACCACTGGAGTTAAATATTTCGGGCCAACTTAGTTTCGAAAAAAAAAAAAAAAAAAAAAAATCCAAGAAGAGGGAAAAAAAGAAAAAATTTTTTTTTTTGGTGCGTTGTGTATTCTTAAAATTTTGATATAATGAAAAAAGTAAACAAGTGTAAAGATAATTGTGAATAGCCGTCTCCTAAAAAAAAATGCATCCTGCCCTTGGCATTTATTTGAATATAGAAGTTTTGAATTCAAATGAGGTAGTGAGAAGCAAAGGGGGATGTGTAAGTGGCAAAATTAAAAATTTGGAGATAACCAGTACAAATGGTAGGTGAACCTCTCTTCTGTCTTAGGGCTAGAGATGGGGACTAGTAACCCTGGTAGTTGCTGCTATGCAACATGATTCAGAAAAAAAATTCCATGAAAGCATACCTAGGATGTTATCTTTAAACGCGTTTTACTCAAAACTTAAACTAGTTCACTTGCATCCCTTTGCTTCTCACTGCCTCAAATGATGTTTTTTGCGATCGCAAATTGCGATGGTACCCTAGTCGCTGGTTGGGATTTTGGTTTCTATTAATAGAATTGAATATAAATGAAGAAGAAATTCGCACCCGACATGAAAGGTGATTTTTTTGGATTGGAAAGTACCAATCATATCCACGGAAAAGAAATTATCATTAGGGTGCGCTGATTTATTTACTGCGAATAACGTATCGTGTTTTTATGTATCATCAATCTTAAGTGATGGGAATTATAAACCTAGAAATGTTGTATTCGGATGACATTTTGCTGTTTTTAAGTTCATCTATATAGGTTGACGGGGGAAAATTTGGGAGAACAAAGTAAATAGATTTTTGAACTTCAACAAAGTGCTTGAAATACGCATGAAATAAGAAGTAGCTAGTAAAATAAAGTACGAAGGCAATTTTTTGAAAGTCAGATTTGCCAATGCGGTATCTTTCTTTTTCTTTCTTTTTTTTTTTTTTTTTTTTGGAGATTTACTAATATTTCAAAGCATCAGATTTATTCAATTTGTAGAAAGAGATATTTTAAAAACAGCTTCCTTTTAATATAAAATTAAAAACAAAAGCTTAGCAAAATGTGAAACAGAAATTAATTTGTCCTTTTGCTTCCTTTTACAAAACTAGTATGTTGTGGCCATCACGAAACTTTCTTCTATATTTTTCTTTTTTTTTCTGATCCCTCCCCATGCTTGACGAGGAAGCAATATTCCCAACAAAAACGAAATTACACATGCAAAAACTTGACGACCATCCCAATGTCTGAATTATTGCAAAAGCAAAGCAAAGAGCGAAAATTGAAAGTTATTTTAAAAGCCTTGCTTGAATTAATTACAAATATTTTATTTGTTAACAAATATAAGATGGCAACAGTTAAAAATTTTAAATCATTGAGATAATATTTCCGATAATTTCCATACAATTACTAGTATGTTGTGGCCATCACGAAACTTTCTTCTATATTTTTCCTTTTTCTGATCCCTCCCCATGCTTGACGAGGAAGCAATATTCCTAACAAAAACAAAATTACACATGCAAAAACTTGACGACCATCCCATTGTCTGAATTATTGTAAAAGCAAAGCAAAGAGCGAAAATTGAAAGTTATTTTAAAAGCCTTGATTGAATTAATTACAAATATTTTATTTATTACAAACATAAGATGGCAACAGTTAAAAATTTTAAATTATTGAGATAATATTTCCGATCATTTCCATGCAATTACTAGTACGTTGTGGCCATCACGAAACTTTCTTCTATATTTTTCTTTTTTACTTTCTTCTATATCTAATACATAGAAGAAAGTATTGGATTCGTGCAAATTTTCGAATTTCGAATTTTGACGGATTCGAACGTTTTGAGGTGTGCTGAGTCCATTTCGACCATTTTTGGAAAATGTCTGTCTGTCTGTGTGCGTGTATGTGTGTATGTGTGTGTGTGTGTATGTGTGTATGTGTGTGTGTGTGTATGTGTGTCACGTCTGTGTGTGACCAGTTTTTTGTGGCCGCTCTACAACAAAAACTACCGCATGAAATCGAACGAAATTTAGTACACATATGTGCCCCTATGTGAACTTGTGACCATTAGTTTTTGGCGCGAATTCCTCCAAGAGGGGTGGAGAAATGGGACGTTTTTCGAGTTACGCGTGCTTGCTATTCCTCAGGAAGTAACTGGCGGAATCAAACAAAATTTGGTCCATATGTTGGTATTGACAGGAACAGGTGCTGATTCAATTTTGGTGTCAATAACTCAAACGGGGGTTGAGCTATAGAACGTTTTTTGGTCGTCAATTGTGACTGCTGTATCTCAAGAAATAATGAACGGAATGAAAGAAAAATTTATCGGCAAGTAGCCCTTAGTGGGTATAAGAACTGATTTTATTTTTGTGTCAACAGCTAAAAAGGGAGTAGCGCAATCACCCGTTCTTTTTTTCCATTTTGAGTGCCCTATCTCAATAAGTAATGCTACGTTCTGGTTGAAATTTGGAATATATGTGAATCCATATGTAAACAGGCTTTGGTTCAATTTTGACGCCGATCGCTCCAAGAGGTGTTGATTTTTTTTTTTTTTTTTTTGCGAATAAAAATATTTTTATTAATGCAACCATAAGAAAGATAAATCGTAATAGATTGTCGTCTGCGTATTTCTCGTAATTTTAATTGTATGGAAATGATAGGAAATATTATCTCAATGATTTAAAATTTTTAACTGTTGCCATCTTATGTTTGTTAACAAATAAAATATTTGTAATTAATTCAAGCAAGGCTTTTAAAATAACTTTCAATTTTCGCTCTTTGCTTTGCTTTTGCAATAATTCAGACATTGGGATGGTCGTCAAGTTTTTGCATGTGTAATTTTGTTTTTGTTGGGAATATTGCTTCCTCGTCAAGCATGGGGAGGGATCAGAAAAAAAAAAAGAAAAATATAGAAGAAAGTTTCGTGATGGCCACAACATACTAGTTTTCTGATCCCTCCCCATGCTTGACGAGGAAGCAATATTCCCAACAAAAACAAAATTACACATGAAAAAACTTGACGACCATCCCAATGTCTGCATTATTGCAAAAGCAAAGCAAAGAGCGAAAATTGAAAGTTATTTTAAAAGCCTTGCTTGAATTAATTACAAATATTTTATTTGTTAACAAACATAAGATGGCAACAGTTAAAAATTTTAAATCATTGAGATAATATTTCCGATCATTTCCATACAATTAAAATCACGAGAAATACGCAGACGACAATCTATTACGATTTATCTTTCTTATTGTTGCATTAATAAAGCTATTTTTATTCGCAAAAAAAAAAAAAAAAAAAAAAATCAACACCTCTTGGAGCGATTGGCGTCAAAATTGAACCAAAGCCTGTTTACGTATGGATTCACATATATTCCAAATTTCAACCAGAACGTAGCATTACTTCTTGAGATAGGGTACTCACAATGGAAAAAAAGAACGGGCGATTGCGCTACCCCCTTTTTAGCTGTTGACACCAAAATAAAATCAGCTCTTATACCCACTAAGGGCTACTTGCCGATAAATTTTTCTTTCATTCCGTTCATTATTTCTTGAGATACAGCAGTCACAATTGACGACCAAAAAACGTTCTATAGCTCAACCCCCGTTTGAGTTATTGACACCAAAATTGAATCAGCACCTGTTCCTGTTAATGGCAACATATAAACCAAATTTTGTTTGATTCCGCTAGTTACTTCCTGAGGAATAGCAAGCACGCGTAATTCAAAAAACGTCCCATTGCTCCACCCCCCTTGGAGGAATTCGCGCCAAAAACCAATGGGCACAAGTTCACATACGGGCACATATGTGTACCAAATTTCGTTCGATTTCATGCGGTAGTTTTTGCTGTAGAGCGGCCACAAAAAACTGGTCACACACAGACGTGACACATACATACACACACACATACATACATACACACACACACACACACAGACAGACATTTTCCAAAAATAGTCGAAATGTACTCAGTACACCTCAAAACGTTCGAATCCGTCAAAATTCAAAATTCGAAAATTTGCACGAATCCAATATTTTCTTCTATATATTAGATATAGAAGAAAGTAATAAGAAGTACCTTATTGGCGAAAAAAATTTCACTCAAAAATCGACCTTAATTTCCATTTTGCTCACCCCCGAATGAATGTTGAGTTTTGTTTTCGACTCGACCACACGTGGTTAAGTGCCTAAGAACGTATAGGCAAGAGAAATATCTATTTTGACGATTCCAGAGTTAATTACAACAGGTTTTCTCGTGACATCTGTATGTACGTATGTATGTACAGTGGCTCCCAAAAGTGTTCGTACACTTTGAAATTTTTTAGTAAAACCAAAATAACTCGAAACTGAATTCGAATATGAAGTTCAATATTTTTTCACATCATTCCTATATCATTCTAAATACAATCCATTGGTTTTTTCAAAATATTGACGGATCTTCTTTTTGAAATGGGTCAGAAAACGAAGAGACAGAGAAATAACACACCACAAAAGTCATCGTACACTCAAAGATTTTCGAATAAATTCATGATTAAAATTATCATATGCCGTTTTATTAATATTTTTGCATTGTTTTGACCCTTATAAATCATTTGGCTTTAATTTTTGTTTATTTATTCCTTAATATTGTGCATATTAGTGTAAAATGGCTGCTATTCGTAAAAAACCGCAAACACCGTTCAAAACTTGATTTTTTTTTCCCACTGTAGTGGTAAATTGGTTTGAAATGTCTCTAAATTAGTTAAATTATTTGTTTGTATAGTAAAGTGCTTGATAAAATGCTTTAAAGAAAGGAATCGGACCGAAAATAAGGTAAGAAAAGGTTAACCGGCAAAGTTGACAAAACGTGATCGGAGATTTAAAGTTAAAAAATTTATGAAAAATGCACATTTGAGTGCTGTAAAAGTTTCTGCTGAGTTAAATGGAACATATTACATTTAATTTTCACCCAAAATTGTTCGCTAAGTTCTCTGATTAGCTGGATTAAATGAGAACTCTTCCCGCAGAAATTTTTTTGGTCGTGCGAAAAACAGGAAGCTTACCCTTTTCGTCGCAAAATCAATTTTAAATAAACCAAAAATTGTTTTAGAATCATGTCTTACTTACAGATAAAAATTAATTTAACATTTTTGGTTAAATTGTTGCATAACTGTAAGTAGAAGAAAAAATTAGGAACTTAATCTTAAGAACTTATTTGAATCAATTAATCAGACGGTGAAGGTGTTCTAGTGTGAGGGTGCATATCAGCATCAGGACTTGGTAGTTTGTAATTTTTTGATGAAATAATGAATCATGCTGTTCCTTTAAATATTTTAAAAACCAATTTTGAACTCTTAGCCTAAAATTTGGTTATTGAAAACAACTTTGTTTTTTATCAAGATAACGATAAGAAGCACACGGCTTTCAACGTTTGCGTCAACTGCCTCGAAAATTGGCCTAAAGTTTAGAAAATAGCCCCTCAATCTCCAGATTTTAACTTAATGTAACGTATTTAGAGATATTTGGAGGCTAGATTACGAAATAGGGCTTGGAAACGAAAATAGAGCTAGAAACAGTAAGACTCGAAGTGTGGTAGAACACCTACTCAAAAATTACGCAAAAAAAAAAGAAAGAAAAAGAATGAAATTTATTCCCAGACGTTTAAAAGGTGTTATGAATACTGTATGATATTCTACTAATTAATAACTTAATCAAAAGTTAGATTATTCAATAATATATAGACATTTTATGAAGTGTACGAAGACTTTTGTGAGATAAAATTTCCGGCACTTTTTGGTTTTTGATTTTTAAAAAAATAAGTTTTAATATTTTTTAAAAACTTTTCATGTAGTTTTGTTGAAAATTGATCATAGATCTTATAATTAAATACCTATTCCGAAATATTAATTCTAACCAATGGATTGGGGCCGATTTCGTTAAAAGTCGTAGGTGTACGAAGACTTTTGGGAGCCACTGTATATGCGTATGTATGTCGCACAACTCAAAAATGGTATGTCCTAGAAAGTTGAAACTTGGTACGGAGACTCCTAGTGGGGTCTAGTTCTGCACATCCCCTTTTGGTTGCGTTCGTGTGTTTCTAAAGGGGGCCTTTTGCACCTTTTTGGGGGGAAATTATCGTTAATTTCGATGCAAACTCAAGTGGTGTTATAGTTTGGCGGGGACTTAGCGATGTATCACCAGTCTCTTGGTCGCCAAGTGTTGTCGCCAACTTGGTGACAAATATGGCTATTTTTATTTCTAAATCTGGTTTCAATTTGGCCATTATTGATGATATTTAGAGAGTTAACAAGGTACAGATGTGATATACCCCCCCCCCCCCCATTTGGCGACATTCGATTTTTTTGCACAAAATTAAAATATTTTTCTCGCTAATGAGGCGATAATTTTTTATGCATGGCATCCCTGGCCAAACTAACCTGTGTTTAGCAACCTGAAGGCAATCTTACAGATCTGTTCAAACTTGTTTACTTGGGTTGTTTGGGTTTCACGCAGGAGGGATACGTGGTGTTGTTTCGTGCAATATACCTTACAGGAATGCTTATTTTGTGTTAGTTTAAATTCAGTAGTTGTGTTTTGAAGTAAAAACATTAGAAAATGCCAGTTTCTTCAAACTTGAAGGTTAATTAAAAGTTAACTCCAACGTGGTGTGTATCTGTAACGTGCCATTGTCATATGATGTATTGTTTTAGACTGAGTGTGAATATTTATACCATATAAAAAGGTAAGTTCTTTATTTTAGAATTCAAAAAAAAAAAAAAAAACATCTCACTTCCAAAATTCTTTGGTTTTTACAAATCCTTGAGGGGTTATTGTAGTTTTTAACTTTATTTTTACTGTATGTAAATTAATTTTACAGAAATAGTACGGTTATTTTGTTCTAAAAGTTAATTCTTATCGATGCCACGAATTATTTAGACATTAAAGTGCCTCCTTTAGGTACTGAATTTTATGTTAACAATTGAAAGTTCTTTCGGTTGTACTCTTAAAAATGCTGAATTTTATTAATAAATCTGCACAATAATGGTGCATATTTCACACTTAAAACTGTGTCATTATTGTACACTGAACGGAAGGAGCCACCCTTGGGTGTACATACACATGAATATGCATAATATACATAAATATACATAATTGTGACCATACTCCGACTGTAATGTATATTAACAGTCGGAGGGATAACTGGCGAGCCAGAGGTCTCATAGTACTTTCGTAATGAGACCTCGGCTACCGAGGGCTCGTATCTCGGAGAAATGATGAAAAAAAAAATGAATGCATTCATTTCGACTTGTAATTAATACAATAATTTATTTCATTGTATTTTAATATGTTTACAAAAAACCCCGGCCCTGTACATTTTTGAAGCATATATTCGTGATGTTTTTTGTTGTGCTTTTATGTTGTTTTTATATATATTGTGTTCTGAAGTGCTTTGATCATGTTTTTTTGTCTGATTTTTTCCTGTTGGCGCTAAAAAAGCATCGCTAAGAACGATGTATGACATATGTCGTCATACATCGTTTTCTTGGCAACGCTTTCTTGGCGCCAACAGGAAAAAGTCGCCAAGGGTGGGGTATATCACATCAGTTCCAGTTAACAATTGAATCGCACTAAAATTGTTAATAATGTGGAAATAACATTAAATTGGTGTAAAAGGAAGGCATGTGATGCACACATCACCTCGTCTTTAAATTGGAGTAAAAGGAAGTCATGTGATGCACACATCAGCTCCTTTTTTTTCTATTTTAACTCGTCTTCTTGATTAAAACGATCGACAAAAGCTTTACATTCAATATCGAATATAAATTCCACATTCAAAACTGTTAATTTCTTAGAAATAATTAATGATTAATTTACTTTTTTTTTAACAAGAAATGCAACTTTTGTTCCTTTCATAAAGCTTTATCATTTCGTAGAAAATATGGTTAAAAAGTTCCATAGTTAAATATATGTGCTTTTTGAGAAATGAAATTGAATCGTACGGAAAATGATTTTTGTTTGGTAGTTAAGTTGATGATTTCTACGTTTTTTGAAAAAATAATCTAGCGATATTTATTTAAAGTGCTTTAATAAATAAAAACAATTTAATAAGTATTAAGAGCAAAGGGATATTTTATTCATTTAAGCGTATTAAATTACTGAGTATGAGCTTGTGATAAAATTATGAGTGTTTCTGAAGGAAGGCAAATTTGTTTGTAAAACTCAGAATTAGTTTTGTGCAAAAAAAAAAAAAAAAAATAAAAAATTGCAAATTAGTTATGCTTCCCTTGACAAATGTTTACGCAAATTTGAACATGGTATCTGAAGTAAAATACTTAAATACTTAAAGGATATAAAGGCGCCAGTACGTTCCCCTCCCGAAATATTTGGTGTTTCCTTTAAAAATAATGTTGCATATGTATTCTCTATTGATTTTAGACCATCGTTTTATCCGTCCGCGCGTGCGCGACGCAAAGGAGGGTAATGTGATTATAAGTCTATGTATGTATGTTTCTTCCTATGTGGCGTTGTAGAGGCTAAACGCCTTGGCCAATTTTGGTAATTCGTACGTCAATCGATTTGTCTTAACCTTGGGAGTGTCACTAAACACATGACAGTGATCAAAATTCACCATATCAACAACCAGTTGCCATTTTTGTCAGTTCGGGATCGTGTCGCACGCTAAAAAGTCTATGTATGTATGTTATTTTCCTATGTGGCGTTTGTAGAGGCTAAACTCCTTGGCCAATTTTGGTAATTCGTACGTCAATCGATTTGTCTTAACCTTGGGAGTGTCACTAAACACATGACAGTGATCAAAATTCACCATATCAACAACCAGTTGCCATTTTTGTCAGTTCGGGATCGTGTCGCACGCTAAAAAGTCTATGTATGTATGTTATTTTCCTATGTGGCGTTTGTAGAGGCTTGACGCCTTGGTCAATTTTGGTAATTCTTACGTCAATCGATTTGTCTTAACCTTGGGAGTGTCACTAAACACATGACAGTGATCAAAATTCGCCCTATCAACAACCAGTCGCCATACAGTCAGTTCGGGATAGTGTCGCACGCTACCTGCGTGCGACAAAGCGTGCAGCAAATGCAGGTAGCTTTTGCTGCCTAAATTTTTTGTTTACTAAGTCTACTAATTGGGGCCTCGGTGGCCGAGTGGTCTAAGCGATTGCTTCTCCCACTTGAGGCGGTGGGTTTGATTCCCACTCTCGCGCCGGATGTACTTTCTCCTCTTTCTGGTGTAAATTCTTTCGTGTGTTCTTTATATATATTTTGTACAGTAATAAAAATCTATCATGCGTAAGGGAGACAAGACACCGAGATTGTAGTCCTCATCAAAATAAACCCGTGCAATAAGCACCAAAAGAAAGTCTATTAATTCGATTTTCCTCCCTAACCTGTTGCATTTGTTTTTGTCGTGATTCAGGGGACTGAGTTTCTTGACGTGTACTTTCTTGACAGGCTTTTTTAGTTTTGCGAGGAAGATTTGACTGACGGGGGGGGGGGGGGGGGGCGTTTCCTAGCTCGCGTCATCATGAGTTATACAGGCATTTTATATAGCTGTGCTGTGCTCGACTCGGGTTCTCGCATTTTTGGTGACGGTCAAGCCCATGTAGCTTTAAGCCAAACTAGGTCCCTAGAGGGACTAATTAACAGTAGTTTAGACACCGCAAGTTACTTAATAAACCTCACGATATAAACTCTCTCAATGAAATGACAAGATTGCGAAATGTACGGTCTTATAATCGTAATAACTAAGTCAATGAAAATTAAATAAAAAGTGTAAAATAAAGTATTAAAAAAAAAATCCCGACTGCGTAAAAACCAAAAGAAAGAAAAAAACTAAAAAGAAAAATTATAATGTTATTAAGTACTACTGAATAACTACGCCATTGAAAGAGTTTTATAATCGTACACAGATAAGACAAATCATAAATTCAAAAGCAGAATAGAAGGATAAACAGTCGGGGCCCATTCCTTTCTGATTCAAGGAACCCCGTGAAATTTGAATAAGCCCTGACTGTTGATCCTTCTATTTTGCTTTTGAATTTATGCTTTGTCTTATCGGTGTACGATTATAAAACTATTTCACTAGTGTAGCTTTTCAGTAGTACTTAATAACATTCTAAACTACTGGGCTTATACATTTTTCTTTTTAGTGTTTTTTTTTTTTTGTTTTTGTTTTTACGCAGTTAGGTTTTTTGTTTCCATTGTCCACAGTGGTTTTTTGGGGGGAGGGGGGGTCATGACCCCCCTCCCCTTTGTATCCGCACCTGCCAATGACCAAGAAAATAAACACTAAAGAGGCTCAATTTTAAACTTGTAAATGCATCGATCTGTTGGAATATAAATTTCTATTTTCGGCATTCGCAAATGTGCAGGACTTTTATTTTTTAATTATGTGCGCTTTAAAATGGCAATTTTGTAACTTTATGACGAATTAATTTTTACAACTTCTTAAATCGTAAGGCATTTTAACGGTTTTGATCAATGTTTTGAGACATATGATGGCAAATTATATGTTGTTTTTTCAGTTAAAGTCCGATATTACCAAAATATTGTTCAACCATAAACCATGCCTAAACCAAATTATGTTTTTTTACAAGCGTTTTCTCATAATTTTGGACAGAAGCTTAAAGCCAAAGAATATATTTTAAAGTCTCATAAAAAAAATCATACATTTAAGTGTTGAAGGGTACAAATTTATTGAAAGTTATCGATCTGCGGATTGTGAAGCAGATGTATTAACTCATTAACTAAGAAGCTGATAATCCAGCGGAAAGAAAAAATGCCTCCAAAATTACTATTTGCATACAACAATTTATAAAAGAAAATAACTCTTACGCGGCATTTAAAATTAAAATTTTAAAATAAATTCTTAAAACTAAAAACAGATTACTTTTAGCCATTTTTGAAACAGTTCTAAACGTTTTTGCCTCTGCACTATTCCAAAACACACTCTGTATATATTTCGAATTCAAAAATATTTTCGCAGTTCATATAAGCATGAATCTCCATTCGAAAACTAAAAGTTATTCTTTTTCATATTCGAAAAACCGGCAAAGAAGTTACAACGCAGAAACAATGTAAACCAAAACATTTGTTTCTCGCCTATAAGAAAGCGCCGCTATATTTATCCGGAAGCCAAAAGGGACCACATCGTATATCCAACTTATGTGCCCTGTAAGTTCTAGAAGTAAATATTGGATTCTTCTCCGCAAACTTCGGTCTGTTTGTCATTTTGTTATGACTTCTGCCATTTTACTTGCCTCTGGATGCCAGCTCTTAGACGCCGTGTTATGAATGGATTTATTTAATAAAAGGTACGAACGCATTTCTAAATTTTATTTTCGCTCTTGTTTCATTTTCTTCCGTTAAAAATAGGAAGAAAGAAATTTGGGGAATTTTTGAAAATAGAATGTAGTATTGTGTTTTGAAATAATTTTTAAATGAATCAAAGCCTTCTGTGGCATTTCAATGAATGTGCATATGAACAATGTATTCAACTGTAAGATTCCTCTCACTTTTGGTTTTCTGCATTAGAATATTAGAGGCGGTGATTGGGACACGAAAAGTGCGGGGGGGGGGGGAAGAAAGACAATTAGGGCCATACGATTTTTAAAGGCAGCGCAAAAAAAAGGAAAAAAAGGGGAAAAAAAAGTACAAAATTTTGCTGAGGCTGGTTTTGAGAGCATATGAGTAATAATTGATTGATGCAAATCTAACAACTTAACTCATGTTTTTCTTAAGATATTGATGAATTATGTACAATAACTTTCCCCGAAGAAACACTTAGGCATGAATTAGACTTACATTATTTTCCCCAAAGTAGGTTAACGGCACCAGTAACAGACATGCTTAAGACATCTCTCTCGGGTTAACTCACTGATAGACATGCTTAAGACATCGCTCTCGGGTTAACTCAGTGATAGACATGCTTAAGACATCGCTCTCGGGTTAACTCACTGATAGACATGCTTAAGACATCGCTCTCGGGTTAACTCAGTGATAGACATGCTTACGACATCGCTCTCGGGTTAACTCAGTGATAGACATGCTTACGACATCGCTCTCGGGTTAACTCAGTGATAGACATGCTTAAGACATCGCTCTCGGGTTAACTCAGTGATAGACATGCTTAAGACATCGCTCTCGGGTTAACTCAGTGATAGACATGCTTACGACATCGCTCTCGGGTTAACTCAGTGATAGACATGCTTAAGACATCGCTCTCGGGTTAACTCAGTGATAGACATGCTTACGACATCGCTCTCGGGTTAACTCAGTGATAGACATGCTTAAGACATCGCTCTCGGGTTAACTCAGTGATAGACATGCTTAAGACATCGCTCTCGGGTTAACTCAGTGATAGACATGCTTAAGACATCGCTCTCGGGTTAACTCAGTGATAGACATGCTTAAGACATCGCTCTCGGGTTAACTCACTGATAGACATGCTTAAGACATCGCTCTCGGGTTAACTCAGTAATAGACATGCTTAAGACATCGCTCTCGGGTTAACTCACTGATAGACATGCTTAAGACATCGCTCTCGGGTTAACTCACTGATAGACATGCTTAAGACATCGCTCTCGGGTTAACTCAGTGATAGACATGCTTAAGACATCGCTCTCGGGTTAACTCAGTGATAGACATGCTTACGACATCGCTCTCGGGTTAACTCAGTGATAGACATGCTTAAGACATCGCTCTCGGGTTAACTCAGTGATAGACATGCTTACGACATCGCTCTCGGGTTAACTCAGTGATAGACATGCTTAAGACATCGCTCTCGGGTTAACTCAGTGATAGACATGCTTAAGACATCGCTCTCGGGTTAACTCACTGATAGACATGCTTAAGACATCGCTCTCGGGTTAACTCAGTGATAGACATGCTTAAGACATCGCTCTCGGGTTAACTCACTGATAGACATGCTTAAGACATCGCTCTCGGGTTAACTCAGTGATAGACATGCTTAAGACATCGCTCTCGGGTTAACTCAGTGATAGACATGCTTAAGACATCGCTCTCGGGTTAACTCACTGATAGACATGCTTAAGACATCGCTCTCGGGTTAACTCACTGATAGACATGCTTAAGACATCGCTCTCGGGTTAACTCAGTGATAGACATGCTTAAGACATCGCTCTCGGGTTAACTCAGTGATAGACATGCTTACGACATCGCTCTCGGGTTAACTCAGTGATAGACATGCTTAAGACATCGCTCTCGGGTTAACTCACTGATAGACATGCTTAAGACATCGCTCTCGGGTTAACTCAGTGATAGACATGCTTAAGACATCGCTCTCGGGTTAACTCAGTGATAGACATGCTTAAGACATCTCTCTCGGGTTAACTCACTGATAGACATGCTTAAGACATCGCTCTCGGGTTAACTCAGTGATAGACATGCTTAAGACATCGCTCTCGGGTTAACTCACTGATAGACATGCTTAAGACATCGCTCTCGGGTTAACTCAGTGATAGACATGCTTACGACATCGCTCTCGGGTTAACTCACTGATAGACATGCTTACGACATCGCTCTCGGGTTAACTCAGTGATAGACATGCTTAAGACATCGCTCTCGGGTTAACTCAGTGATAGACATGCTTAAGACATCGCTCTCGGGTTAACTCAGTGATAGACATGCTTACGACATCGCTCTCGGGTTAACTCAGTGATAGACATGCTTAAGACATCGCTCTCGGGTTAACTCAGTGATAGACATGCTTACGACATCGCTCTCGGGTTAACTCAGTGATAGACATGCTTAAGACATCGCTCTCGGGTTAACTCAGTGATAGACATGCTTAAGACATCGCTCTCGGGTTAACTCAGTGATAGACATGCTTAAGACATCGCTCTCGGGTTAACTCAGTGATAGACATGCTTAAGACATCTCTCTCGGGTTAACTCACTGATAGACATGCTTAAGACATCGCTCTCGGGTTAACTCAGTGATAGACATGCTTAAGACATCGCTCTCGGGTTAACTCACTGATAGACATGCTTAAGACATCGCTCTCGGGTTAACTCAGTAATAGACATGCTTAAGACATCGCTCTCGGGTTAACTCACTGATAGACATGCTTAAGACATCGCTCTCGGGTTAACTCACTGATAGACATGCTTAAGACATCGCTCTCGGGTTAACTCAGTGATAGACATGCTTAAGACATCGCTCTCGGGTTAACTCAGTGATAGACATGCTTACGACATCGCTCTCGGGTTAACTCAGTGATAGACATGCTTAAGACATCGCTCTCGGGTTAACTCAGTGATAGACATGCTTACGACATCGCTCTCGGGTTAACTCAGTGATAGACATGCTTAAGACATCGCTCTCGGGTTAACTCAGTGATAGACATGCTTAAGACATCGCTCTCGGGTTAACTCAGTGATAGACATGCTTAAGACATCGCTCTCGGGTTAACTCAGTGATAGACATGCTTAAGACATCGCTCTCGGGTTAACTCACTGATAGACATGCTTAAGACATCGCTCTCGGGTTAACTCAGTGATAGACATGCTTAAGACATCGCTCTCGGGTTAACTCAGTGATAGACATGCTTAAGACATCGCTCTCGGGTTAACTCAGTGATAGACATGCTTACGACATTGCTCTCGGGTTAACTCAGTGATAGACATGCTTAAGACATCGCTCTCGGGTTAACTCACTGATAGACATGCTTAAGACATCGCTCTTGGGTTAACTCAGTGATAGACATGCTTAAGACATCGCTCTCGGGTTAACTCAGTGATAGACATGCTTAAGACATCTCTCTCGGGTTAACTCACTGATAGACATGCTTAAGACATCGCTCTCGGGTTAACTCAGTGATAGACATGCTTAGGACATCGCTCTCGGGTTAACTCACTGATAGACATGCTTAAGACATCGCTCTCGGGTTAACTCAGTGATAGACATGCTTACGACATCGCTCTCGGGTTAACTCACTGATAGACATGCTTACGACATCGCTCTCGGGTTAACTCAGTGATAGACATGCTTAAGACATCGCTCTCGGGTTAACTCAGTGATAGACATGCTTAAGACATCGCTCTCGGGTTAACTCAGTGATAGACATGCTTAGGACATCGCTCTCGGGTTAACTCAGTGATAGACATGCTTAAGACATCGCTCTCGGGTTAACTCAGTGATAGACATGCTTACGACATCGCTCTCGGGTTAACTCAGTGATAGACATGCTTAAGACATCGCTCTCGGGTTAACTCAGTGATAGACATGCTTAAGACATCGCTCTCGGGTTAACTCAGTGATAGACATGCTTAAGACATCGCTCTCGGGTTAACTCAGTGATAGACATGCTTACGACATCGCTCTCGGGTTAACTCAGTGATAGACATGCTTACGACATCGCTCTCGGGTTAACTCAGTGATAGACATGCTTAAGACATCGCTCTCGGGTTAACTCAGTGATAGACATGCTTAAGACATCGCTCTCAGGTTAACTCAATTTTCAGAGCCTTTTAACGTATTGAGACTTTTTAATAATTTTTCTCTTTTGCAACTACATTTCATCTAACATTTGGCTGCTTCTGAATCCTCTGAATGAGTTAATTCTACTTTTATTTGCTCAATTTCGAAAACAAGGTCCGACCCTCAGTAACAGACACCGAAAAATTCGATGACACCCAGTAACAGATTGGATGAGGAAAAGATGTGAGTAACTTCCCTTTTTCTCTTCAAAATGCGAAAAAATTCTTTATTTTTAGAAATAAAGCCGTATTAAACCCAAATGTACATGAAACGGCAACTGACCTCATGGTAGCTGCTCATAACCTTCCACAAGTGTTTTTTTAAATACCAACTGACTCATGAAATTCACTCTGATAACACTAGATGGTTGCAACGTATTCATGGACGACAGCAACATCAGTTTTACCCGCCTAAAGGTCTTAATATTCGAATCCCAACTTATGACTGTATGTTACTGGACCCTTGTCTGTTACTGGAACCGTTACTCTATTTTGAGATGTCACAAACAATTTGTAATAATTTTTCAAGTGTGGCTTGTTTAAGCAAAACAATTGATTTACTAATATCTAAGCAATGAATGCAGAAACTAAAAGTTACTGCTTGTGCTAAATAATGTTTCGTAAACAGATATACAAAGTAAAAAAAATATGTTTTCGAAATTTGGATACTTCTGTTTTTTTTTTTTTTTTTTTTTTGAGCAATTACGATTGCTTATTGTTCTCACTTGACTGTTTTTGGCGTCATTTGATTTTTCCCACCGCCACCCTCCGCACCATCACCGTCGACCGGGTCCTCACGATGCTGCTCCTATAGCGAAAGCCGTCTACAGGTTGCATCCATGTCCTACACACACGCGCATACATACACAACTACACACACACACCTACACACATATACACAAACACATACACCTACACACACATACACCTACACACACATACAAACACATACACACACGCATACATACAGACACCTACGCATACACACACACAAACGCGTACACACACATACACACAACTACCCGCACATTCATGCCTGCACACAGACACAAACACATATGCCTACACACACATACACATACCCCGCAACCACGCACACAAACACTCATACATACAACTACCTACACATTCATGCCTGTACACAGACACAAACACATTTGCCTATACACACATACACATCCCCCCCCACACACATTCATACACACAACTACCCACATACTTATGCCAGCACACAGACACAAACACACATGCCTACACGCACATTCACATACCCCTACACACAAAAACACATACCCCCCACACACAAACACACACACGCCTACATACACTCGTGATTGCGTTGAATTCAAGAAGTCAAAATTCAAATTATTTTTTTTAATATAATTTCTTGTTTTGGAAAATAAAATAAATAAATGAGCCATAAAAGGGGCGGGGGCGGTTGCCCCTTTTTACCCAACCCCCCGAAACACCACCCATGGAATAATTAAATGCTCTGACAAGAACACAACCAAGGTTAGGGATAATTCTTCAGAATTCTTGGCTCAAAGCAGTATTTTGAAAGCTAGTATAATGACGTATATAAGAATACGGACCCACATTGCTGTGGGTCCTCATTTCCCCTCTCACGAAAGGAAACTATTGTCACAGTGCTGAGGTTAAATCATTGAGTTAAAAAGGTTTGAAATCTTCTTTACTAATAATAAAGCTGAAAGTCTCTCTGTCCGGAGGATGTCTGGATCTCTGTGACGCGCATAGCGCCTAGACCGTTCTACCGATTTTCATGAAATTTGGCACAAAGTTAGTTTGTAGCATGGGGACCTCGAATCGCACCTCGAAGCGATTTTTCGAAAATTCGATGTGGTTCTTTTTCTATTCCAATATTAAGAACAAAATTATCATAAGATGGACGAGTAAATTACGAAATTATCATAACGTGGAACCGTAACATGGGTACAAGCCAATTGGCGAGATACGAAATTATCATAACGTGGAACCGTAACATGGGCACAAGCCAATTGGCGAGATACGAAATTATCATAACGTGGAACCGTAACATGGGTACAAGCCAATTGGTGAGATACGAAATTATCATAACGTGGAACCGTAACATGGGCACAAGCCAATTGGCGATATACGAAATTATCATAACGTGGAACCGTAACGTGGGTACAAGCCAATTGGCGAGAAAATTCACCACACATTATTTGTAAATATGCAGGCGAACCAAAAGACCTTTTAATTTTTCTATTACGGGCAAAGCTTTGCGGGTACCACAAGTAAGTTTAAATTTGCTTAACCAGTGTACTTAGCGTAACATTCATAAAATTTTGAAGTTTCAGCATATTTGTTTCATTTGGTAACAATGGAAACGCAACCAGAGTGCTTGCACGGGTTTCAGTAAGCTTGAATGATTTTCTTCAATTTTGCAAGCCCATAGACTGGAGCGGGGGTTAAAAACTCATGCCCACTACGCTCTAACACTGCCAACATTATGCTCTGTTGTCCGCCACAGCATTAAAGCAATAAAACTAAGAAAATATTTTTATTAAATCACATTAACATTACATAATCACATATATACCAATGAAAGCAGCATCAATATCCATAATAATGAACATCATTTGATATTCATTTTAAGATTCATCCTCAAGTTAATTTGACCTTTTCAAACAATTCATCACTTCCACTACCTACTTATTGATGCACGTTTTTTTTTTAGTCATTTGTAAATATGTTTTGGAAGAAACTATCGTAAATGACAGTTTTCATTCCAAACAACGTTTAAATTCGGCTCTGAAACTACAAAGCTCTTAACCAAGCAAAACTAGTCCATGTTACATAAATAATAATACCAAAAAATCAGCTTTTTAAATTCATTTAAATATTTTGATCTTAACTTTATCGTATGAGTAAAAAATATTTTAAGAAATTAAAAGAAGGTATTGGGAAGAGCTTCAACAGATTTTTTCTTCATGTAAGAATTTTTCTTGTATTTGTTTTTCATAAATAGTACCTAGACGACCAAACCTCACTCGGCTTTAAGAGATTTTTTTTTTTTTGGAAAATCGCGCGTGATCTTGTCTAAGGTTCGGTGCACTTTTTTAGATTAACGTGAAAAGCTAAACGTGTTAACGAAATATAAATGTTCTCACCAGTCGTTGGAGACGGTTTCTGAGATATGAGAGATATAGAGATACGTGTCACATCAGTATTATCATCATTTTAGCTACGCTGTATGACCAAAAGTATTGTGACACTATCAAAAATTCACATTTTTATGAATTTCTCGAGAAAAAAAACCAATTGCTCTGTAATTTTTTTACATAAAAGGTATACTTCAGCCGTTTTTTCCAAGAAAAAATAAGTCTACTATTAATTAAAGGGACGAACAACAAATTGAGGAAACATAAAAAGGTTTTTGATTATTTTTCCTTGTAAATGGGCTGGGAATAAGCTAGAAATTTCAGAAAAAAGATAAAATCTATCTAGAATTTATTTTTATATTTTCGTGAAAGTATCTCTTATACCCACGGAGATGGAAGCATTTCTTTCAAAAATGCAATTTTTTTTAAAAAGGTTTTCGGCTTATATCACGCAGAGTTTTCGGTCAAACGTTACTAAGCTTTCAGAATTTTTGCAGCATATTAGAAAAACATAATAATAAAATTTGAAGTTAAAATATTGAAAATTTAATGAAATAGGAACGTTTAAAGCAATTAATTTTTCACCGCGCATGCGCGAAAGATAGCAATTAATAACCTTCATAATCGGAAGCCCAGATATATTTTGCATCTTATAAAAAATTCCTTTATATCTTTAAAATCTAAAGAGTTATCAACGATCTAATGAGCCGAACTTTAATAATTCTTGGCTAGACAACAAATCGTGAGGGATCGTTCGCAAATAATGAATTCGTTCGCTTATCATGAATCACTATGCAACGATAGCAGGAAAGTGTTGCCAGTTTGCGAACGATCCCTTACCATTCGTAGCCTATCCAAGAATTATAGAAATTCTGATCATCAGATCGCTGATAACTTTTTAAATTTTAAAGATATTGAGGTGGAACTTTTTTCATGAGTTGTAGGATATATCTGGGCTTCCTATTATGAAAGTTATTAATTGCTATCTTTCGAGCCTGCGCAGTAAAAAATTAATTGCTTTAAACGCTCATATTTCATTAAATTTTGTACTTTTAACTTCACATTTTATTATTATGTTTCTCTAATATGCTGTCAAATATTCTGAAAGTTTAGTAACGCTTGACGGGAAAACTCTGCTTAGTTTGAGCCGAAAACCTTTAAAAAAATGCATTTTTGAAAGAAATGCTTATTACCGAAAACCTTAAAAAAATGCATTTTTGAAAGAAATGCTTATTACTCCGTGGGTATAAGAAATACTTTCACGAAAGTATAAAAGTTAATTCTAGATAGGTTTTTAACTTTTTTCTGAAATTTCCAGCTTATTCCCAGCTATGTACAAGGAAAAATGATCAAATACCTTTTTTTGTTTCCTCTATTTGTTGTTCGTCCCCCAAATGAATAGTAGACTTAATTTTTGTTCGAAAATGGCGGCTGAAGTATACCTTTTATGTGAAAAAAAAAAAAAATACAGATCAATTGGTCTTTTATTTCTCGAGAAATCCGAAAAAATGTGCATTTTTGAAAGTGTCCCAATACTTATGGTCAAACAGTGTATAAGACGCCCACTGCAGAATGTAAGTCTCCCCTCTCCCAGACGGAAGTAATGCTACATAACTAGACTAAGCTGTTTGCATATAAACTCTTATAGGTAAACTTCGTTTGAAGATAAAATAATAACTCTAACTATTCCAATACTTGATATAAGATAAATGCCTATTTCGACAGCATGTATTGTTATGCATTTTTTATAATAAGTATTTTTCAAGAATTTATTTTCGATTTAAGAAACAAAAATTTCATCGTTATTAATTTCGAAAAAGTGAAATTACTGGAATAAAGGGGGATGGGAATTTTGTTTCCTGTTTTCTATCCTTATATAAATAATTTTACTTACTCATATTTTCTTTCATTTTACTACAACATATGTTTTATACGAAAAGAAAAGTCGCCTATTGACTTTTCTTGAAAATGCCTCGACTGTATAAAATAATCCAATTCCGTTCTTTGCCAATAAATCTCGGGCATTCTAAAGCTTCTTTATAGAAAGTAATGAAATTTGCGTCTATACATGTGTGAAAGGGGATAACATCATCAATACATGTTGAAGAGAAACCCGATAGCTTAATTATATTTACTTCCAAGTGTTGCTGCAGAGTTTGGCAATAAACACATAAAGTCGTGAAATCTCTTTTATTAGAATAATGTTTATGAAAACATGTCACTGTCTGTGCCTTCGGGAATGGCTTCAAGATAAAAATAACTTCCTTCTTTTGAGATTTCACGAACTATGCGAGATGGAATAAATGTACTACGCATAAAATATATAGGAGCTTTTGCTAGAATAGTTAAAGCCCAAAAAGTAGAAAAAAAAAAAAAAAAAAAAAACAGAATTTGAAGAGTTAAAAAAATTCAGAAACGTCGAAGGTTATTTTCTGAAAATGTTACAGGATTTCACTGGTTTTGACCTGTTTCTTGTGAAAATCAAGTTGTCCTGCAAAAAAAGTTTACAATCTTGCTATAATTTGTATGAATGCAGACTTCTGTTGTAGAAAATACTTTAGTTGCCAATAAAAATATAAACTCGGCATTTTTTATGCAATGTTTCTCCTTCAATTCAGTTGCTGTACGTCCAGATTTACTGAACCCTTAATAAGCGCTAAATGCTGTCTCTGTATTACTTTAAAACCCTTCATAACTTAATATGAAGTTTATGAATTATTAATTCTTTTCCTGTAAAGGAAATACGATTACTTCAAAAATTTCTAAGCACGGTTCTCTAACGTCAGTCAACCTCTACTACTGCACAATGGCAGATTCGCAACTTTGGAGGCTTGTCGCAATGTATTTTCGGACCTTTTTGTCTCATGAACATTTTTTCATGTGCAATTTTAGATCTCTTTCGAGAACCTTACAATGTATAATAAATCATAAACGCTCCTGGGAAATTATGGAAAACTTACTGTTTGACCGCGGATTGTATGTAATTTGGCAATGTGCCAAGTAAAGACTATTCCATCTGAATGAATCTAGCAGGAGAGAAGGGAAAATAATGATGGGATTTTGATGCACGTGCTTTATAATGTCACTAGTGCCTTATTCATTTATTGCATTCTCTAAAACAAAATAAGGGAAAACAAAAATAGTTACCATGGAAACAACAAAAGTAAAAGAAAATATTTTCATTTCGTTCATGAACGTAAAAGCTCAAAACTTTGTTGTAAATAAATAAATCAATTAATTTTTGCCGTGAGAATATACTTTAGCTTAAAAAAATGTTGCTGAGAGCAAATTTTCATTTTTACAAAATTAAGGCTAAATAATAGAGAGGCAAAAGTGCACATCTGTAACAAACCAACAGCCCTATAAACTAATAGATACGTCCGTTTCCGCCTATAAACCGGATATTAGCTTTTCCATGTAATCGATGGTCAGACGGCCAAATTTCTGCCTGCAAAATATCTGGCAAAAATCAGGAAAGTGTCAGTAACCTTCCTGAAATCAACCGAGAATCTTGCTAAAGAATTTAGAAAATTTCGCTAAAAGAGCCAGCCACTTTTTTAGAATAAACAAAGAATCCTCTAAGAAAACTCAGATGTGGTTGTAGTAATACCTTGGAAGCCTTCCATACCAGGAAAGTACCTAAAACATTTTATCAAATATGGGCTCAGAGAATGCAGAATTGCAAGCAAATATCTAGCACTTTGTTTGCCTTCTAATCTTGCGAAATTACAGTTACGCCTGGCACTGCATTTCGTTCTCATTTGGGGTTCGGTCAATAACTGCACTTAGTATAACTTGACACTTTTCGTTAAAATATTTTTCACACGAAACATTTTTTCAAATATGTATACCTTATTTTCACAAGAAACGGGTGGAAACTCGTGAAATTCCGGAACGTTGCCCGGAAATAATCTGTGACGTTTTAGAATTTTTTTTGGCTTTTGTGACCTTTTGCGACATGGTAATTCCTCCTCTGCGTCAGCAGCTTCAGCAATTCATATTAGCTTTCGGAAATTAGTTTTTCTTTGTTTCCGTGATTAAGAATAGAGAATGAGTATATGAGTAGCATGTGGTTTTTTTAAAAATTGACAGATGATATTCAATTGTCGGAAATGTTATGTAATATTTTTATGAAAAAGACCCTCATAGGCAGTTGGTGCATCAAAATTAGGGGGTCAAACTTGATACAGATAGGATTTTAAAGCCATTATTGATCAGTTAACCGTTACTTACTTTCAAATAAATTCGAGAGATGGACTCAAAAAATGTGACAGGTTCACACAGTTTATTCCTTTCTTCCAATTCAAAGTTCCATCATAATTTTTATGAACGTGATTGCCATTCCATGGAGGAACAGAAATGATGACCTGTATGTGACAGCTTATTTATTTCTTTAAAAAATTTATCTTAGAAAGGAATTTAACAAAATTTTGTTTATTGAAAATTAACAAACTTGTGTGCGATTTCTTAGGCAAGACAAATTTGTTCATTGCCTTTTGAAATCATAATTTTTAAAAAAATGTGCAACTTGTAGCAATTTAGGAAATTTTTTGACAATGATACTTGATTTTTCCAGGAAGTAGATAAAAACCGTTGAAATCTAGAAACGTTACACGGAAATACTCAGTAACGTTTCGGAATTTTTTTAGTGTTTAAACCACCTTTGAAGACTCTGATCTAAATGTCATTTAAAGGTCATATAACATAGTTCCTGTGCAACATTATTTTGGAATTTAATTGTTATGGAATAACCTATTAGCGTTGATATCTAATGCTAATTTATCTTCTGCATGCAGAATAAAATAATCATTCTTCTTCGAAGTTTGGAGCGTAAATCAATTTTATCTCTTCTTAAATTATTAATAGCAACTGCAAAGCCGGCAGCCGTAACGTCTACTTCAGCATGAGATGTTTAGTTCAGAAAATAAAATTAGCGTCATTAAAAGAAAGAAAGAAGTCACCATAAAGAGATTTCTTGAATCAATGTTAGCGCCAATGGGCATTTCGTGTTTTCTTAAGACAGCATGTCTCCTCCTTAAAAGACTCCCTCCTCCTTCCCTACGTCGCTTAGCGGGAACTAATGGAAAACCTTATTTGACTGGTCAATATTGATCCCTGTGCTCTTTATTTCACTGCTTGGAAGGACGTGGTACATAATTTATTTTTATAGTAGCCTTTTGCGCTATGGGGGAAGGAATTTTGGAATTTGTGGCAGTAATTATAGCTGAAAACTGAATGATATTAGACGCAAATCCTGTATTGCTTCTTCAATTTTTTTCTGAGTGGCATGCGAAACAAATTTGAGACATTGTAGAAATAAAGCCTGTATAAGTTTTTTTTTTTTTTTCTTTTTGGGTGAGATTCTTAGTAAAGTAGTGACATTGTAAGGTACCAAATTTGGAATAAAATATTTTTTCAATTACAGGAAGCTAATAAATTAATAAAGAAAATACATCTTAAAAATTCAACATAATTATGTTTTTTGAGCAATCTCACTGCTTATTGTTCTCATTTGACTGTTTTGAATTCCTATGATTTTATTTTCTCCCGCCTCCCTCTGCAGCGCCACCGTCGACCGGCCCCTCCCGATGCTGCTCCTCTAGCGAAAACAGTCCAGATTGCGTCCATATCCTACACACACCTACACACACACACACACACTCATGCCTGCACACACACACGTGATTGCGAAAACCATAATTTGAATTCCAGATGTCAAAATTCAAATAAATTTTTAAACATTTTTTATTTTATTTTATCTCAAAAGTTTTTTTAAGAAAGTAAATACCCTTCTATATTGTGTTCATGGTAGATATAGCTAGGCCTGGATGTATAAATTTTGTGTCCCCCTGCAACAAATCTGCAGAACCCCACCACAAAGGCCAGCAGTGTATACTTAGAACGTTAATAAGTCTAAGTGCTTTTTTTTTGAGCAATCACGATTGCTTATTGTTCTCACTTGACCGTCCTTGGCGTTGTGGTTCCTTTTTCAGCTTGGACCAGGGACACCAGCACCACCGGCCTCGGCAGGCGCGTCGGAGTGTCGGAATCCGCTTTTCCAGGTCGGACGCGTCCATGTCCTGTACACACACATCCTCACACACAGACACACTCACATATACACACACGCCTACGTGCATACACACAGGTCTACGCACACGCAAGCCTACACATGCATGCAAGCTCGTCTACGCACACACAACTATACACACGTAACCGCCCAGGAGGAGGGACAAGTTCGGGGGGACGAGAGCCGTTTCTAGAAATTATAACTCCAATGAGTAGGGTCCTGTCGCAACTCGTGATTGCGAAATACATAATATGAATTCAAAAAGTCAGAATTCAAATTTATTTTTTTTTTTTTTTCAATTTCTTGGTCGTTGGGCTCGTTAAGGACGTGGGTTCCCCGCACTGTGGGGTCTGCGGGTACGCTGATTGGGACCTGGAGATAGACTACATGCAAAAAAAGAAATGTGCCATTTGGTGACATTAGTCACGCGTTTGGCATTGATAACTACCAATTGGTGCCAATCAAATGGCGGATGAGAAAACTACTGGTTTACATTTTCATTTTATTTCCAGAGAGAGTCCCCAAAAGACACAAGATGGCAAACCTTCTTTCAACCTTAAAAAAAAACTTGTGGTTTAACTTCTCCACGAACTGCATGGGCAGTATACATGGGCACTTTTCGTTTTATTGAAAAAATTAAGACAATTTTCAACATCGTGCCAGACAACTAACGAAGCCAGAATGTATATTCTGGGGTGAAGACTTGGTTACAATAATCATCATATGGATATAAGCTGTCACATTGGAATTGCCAATACGTGTCAAAACTGAACTTGCTGGAGTACTGACACTCAAATCTCAAACCAATGTGTCAAAGATTCTAGGAAAAAAGTTAATGCAATGATTCTGCAATGTTGACCCTCGACACCCCTCGCGGCGGCTTTGAAAGTTTTTTCTTTAACAGACGGCATTTCCAGTGTCCGGTGTTAACGTCGTCTCCATGTTTTAAACTAATATTGCTCTCATGGGAGGGAGGGGGTGATTGGTACTTGATGCGATATAGATTAAAATGAAAAAGAATGATCTATAAATCTTAAATAGATTATTCTTGAATACATTTTGTTTTTCAGTGAAGGATTTAACAAACATTCTGCATTATTTGCGTAGTGTTTGTAATAGTTAAACCTAATTTAAATGTTCGAAATCTTGCACCAGCGTTTTACCGTGAGCATATAAAAATTGCGTGCTTGGTCTACAGTTGATAAAAATTGTTCATCCCCACATTTTTTATTATTATTCCAAATTTTACTAATTACTCCTATAATATACGACTAACAAAGGTGGCAATCCGATTTTTTCTGCATAAAATGTAGATTGGGCAATATTAGCGTTGTTCACATGTTCGCATACTAATATCATTTCACTTTCCTCTTGAAAATGGAATAGTTTTTTTTTTTTTTACCATGATATTTTTGCGGTTAGTCACTGTATATGCGTATTATTTTGTTCTTTACCCATTTGCAATTCTATTTGGTTTGAAACTTTGCTTTTTCATTTGGATAACCCATCACTTGAGAGCTGGTGAAAAGGTTCTCATAGTGTTTTACGGCTTTCTCCACTACGAAATCGAAATTGTGTTAGACATGAACATTTTCTTAGAAATAAGCTGAAAGCTAAATTGTATCCAAATAAAATAGTGACCCTAGGCCATTTTACGAACCTAGGCGCATAGTTCTCCCTTAACAATAACCAACAAATTAAGGCCAAAGATTATAAGATCTTTGTTAAGACTTTACCTGACTGCATTAACATTTAACGATTTAAGGGATTACAGTACCTTAAAAATGATGAAACGATCAAAAAAATTTTTATTGCATATTTCAAAACAAAAAACTATTCTGAACACAGGGGAAAAGTTTCATTGCTTTAGTTCAAATATTTAAAAAGTTATGAGTGGTTTTAGGCCATGCTCCCTATGTGTTCTTATGCAAAAGAAAAAATTCAAATTGCTTTTTCTCGATGATGGTTCTTTTGTGTTTTCATGTCATTAGAATCTCTAAGGATTTTTTTCTATTAAAGATACAGTTTTAAAGTAATCCTTTTTGCAATTGGGATAACATATTTGACAAAACTGTGCATTGGCTAAGCATTTTATAAATTACTCAAATGTTTAGAGCATGTTAAACCTTAAAAAACGATTTTTTTTTTAATTTGATTTTTTACATAAATAACCACAAAAAATTTTCTAATGAACTCATAAGCAAATGAATGCACAGATTTTTAAAAATGATAATAGTGATCGTTTTGCAAAAAACTTTTTTTAAATTACTGCAAAAATAAAAAAGCCTTAAGGATTTTAAAAAATTGAAATTTTCCGCAATTTTTTTAATTTTTAAAAAAAGTAGGCAATATTTTTTAAATTTTGAAAATAAATTATTGATAACGGAATTAGTATGCATGTTATGGTTTCAAAGAATTATAAAATTTATATAAATTTTAAAAAAATGTTTGAAAGGTACTGCGAATCCTTAAATAATGAATGCAGCATGGGCTTTTATACAAAACTTCAAGCGTGATAATACATAAACTACGAGTACATAATAATTAACTACACAACGCACACAATCCTAGTGAGGTCTATAAAAATTGCATTCATGAAACTTGATTTTTTTTCAAGACGCTTTTCTTACCTGAATTTTACATAAATCAATTTGATGTAATGTTGATACAATTATCAACATGTTTAAAACGATAATTTTCTGCATAAAATGTTATTGACGGAAATTGTTCTTCAAACAAATGTAATGCAGTTAATTAAAAGAAAAAGGAACAGCATACTTATTTTAAAATTACTCCGCTTAAATATGCGACAAATAAGCTATCTTTCTTTTACATACCGCCAGCGGCAAATTCCCATCGATGATAAATCTAAATTTTAATATCAAATAAAATCAATCCTTGCATGAATACGAACTAGAATGATCTTATTCTTGAGGCACAAGGGAAAGTTACAAAAAACAATTTGCAATTCAATTTCACATTCAATAAGCGTTATTGTGTCTAGAAAACTGCCATCTCGCCGCACCAGCTGTCCGATATTGACCAACCCATTGATTTCAAATGCAGAAAAGGACTCGTTACGAACGGCAAAGCCGAAGAAAAGAATTTAATGTGTTCCATTTTGTTTGCTATTTGAAGAGAATACAATAGAAAACTTTTTAAAACATTCCGATGCATAATATATTCCTTCAGAAAGTTATGACATCTAAAGAAATGGTTGTAGTTTTTATTCAAAACTGTGTATTTGCAATTCAATAGTTCTGAAAGAATGTAAACTAATTAAGTATTCTAAAAGCTTTTATGAATTCGCTGCTTAACTTGCTGAGTCTTTTTAAAAATAATTCCTTTATCTTTAAAAGTTTAAATGGAAAACTCAATTTTTATCGATTAATATGATTTTAAAAAGGTTGACCGAAAGTTAAGTGCCCATTTTAATTTAAGTGAAACCCACGTATTAAGAGCCTAAAACTTCAGTAAGTACATTATCAAATTCAAAGTTATCGAATAAAATGATATTCCTTACTAAAAGAAAGAAAAAAAGTTTTTGTTTTTATGCTTAACCTCAGGCAAAGGAATAAAAATGACTTCAAGAAGAAAAAGGAAGCAAATCTTAAAACACTTTTTGAACTCAAACGCTTGTCGCCTTTTCAGAACACTTAGAAACACACCTGTTTTAATGGTTTTCACAATACTTTCGAAAATACACTGTCAAAACTACGGGGGCCTTTGACTAACTATTTGGCTCCCTGGGATGAAAACACGGGGCCTCAGGGTGCAATAGAGGCTAGGAAATGTGATCAAGGTGAATGACGCTAATAAATGTGAAAACGGACCTCCTAAATGCATGGGTGAAACGCTGGGCGCATGCGCTCTCCGCTCTGACATCATTCAGCCACAATCAATGGCGGACGCAAGAATAACTACGCACATGCACTTTCCCATTGAATGAAGTATGAAATTGGATTAAAACTCATAAGTTTCTGCGATTTACTCTACAAAGTTTCGCGTAAGTACATGCATTTGATCATAGTGTAGCTTTTAAGGCTTTCGAACATATTTAAGTGTTTCAAAGGTACGTTGATTCTTCAGTTAGCCGTTATGTACATTTGCTATTTCTATCATGCATAAATTTTACCTAAAAATAGCTATCAGTACCGGATAAGTAACATTTAATAATCAAAACGCTTAAATTAGATGATATTTGAAAAGTTATTTCAATTATTAATTTTGACTATGTGGTTTTACTTGCTTGTATTGTCAACAATCTTGTGGATTTTTAACTAAGAGATTTATTGTTAGCAATGTGATGCACTCAGCAAGTGAACGGAAACTCTAATTACGATGATGCAAATAACAAAAACATAAAAGTACGAAAAAAAAAAAGGAAAGCGGAATGAGAAAAAGAAATTTCTTCTCCGTCTCTATTTTTTTTTTATTATTATTTATTATCTCGTGTCTAAGTTAACTAGCTTTCCTCGGCGTTATTGCTTAAAGCGAATGACTGAGCTTTTTTCGTCACTCTAGTAATAATAAGAATGAATAACTCGTTAGAATTTGTTTTGGCTTTTAATTTATCGAAAGACTTGTGCTCTTTTATATTCTATACGGATATTCAAATGTCGAATCATATATACGTACGTACTAATATGGTGCTCTTGATTAAAATTTCGAACGTGATGAAACGATTTTATTTTTCCATGATTGCAATATAATTGAATATTTATTGTTCGTGTAAATGATTTACAAATAGTACCTACGCTCTTCATTTTCGGTACGATCGTGCTGCATTGAATGTCAATAACATATTAAAATTACTGAGCAATCCAAATGGATGTACAAAAATTAGTGCACGGCAGACAAATTTAAGTCATGAACACTTCTAAACTATGTTCGAAAGTTGAAATGTGATCAAATGCTTTAAAGTACAAGTTTTAATCATTTTCAGAATTATTTAATGTGGAAAATGTACCAAAACTTAGTTTTTTATAACTCAAAATAATAAATAATCATGTATACAATTGTTTACGGAAATGCACACAAAATCGAGGGGGGGGGGCTCAGCAACAGGAAACAGAGGGTGCTAATGTTCTGCCATAGGGTTCCGTTTTTCACCGCGGTGCACGCTGGGTGAAGGGTGCCGGTTTTTCGCCCGTGTTAAGGGTGCAATTTCGGCACCGTGAAGAGTGCCGCTGGTGAACAAGCTTTTCACCCTTGAAAAGTGCCAAATGCAACCTGTAGTTTTAACAGTATACTTCTCCGAACAATTATCAAGTTCAGCATACATTATAAGTTCTTTTGCGTATGCATTTGATAACTATTCTTTGGATACTGATCCATGTTCCGTATTGTAAGACACTTTGTTTTGCACTTTTTTTTGGTGGAGGGGGGGGGGGGAGATTTTCAGAATAGTTATGGAGCCTCTTTTGTTGGAACGGTTTTCACAATACTTCCGAAAACACTTCTCCAAAAAATTATCAAGTTCAGCATACATTCTAAATTATTTTTGGGTATGCACTTGAGAGCTCTTCCTTGGATGCTGAACCGTATTGTAAGACACTTTGTATCACACTTTTCGGATAGAGGAGGGGGATTTTCAGAGCATTTACGGAGCACTCGTCTTCTTCAAACTAATAGTGCAATATTCAGTAAGTTATCGCCCCATAGCCAGGGCTAAGGCAGAAATACATGAAATACACGGCCAGCTCAGCCAATTCCAGCCGAGGACTGCAGTTTCGTGCTTATTAGCACTCATCAGCAAGGCATAGGAAGTGACTGAGCTGGAAGTGGATAAAAAGTTATTAAATAAAAACAAAAAACCCCGACTGCGTAAAAATAAGAAAAAAGTAAAAAGAAAATGTATAAGCCCAGTAATTTAGAATGTTATTAAGTACTACTGAATAACTACACCGTTGAAATAATTTTATAACCGTACACAGATAAGACAAATCATAAATTCAAAAGCAGAATAGAAGGATCAACAGTTAGGGCCCACTCTTTCTAATTCAAGGAATCCCATAAAATTTGAATGAGCCCCGACTTTTTGTTTTTATTTAAAAACTTTTTATTTTACACTTTTTAGTTAATTTTCATTGACTTAGTTATTATGATTATGAGACGGTACATTTCGCAATCTTGTCATTTCATTGAGAGAGGTTGTTTGTATCGTGAGGTTTATTAAGTAACTTGCGGTGGTCTAAACTACTGATATTTAGTCCCTCTAGGGACCTAACTCGGCGCAAAGCTACATGTGCTTCACCTTCGGGAAAAATGCGCGAACTTAAGTCAACCACAACACAGCTATATAAACAGCTTGTATAACGCATGATGACGCGAAATCGGAAATGTCGTCAGTCAAATCTTTTCTTTCTTTTGGTGCTGAATTGCACATGTATATTTTGATGAGGATTACGATCTGTGTGCCTTGCCTCCCATATGCATGATATATATTTTTATTACACATATAAATAGCACATGAAAGAATTTACATCACAAAGTACAACCGGAGCGAGGGTGGGAGTCGAACCCACCGCCACAAGTGTGCCAAAGTCAAGCAGTCACTCAGACAGCTCGACCACTGAGACCCCGTCAGTCAAATCTTTCTGGAAAAACTAAAAAAGCCTGTCAAGAAAGTACACGTCGCGAAACTCAGTCTCTTGAATCAAGGCAAAAATAAATGCAACATGTTAGAGATGAAAATCGAGTTAGTAGACTTTCTTTCTTTTGGTGCTTATTGCACGGGTTTATTTTGATGAGCCTGTAGAACGTCAGATAGGAACGGACATACATACATAGACTGTTAAACACATTACCCTCTTTTCCTTCACACACGCGCAGTCGGGTAAAAACCTCTTAAGGAAGCCAAGAGTGCCAAACAAACTGGTAGCTAAGTTTCCACCTCCAGCTCAGTCACTTTCTATGCCGGGCTGATGAGTGCTAATAAGCACGAAACTGCAGTCCTCGGTTGGAATTGACTGAGCTGGCGGTGTATTTCATGTAATAGTGCAATGCTTGATCTGAAATTGCCGATGTGGTAGGGTCAACCCATTGAAAAGATATAAAATGGAGGGAATGAGTACTTTCATTCGTGAAGGAAAGACCCCAAGTCACGTGATGGATTTTAAAGAAAAGCATCGGAAGAAATCGGGTTTCATTCGCTATTTTCACGCGAAACGTGTCAACCATTCGTCGTTGTTGAGTCACGTGACTTGAGCTCCTTGCCCAAGCCTTCACTTAGCCAATGATTGGACTAGCTCATTTTAATTCCTGCTCTAAGGGTCAACCAACGGTCAATGGATGACATTCGACCCAATTGTTCCCAAATGGGGCTCCAATGTGTACCCAAGTTGAAAGTAACTATTACCAGAACACATTCGGAACAGAATGGGAAAACATTTTGATGCCCTTTCACAATATCGAAATACGTTATGATACATATTCAGCCATTTGAAAATTTTCAGTTTTCCCATATGCGGTCTCGATGCGTGCCGGAAATTTGTAGTTTAATGTTATCAAAATTAATGTTACGAAAAACCTAATTTAACAGTTTTGGTTGCATTGAAATTGACTGTTCCTGTTTTAAGAAAACTCAATACATATAAAATCTATTTTAAAAAAATATATTTAAATATATTTGTGATTTTAGTATATGGAATTATGGCACATAATTTAACAGAAAAGCGAAAATGAACAATAATGAGATCGTTTACAAAATTTTAAAAGTATTTTTTTCTCAAAGGGAATGCTTAAAAAACATAGGATCTGACCATTTTTTAAATAATTCGACTAAGTTTAATATTAAAAAAAAAAAAAACTTTAATCGGTGTGCTTTCATTGTTAACGCTTCTGCCGATGACATCACAAATGATGAAATGCCATTTACTGTTGCCATTCTCAGAACGTAATATCTAATTTGGTTCTTTACTCACTTGTACTGGCAACGAAATGGTTGATACCAAGCGTAGAGCGCAATATTTAATTCTCTTCTTGATTGTCATAACGTGGAATTGTGGCAGACAGATGCGACAAAATACTTCATTAGTGTTGTCAGAAAGACCACGCCTTGTTTGAAAAATCGGGCGTTTTAAAAAATTAATTAAAAAATAACTGTCGGGAAAATGAAAATATTTTCTAGGTCCATGTTTTTATTATTATTATTTTTTTTTTTTTTTTTACTTATTCTGTCAATTTCAGTGACTAAAAGTAGTAATTTGACTGAACGAAACAACCCCATTCTAGATTTCGATGATTTACTCAAAATTATTCGAATGGAAAGAATGGGTGCGAAACCAGTCAAGTTTTAACGAAGAAGAGATATGACTGCTTTTTTAACCGACTTCAAAAAGGAGGCGGTTATCAGTTCATACCGTATGTATGTTTTTTTTTTTTGTTTGTCCACTCACAGCGTCTCACCTAGTGAACCGATTTTGATGATTATTTCTTTAATGGACAGGGAATGGCTCAACTTAGGTCCCATTACTTTGTTTGACTATATTTGTCCTTTAGAAAAAAGTTGTGGGCAAAAAACCATAAATTTCATGCAATTTCCCTATTAAATGATTAAATATTGTAACGAAGTTCGCGCTTATCTTCCGTGGATGACGGTGGCTCAGTGGTAGAATTCTCGCCTTCTACGCGAGCAACCCGGGTTCAAATCCCGACTAGGACAAAGTGAATTCTACTAAGATTTCGTTTCTACTGTTTCTCGTATTTTCTCGAGTGTTCTATTGATTTCTGTATCTTTCCGATTCTGGAAAATTCCGGCATTTTCTCAAGTGGTAAAGATACATTTTTAGTGCCAATCGCTTAAAGTTTAAGATGTGCTTATAGTTTTTTTTTTTTTTAGTATGTAGCATTTTTAGGAAAAAAAAAGGGTAAAATTTCATGATGGTAACTTCTTACTTTTACAGAAATATATACATTTACACTAAAAAGGATGAAAAAAAAAAATTTTGGAAAAAAAAAACCGACTTCAAAATTGCTCTAAAAAGGGAAAAATAATTTTATTCTTTAAACACCATCGATAATACTTTTAAACATAATTTTTGAAGTTGGCGCAAAAACGATAGAACAGATCATTCACCGCCATAATTCAACTACAACTATAAATTTTACCAGGCCTAGTTCCTTTACTACCACATACATTATGCATTGATAACAGCATCTTTGAGTAACGATATAAATGTTTCGTTTCTAACTTTGGATGATTTTCTGAAAAAAAATATGAACGAAGCATGGTTACACTGGATTTTACTTTTTGTTTTTGCGCCAACTTCAAAAATTATGTTTAAAAGTATTATCGATGGTGTTTAAAGAATAAAATTATTTTTCCCTTTTTAGAGCAATTTTGAAGTCGGTTCTATTTTTTTCCAAAATTTTTTTGGACTCATCGATTCAAATGTAAATAGTGATGTTAATGTGAGAATCTTCCTTTTTCATCTTCCACACCCTGTAGTATGACTGTGATGAAAGGCATTTTGTATTTAACAATGTTTGGCTCTCTTTTCGGAAGTTAAGTGCTTATTAGCACGGTAATTTACTGAATATCGCCAAGTAGTTTGATTGTATGACTTTATTTTGTCATCTTAAGGTGTGGAAAATCTACTCTTGTGCTCAACAAAGTTTAGAATGTCGTTCATAAGAAACATCGGCGGCTCTTTAAACATTTTACATACAACTAATCATTAATTTGTTACGATGGTTGAATACCATTACTTTTAAAAGAGGAAACATTTTTAAGTTTAGCTTATGTAGTGCGGTCAACGCCCACCTAAATAAATGTGTGGATAATCGGCTTTTGGGCTCTAGATAAAGTTTTTGCTAGGAGCCATTCATTAATTACGTAAGGATGATTCTGTCAGTTTTTGAACCCCCCTCCATCCCCATGTAAGGCAGCGTAAGATTTTTCTAACTCCTCCCCCCTATTCTTACGTAAGATTCCATTTCGTTTTTCTAAATAATAAAATAACGAATGTTATCACTGTAGTCGGTATCAAATTCACTACTAATTCATTTAAACCTTTTTGTGTAAATAAATATATATTAAAAAGTTGAAATGCAGACTAAATGCTTTTTCGACGTTTTATTGCTTATAATGCGATACTAGTAAAAAAAAAAAAAAAAAAAAAAAAAAAAAAAAAAAAAAAAAAACATGCCATACGAAGTGCGATTCTTTTGTTATGTTCCACCCTATTCTTTTTTTGTAAAACAAACAAAAAACAGCTCATCCTGATAAGTTTTTACCTTCCAGACGCAAATAAAACATGATCACTCCCAAATCACTTGACCGCGCGATTTCTAATATAAAACATCGACTTGGAAAATATTACGTAAGAATGGGTTTGACCCCCTCCCCCCAAAGTAAAGGTGCGTAGATTTTTACAACCCCCTCCCCCTTCGACCCCTTACGTAATTAATGAATGGCCCCTTAGCCTTTGTGTTAAAAAAAAAAAGTACGCAAAACTACTGTGAAAATAACTCAACTTTGCTCAACTCCAATCACCTTTCCCCTGCTGAGCCAAAGACAAATGAAGACTGAAATTGAAAAACACATTAAGTGCCCCCCCTTCCCCCCAAAAAAAAACTGTCAAAATGAAGGGTACGCCATCGCCAGTAGAGCAAGAGTTAGCGCCCGTGCGGTGGAGAGCGCAGTAAGTGGCATTGAAGGTTATTGAAGGTTACTTATCTTGTTGTTGTTGTTACTTATGAAACTCGGAAACTCGAGCCCGAGTAGCAATGCTACTCGATTTTATGGCAGAGAGGTACGGCTTCCGTTTATTCGAGCGCTTATTTCTAGGTGGAAGTCCGATTTGGCTCAGACAACACAATAGATGGCAGCACCATCTATAGACCGTTCGAGAATTTAGAACCAAGCCAGAAGTCGAATAACTTCTGGCCAATCACAGCCAGAGGTATAGTTTTACTTGGAGTTCTTTGTGACTACGAGCATATTTAACGCCCCCCAGTCACCCTCAGGGAAGACGGTGGATCTTCGACCGGCTAGGATCGAACCCGGGATTCTCCAATCACAAATTCAATGCCTTATCTTTTTTCTGTTCAGTACTAAGTCCAGTATGCAAAAAAATGGAAAATGCAGTAAGTGCCACAATGCGCGTGGAATCTTATATTTGATGCCCTGTAAAATTTTTTATTTGATCCTTGCTGCTTTTTCCATTTTTAGTCTTCAAATGTTAGCAGAATGCATAATGTTAGCTCAAATTTTGGTTGCGAAAAGCGTATATCTTACGATTTAAAGACTCCAATACGTTAAAACTCAAAAATTGTTATTATAGACATTTCATCAGGTCAGTAGATTACCATGATAAAAGAGAACTCTTAGAAATTTACCGCACTCAATCTCAGCCTAATTGCAACAGATCCTTTACAAAAGTAAAACTGTTTTGTTCAACTGTCTCATAATAACAAAGCCAACATATATACTTCATTTATTTTCATTTTCGCACAAATACCTTCTGAATAGGAACGAAGAATAGAAAAGCATAACGCATGGAGGGGGAAAAAAGGCCCTCGTCCAACTCCCTTATCAGTCACCTGATTAGTCATAGACAGCTTGCTAAAGGGCCGAAAGTAGATCTGTAATCAGTTGTGCAATGTTAGGCCTACTTTTTGTGTCGTCTTTTCCATACATCATTCACGGGAATGCTGTTGACATTTCTTTTCTCCAGAGGTTTTATGTAACATAATATTTGTTCCAACTTAGTGAGAGGTGGGGTTGAAATCAATTCAGAAAATAAAAATACAGAGCAGTGTTTTGTGGATGTTGTTTTCAAATAAATTTGAGCTTTCCTTTTGAAACATTTTTTTCCCGTAGAATAATGAATATGTTTATGATTGTGAAAGTCATGTTAGTATCATTTGAAAAAAAAAAAAAAAATATTTTGAATTTTGATATTTTGAATTCAAATTATGTTTTTCGCAATCACGAGTGTGTGTAGGTAGGCGTGTGTGTTTGTGTGCGGGGGTATGTGTTTGTGTGTACGGGTTATGTGTATGTGTGTGTAGGCATGTGTGTTTGTGTCTGTGGGGGGGGGTATGTGTGTGTATGTGTGGGTGTCTGTATGTATGAGTGTGTGTATGTGTTTGTATGTGTGTATGTGTTTGTGTATAGGTGTATGTGTGTATGTGTTTGTGTGTGTAGTTGTGTATGTATGCGCGTGTGTGTAGGACATGGATGCAACCTGGAGACGGCTTTCGCTAGAGGTGCAGCATCGTGAGGACCCGGTCGACGGTGATGGTGCGGAGGGTGGCGGTGGGAAAAATCAAAGGAACATCAAAAACAGTCAAGTGAGAACAATAAGCAATCGTGATTGCTCAAAAAAAAAAAAAGATTACTAATTTAATTAAATATTACATAAACTGTTTTAAACTCCCCACTGAAAAGAAAAATTGCCTATCCCCTCTTTGACTATTGATTTATTATTTCTGCTTAACTAGTCGTTAATTTTGATGTTTTGGTTTTCCACCAACGAAAACAATTCAGTAGCAACGCATTTCATGTTTCTTTGTTTTTCATTTTATGCTAAGTTTGTCTGGCATAAAAACGCGTTGCTATGCTTTATGCTAACTTTGAAACTTTGATTGCAAATTACGTAAACAATATGAAAAATACTCCGGCAGAGTTAATATCTAGATAGCATAATATTAAGTAAAAATATGGCAGTCTTAACAAACTGTAAAAAATTTATTGAAGGATTTATCATGTTGCAATTACGAATGACCCAGAAGACAGGGGAGCGTCGAAGTAGGTCTTCAAATATGTTACTTCTCAAAGGTGGTTCTTGCGGAATTGGCCTTTTTTACTTCCTTTTGCATAGTAAAGGAAGTACTCTATTAGCAAAAAAAATTTCGCTCAAAAATAGGCCTTAATTTCAATTTTGCTTGCACCCAAATGAATATTGAGTTTTTTTGAGCAATCACGATTGCTTATTGTTCTCACTTGACCGTCCTTGGCGTTGTGGTTCCTTTTTCAGCTTGGACCAGGGACACCAGCACAACCGCCCACCGGCCTCTGCAGGCGTGGCTCCGAGCACTGCCTCCTGGAATCCGTTTCTCCTGGTCGATGGCGTCCATGTCCAACACACACGCTCGCTCACACACACACACAAGCGTTTACACACATACACACACGCCTACGTACATACAAACAGTTCTACGCACACACACACAAGCCAACACATGCACGCACGCGCGCCTACACATAAACATACGCCTGCACACACACAACTATACACACGTAACCACCCAGGAGGAGGGGTAGGCTTGGGGGGACAGGAGCTCTTTCTAGAAACAACAGCCCCCAATGAGTAGGGCCCTGTCGAAACTCGTGATTGCGAAAAACATAATTTGAATTCAAAATTTCAGAGAATTCAAATTAATTTTGAAAATTCGATTTTTTTTTCCAACACTACCACACGTGGATATATGTCTGAGAACGTATAGACACCCCAAAAATCCATTTTGGCGATCCCCGAGTTAATTACGAGTTTTCTCACGACGTCCGTATGTACGTATGTATGTGCGTATGTATCGCGATTACTCAAGAACTGTATGACCTAGAAAGTTGAAATTTGGTGCATAGACTCCTTCGGGTTCAGTTGTGCACCTCCTTTTTTGGTTGCATTCGGATGCTTCAAAGAGGGTCTTTTGCACCTTTTCGAGGGGAAATCATTGTAAATTTCAATGCAAACTCAAGTAGTGTTATAGTTTGGCAAACATTTGACAATATATCGCCAAGCGTTTGGGCACCAAGTTTTGTCGCCAACTTGGCGACAAGTTTGACATTTTTTAAAAATCCGGTTTTAATTTGGCCATTATTGGCAATATTTAGAGAGTTAACCATTGAATCACATTAAATTTGCCGGTTTTGGGAAAATTAATCTGTATAAAACGTTTTTTTTTTTTTTTTTTTTTTTTGCTTCGGTTCGCAACAAACTAGCGGAGAAAATATTTGAAGTGTTTCTTTGCTTACTCCAAGTCCAAGGCACTATTATCAATAAATTAGCGTAAAAGGGAGTCATGTGATGCTCATCAGCTCGTTTTCTTAATACCTAATTAAACTTCTAAACTAAGATATTGTCTTAACGATATGTTCTTCCACTTTCGACGAAACATAAATAATTCACATTTATGTTTTTTTTTCTAAAAAAATTCGATATTTTTTTATTACGTATTTTCATATACAGCTTCTTAGATTGGAGGCCCGTTAATTCTGTTGGTTAGAGCGTCGTGGTAATATTACGAAGATCACGGGTTCGAATCCGACTGACAAAAATGTCATTTCAGGACTTAATTTCTTTAAAAGAATTCTGCTCCGAATTTTCAGTAAACAGTATATAACCAAAACCCATTCGAGGATTGTGAACTTAAGCTTTGTTGCTGATCAAATCAGGAACTAATACATTTATTTTATTAGGGAACAAGACATTTTATATGATATTTTTACAACTGGGATAAACTTTTGAGCTCGAATTCTTCTCACGGGTACGCTAATAACACCTGTCAGTACAGTATGCTCCCGATTATCCGTTGAATTGGGTGGCACAAGTGCCGCCGATGATAAAAATCGCGGATAAACCGGAAAAAGGTTAAAAATAGGGACAAATTAGAAAAAAACGGGCATTCCACAAAAACCTAGCTGTATTGATGCATAATACTTTCTTCAAACAGTGAAAATATATACAGTACAGTAAAAATGTTTAATATTTTTGCACAACACAACTTAATACAGTAAAACCTGTGAAGTTGACCACCCTTGTAAGTTGACCACTTGTCTAAGTTGTCAGCTTTTTTCAGGCACTGAATCAGCACTTATCATATAAATCAACCTTTGTAAGTTGACCACCCTTGTAAGTTGACCATTTGTCTAAGTTGACAGCTTTTTTCAGGCACGGAATCAGCACTTATCATATAAATCAACCTTCGTAAGTTGACCACCTGTTTAAGTTGACCACTGAAGTAGTGCACCGCAAATGGTCAACTTACACAGGTTTCACTGTATCAAGTGGATGTATGATGAAGAAAGCACAAAAAATTAACCAAATAAAGCAAAAACACCTAAATTAAAATTTACATTTTTTGACAAAAAAAAAAAAAAAAAAAAAAATCAGCCATTGATATTTCCTTTTTATTGCTAAAATATACGTTCCTGATTGTTCATTCACTCGTGGATAATCCACAACGAGGATAATCCGCTCGCAGATAATCGGGAGTTTACACTGTAGATATCAGAGGGTTAGAATAACATGTGATGACCATTATTTCGAGTCTAAATGTTCAGCGTTATAGGAGGACATCTTGTTACAAAACAAGCATTTGTGTCATCTATTGGACGTTACTTTTACTGCACAAGTTTGCTTATTTGGTTTCCGCTGAAAAAACTGCGCGAAAAAACTATCTAATTCCAACATTTCCCTATTGTTAGAATCCAACACACATTTCTTCAAATATCTCAAAATCTCAATTGCGCAGATGCTGCCGTTTACCTGCCCACGGCAGTACATGACTTCATAACTCGGTATGAAATATAATATCCCATAACACGCAATAACATTGAAATTGAATTTTTATCTTCTTTATCTTTTCTTTATCTTTACTAATAATAAAGCTGAATGTCCTCTGTCCGGATCTCTGCCTGTCAGGATTTCTGTCTGTCAGGATCTCTGTGACGCGCATAGCGCCGATTTTCATGAAATTTGTCACAAAGTTAATTTGTACCATGGGAGTGTGCACCTCGAAGCGATTTTTCGAAAATTCGATGTGATTCTTTTTCTATTTCAATTTTAAGAACATTTTCCGGAGCAAAATTATCATAAGATGAACAAGTAAATTACGAAATTATCATGACGTGGAATGTGAGAGCGAATGAACATACCCTATTGCGAGAAATTCGTCAACCATTATTCGTAAATATACAGGCGAACCGAATAACCTTTTAATTTTCAACTACGGGCAAAGCCGTGCGGGTACCACTAGTTACTAATAATAAAGCTGAAAGTCTCTCTGTCTGTCAGGATCTCCGTGACGCGCATAGCGTCTAGACCGTTCGGCCGATTTTCATGAAATTTGTCACAAAGTTAGTTTGTAGCATGGGGGTGTGCACCTCGAAGCGATTTTTCGAAAATTCGATGCGGTTCTTTTTCTGTTCCAATTTCAAGAACAAAATTCTCATATGATAGACGAGTAAATTACGAAATTATCATTACGTGGAACCGTAACATGGGCACAAGCCAATTGGCGAGAAAATTCACCATACATTGTTTGTAAATATACAGGGCGAACCAAAAGACCTTTTAATTTTCTATTACGGGCAAAGCCATGCGGGTACCACTAGTAAAAAGATATTTCGCAAAGGAAATAAAAAACACAGTTGTCTTACTCTCTCCAGTGGACTTTTCTCCCTTCAATGAAGACATAGAACCTCTTTTTTATTCATGCCCTAAGAACATCAATGCCCCATGCAACCTTTTAGTTTGACAAGAAACAAAAGAGCAGAACGCATCGGTCATTTATTCCTATTTGGGCAGCGGACATTCCGAAAAGAAAGAGCGAAGGACGAAATAGCACGTAAGAAAGCGTCCGTCCTTCAACTGTCTTATCAGTCGCCTGATTGGACAGAGACAGCTTGCTGAAGGGGAGGAGGTTGTCCCTAATCAACTACACTTAGTTAGGCCAAGTTTTTGTGTCTTCTTTCTCCGTCCGGCACGTAATCTTTTTTCCTAGTCCACGTACTACGATTTTTTTATTTTTTTTATTTGTGCATAAGGAAATATTTTTCAGATTAGGAATAACGTGTGATTTTAATTCCTTTTTTTTTTAAATTTATTAGGAAAAAAAGAAAAAAGTTGACTTCCGAGAAAAGAGCAAAAATCTAAATGACTGTTTTGTTTTTCTTGTACATGTTTTGATGCATCGTATCCTTTCGAGATAAAAAGCAATTAAATCTCACATTGTTAAAGCAGAATGTTTGACACTGATTTTTAAAATTTTTAACGCAGTTTTTGAGCATAGATTAAAATTGCATTTTGATTGTAAAAAAAAGTATTGTTTGCATAATGTAATAATAATCAGTATGTATTTATCACTTCAAAGTTTATGCACCACATAGGTTGCTTTAAAAAAGTTGAGAGAGTTTGAATTCTTTTTTTTTTTTTGGTAGGAATTTTTTTAGGAAAAATTTTGTTTAATATGACTTTTTCCGAATACACTTTCAATCTCTTGCTTTTTTTAAAAATATGTTTCAATTATGAGTCTTGGATTTATGAATTATTTTTCAAGAGGAAAACTATATTTAACAGTGTATTTGTAAACTTAGTTTATAGGCTTTAGAAACATCTACTTGAAGTTAAAAATAAATGTAAAATTTAAGAATATTTAGAAACATAATTGAATTTTTTAAGCAACTGAAATTGATCGTGATACGCAAAGGAACTGTTTTCAAGTTTAAAAAAAAAGCTGAAGATTTATGTAATTAAAAGAATTTAATAATATTTTAAAAATTAATCATAAAACTTAAGTTATAAATAAAAGAATTAACATTTAAGTTTGAAATACTCAATTTTCTTAGATAGCATAGATAAAGCATCGATTTTATCTTTTTGCTGTTGTAAAACAAATACTATTTGTGAAAAAAAAAATTGGTAAGTAATAGCATTTAAAATATACTATTTTATGTAATACTAGTGGTAACCGCACGGCTTTGCCCGTAGCTGAAAATTGAAAGGTCATTCGGTTCGCCTGTATATTTACAAATAATGGATGACGAATTTCTCGCCAATTGGCTATGTTTATTCGCTCTCCCATTCCACGTCATGATAATTTCGTAATTTACTCGTCCACCTTATGATAATTCTGCTCCGGAAGAAGTTCTTAAAATTGAAATAGAAGGAGAACAGAATCGAATTTTCGAAAAATCGCTTCGAGGTGCACACCCCCATGCTACAAACTAAGTTCGTGCCAAATTTCATGAAAATCGGCCGAACGGTCTAGGCGCTATGCGCGTCACAGACATCCAGACAGAGAGACTTTGAGCTTTATTATTAGTAAAGAAAATTATTTCTTTACGCGGCGTTAAGAAACAAAATACTGATACTGACAAAACCAAATGAGCTGCATATGTTCGTGCTACTAAATGAGTATTTATTTTGTGTACATCATACTATTTTTTCAGCTCCTTGAAAATGAACAATAATGTCGCTCAAATTCCTTAAAACCTAATTACCGTCATAAATAATTTAGCACGCAGTTGAGTATAAACACCGTCATGTATTAAGCAAAAATATATCAAAACATTCATTAACACTGCACACCTAATAATAATAAAATAAAATCTTCTTAACAAAATATAAGAGAAAAAAAACCGAGATATTTATCTAATTTGCGGATAGTTAACCCTAGCTATTTAAAAGTACGTTACAGAAAATAAAAATATTTTTACAGCCTTAAAACTCAAAGCAAATAGAGAAAGTTCATTAATATAATTTAATGTCTTATGTGAAAGGAAGTTTTATAAACATTGCAAGTATTATTAAAATGGTAATTTATGTTGCCCGCTTTCCTTTAGGGGATTAAATTTTTCTCGCAGTATGAACGCTGGAATAATTTATTATTTCGCCCTTGATTATTTTCTGTACTGTCTACGGAACGGCAAAAAAGAGGGAGAGGGAGAAAAGGACTGATTAAGAAAACATTTTTTTTTTTTTTGCTCTGAAGCTCTCAAGAAATTAGAAATATTTTTAGTTACGCATTGAAACTGTATAGTAGTTATAATTTAAAAAGATGATCAAAAGGAGAAAAAAAAAACAGTGAGTCTAGTTATCTAACGGAAGAAGTGAAGGAGCACCATAAGCCTCATAGTAAATTTTCCTGTGCAAGTAAGAGAAACGAGCTGATGTGTGCATCACATGACTTCCTTTTACTCCAATTTAAAGACGAGGTGATGTGTGCATCACATGACTTCCTTTTACTCCAATTTAAAGACGAGGTGATGTGTGCATCACATGACTTCCTTTTACTCCAATTTAAAGACGAGGTGATGTGTGCATCACATGACTTCCTTTTACTCCAATTTAAAAACGAGCTGATGTGTGCATCACATGACTTCCTTTTACTCCAATTTAATGTCATTTCCCCATTATTGGCAATTTTAATGTGATTCAATAGTTTACTCTCTAAATATCACCAACAGTGGCCAAACTAAAACCAGGATTTAAAAAAAAAAAAAAAAAAAACACGCCAGATTTGTCGCCAAGTTGGCGACAAAACTTGCGAACAAACGACTGGCGATATATCGCCAAGTGTCCGCCAAATTACAACGCCACTCTAGTTTGCATCGAAATTAACAATGATTTCCCCCCAAAAAGGGGCAAAAGACCCCTTTTGGAGCATAAGAATGCAACCAAAAATGAAGGTGCACAACTAGACCCCACTAGGAGTCTACGTACCAAATTTCAATTTTCTAGGACATTCCGTTCTTGAGTTATGTGACATACATACGCACATACATACAGACGTCACGAGAAAACTCGTTGTAATTAACTCGGGGATCGTCAAAATGGATATTTTGGGTGTCTGTACGTTCCTAGGCACATATCCACGTGTGCTCGGGTTGAAAAAAAAAAAAAAAAAACTCTATATTCATTTGGGGATGAGCAAAATGGAAATTAATTTTTGGGTGAAAATTTTTTGGCGAATACAATACTTCCTTTTCTGTAAAAGGAAGTAAAAAACAGACAGTCGGGGTCTATTTTTCTAACGGAAGAAGTGAAGGCCTCATACTATCTTTACCTGTGAAAAGTGCCTAAATTTATAGTCTAAGAGCTAGCAACGTTTTCGAGATAGAATTTTAGGAAAGCTGATTTCTCTATATATTTTTCCCTGTGACGTATCGAACAGCGTGCATGCTGTCTGGCGACCGTTAAACGCTGCGTTTATTACTGCGCATCACATCTTTAGAGGTAAAAATATGGATTTTGAAATCATTTTAGTAAGAATCTTTTCTTTTTCAGGGAATTCTAAACACTTTTCGAAACACGAATTTAATATTGCCAGACATTTTTGCTGTTGCCAATATCATGCCAGATGATATTTTTTACGAAAAAAATAATTAAAAAAAAAAAACTATTTTAGTATGTCTGTCATTTTAATATTATTTTACCTACATATGAATAAGTACAAAATTAATTTGACAGACATGAATTCGGTTGCGTACTCGACAGACAGACCGATAAGCTGAGTCCAAACGAAAGAAGTATTCCTAGCGTGGTGCCCAAGTTTTGGGTCAAATTAGTCACCTCGCTTTAAAATTAAGAATTGCTTGTTGAATTCACACACATGTTGCCTATTTTTTGTTAAAATTTTTGTAAAAAGTTAAGTATTTTCCATTTTGCGAGCGTGCCGCGCAGAGAACCACATCCATTTTCAATTTGCGCACTGTGATGTAATTCTTGTTGATCACTTACTGAAACAGGAAGATAATAACGATTGTGGTGGCGCAATCATAGAGCTGAGATAAAAATTACAATATTGTAATTTAAATCTTCAGTTAAAGCTTTTTTTTTTATTTTTTTAAAAATACATATATATATATATTTTTGTAAAGGTCTATAATAGTGAATTGCTTGCTCAAGATCTTTTGAAGACTCTTTTCTGACTCCTTTTTTCCCTTCCTCGTCTGCCGTGTTTTACATTTGAACATTTAATATTTATCAAACATTACAAACGATATTTAAATTAAATAATGCAAAGAAAAAAGAACATTGCATACGATAATAGTCTGAAATGCTTATACTTCTTTGTTTTATTTAATTAAACTATCGTCTGCAATGTTTATGTGTCTTTGCGTTATTTAACTTAAATATCGTCTGCTTTTTCTTATTTTCTTTGTAATATCAGCGAAAACAGAAATTAGATAGAACAGTGGAAATGTTTTGCTGGTATGTAAACTTTGTTTTTCTTACGCGTCTTTGACGAAAAATGTTACTGTAAATTTTCTCATCAATATGATTATTCTTAAATATTATTTTTAAAAATGTATTCAAAATTATCGTGAAAATTATGACAGAATAATGGCAAATAAAATGAAATGTGTATTTTGCAATGGAATAAATGAAAAAATAATAGCATTTGACGAAGGAAAATTGAAAAAATGTGAAGAAGTTTTGAGTGTTCGTGTTACATTCAACTTGAAATATAGTAATATAAAGTTACCCCAATAACTAAATATTTCTGATGGATACCACACACGATGTTACAAATCCTTTGCATCCTTGATGGCAAAGTATCGGAATATATCTGATGATAATTATGATTCATCAATAACTCTTCCTGGCACATCAAGTTCTTCTTCAACATTACCGAATAATCCAGTAGATGCAAGAGAGACTTTGTCATGTAGTGATGCCTGTTCAAGTCTTAGTAATGAAAGAGTCTGTTTTTTCTGTGAAAAGGATCGAAAACAAGTCAAAGGTAAGCAACAAAATTTACATTCTTCCAATGATGTCAAGATGCTTGAAAAAGTAACGCAGTGGGTTAAAAAATGCCAAAATCAAGAGTTGATACAAAAAATTAGTTATCTGAAAACCTCAAATGGTCCAATATTCTATCATCATTCATGTGAATTGGAATATTTCAATCATTACAAAAGAATAATTACTGATACTGCACGAACCTCTTGGCATTGCGTAAGAGATATTCACAACACTGTTTTCGATAAAATTGTGTCAATAATTCAGGAAGACATAATTAAAAAAAAAAGTTATTTGCTATTAAATTCTCTTTGTGACACTTATAATTATGAATTACAACAGGAATTAGTACTTCATCCTGAATCAGAAATAAATATGATGAAAAATCATCAGCTTGAAGAAAAAATATTAAAACAGTTCAAGCAAATAAAGATTATAACAAAATACAAAAAAAAGATTATTATGCATACTGATAGTAACTTATTAGAAGAAGAAGACTTTATGATGCTCGAAGAAAATGATCTCATCGATAAAGTTGCTTCGATTCTAAGAACTACAATTTTGAAAATGGAGAAAACAAAATTACCTGCTGCAATGAAAACAAAGGATTTGATAAATGGTGAATGCACAATTCCTGAAAAATTAGATCGTTTCTTTAAAGCATTGATTGGAGGTAAAGATATTCGTCGCAGAGATGGAGTTAATTGTCATAGATTGAGCAACTCATTGGCTTCTGATGCTGTTTTTTGTGTAAGCAACGGTACTGTGAAACCATCAAAACATATAAACCTGGTAATGTATTTCTATTTGTTATCAAATAAAATACTTGTAATGGGTTTTAGCAAACTAGGCTCTTCAAAAGATTTTCAATTTTTTCTCTTGATTCTGCTTTGCGCTAGCAAAACTTAGTAGTTGTAATCGTCTTCCCTTTTCCATGCTTTCCCAAGTTATCCCGGAAAAATAATATAATGAAAGAAAATATAAATAAATTTAATTTTATACGTGTTCTGACTCGCGAGGTTCATCTTAATATAAAGCTAGGCATCGGGCTCAAGTTTCTTTTGAATTTTTTAACTTAATATTAGTTGCTCTTTTTTTTTTTTTTTTTTTGTTTACTTAAGATGTGGGTTTCTCTGCTCCCCAATAAATATTTTGAGCTAGTGGATGAGCACTGCTATAACCTTGAGCCATGGGAGTTTCCCTCCGTAAATTTGTGTGTTTATAAGATTTGATTACGGAAGGGGGGGGGGAGGGACCCTCAGTATCTTAATCGGTCACTAACCCCATCACTCTAACGTTACCAAACATGACCTACAATTGCGTTTTCGATACTTTAATTTTAAAACTTTTTCGGGGGTGCACCTCGACTCTCACTCCCTATAAAATACCATTACAGATCGACTAAAAGTTCGTTTATTGGACTTCAATTTCTTAAAATTCTTTGGGGGTGAGCACCCAAATCCTTCTCTCCATGAAATTACCGAAGATCATCTAAAATTGCGTTTTCAGAGCTACAATTTCGAAAAATTTCCGGGGGGAAACCCCCGGACCCCCCTAATTTCTACAAGCACAACTAAATTCCTGTTGTTAAGTTTCTTTCTCTGCATAAAATTCTGTTGGACACACATTTATAATGATTTTACATCATAGACTTTTCGTCAATATCTAATTCTCATACAGTTCTAGTTTATTGATCTCGCATGACCCTGCTCACAAAAGCCTAGTTTTATGTTTTTCATTTAAAATTTGATTTTTTTCCCTACATATTTCATTTTATCTATTTTAAATTTTTTATTTTTTGCTTTTAATTTTTATAGGGAATTCGTGTTCTTAGAAGCAAAAAATGATTAGTTTCTTTATCACTTGAATTGGAGGGGGGCAGAGTCTGATTACCGCAGGAGCATGTGGGGCACAGGCCCTTCCTCTTAGATTTCAGGGGGCCCAAAATACCCTTAATTTATCATTTTAATTAAAAATAAATAATGATTTCACTCAGAATCTAGAGTACAATGATATCATTGATAGTTTTGCAAATGCCAAAACAAGGAAAAAATCTATTTGTTGTTAAAAATTCGCCTTAAAAGTGTGATCTCTTTGCAAATCAGAAAACCACTCCAAATTTAGTCTGTATTTACTATTAAAAGTTATATGATAGATCATTTTGGTATTTACGGTTTATTGCAAAGTTTAACCACATTTATATATTTATCGTATACTACTACATATCTTCTACTTTTTAAATGTATATATTACATTGTGATATGAGGTACCACCAAATTTAGTACGGTTGTGTAAAAATGCAAGTATCGAAATAAATATTTTATTGCTTCAACATATAAAAAAAAAGCTGGAATGGGGGGGGGAGGCACAAAATGAATTTCCTGAAATAGAAATGTGCCCCATGTCCAATATCAGGATGATCAGGCTCTGGGGGGGGGGGAATCTTGCAAAGTAAAATTTGGCTATGCCCCCCTGTCGGGCAAGTTTGCCACCCTGTCGGGAATTTCCTAGCGCCACCACTGCTTCCATAAAAGATTGTGAGCGTTTACGTCGCAGTGAATTAACCAGTACAGTTTTCATCAAACCTAGTCAAATTCGGCCTCATCATTTTGCTGGTGAACTCAGAAACTCGCAGTTCAAGGAAGCTCTTGTAAGGTTTTTTTATTGATCATTGGGCAAATGATGACATGTTTCCTTTTATTGGGAATAAAACTATTTACCTGAGTTTTGATAAGTGTTACTCGTATCAGGTTGTAAATAATCAAGTTATTAGAATCGTTGAAGAATCATTATCATGTGAAGAACACGAAGAAGCTGATACTCGTATCATATACCATATTTGCCAGATAAATTTTGACTCTCAAGTTCTTGTACGTTGCTCAGACTCTGATATTCTTATTATACTTCTAGGCAATATGGATCACCTGAATGCACCTTTAAAGCTTTGGATTCAATGGGGAGTAGGAAACCATGAACGTCTAATAAACGTCAATGAGTTATATCAAGCTCTTGGTATTTCCTTATCAAAAGCTCTACCATGTTTCCACGCAATAACAGGATGTGATTACACCCCAGCTTTTTTCCGGAAAGGTAAACTAAGGCCCTTCAAGTTGCTAGAGAAATCTGTTGAGTACCAGTTGGCATGTCAAGAGATTACAACAGACGATGAGCGTGTACTAGAACGCACATTTGACAGGTTAGAAAACTTTATATGTCACATGTATGGGGTGACTAATCCTTCAAATGTTAACGATGTTCGCTTTTATCTGTTTTCAAAAACTTATGAATCGAAAAAATGTAGTGATAACTTTGAAAAAAAAAATCGAAATTTTGATGCATCGAGCTTACCCCCATGCAAAGCTGAATTATATCAGCATTTATTGCGAGTGCGGTATGTGACAAAAATTTGGAGAAACACTAATTTAAAAAATCCGTCATCTTTATTGCCGTTAACTTCCGGTTGGGTCATCAATGATGATAAATACGATTTTCTCTGGTTTGCTGGGGAGCAGTTTCCATCATCAGTTGCTGACATCGTTATTGAAAGTGAAGTATTATCCAACGAAAACTCTACGCAAGATGACGATGATTACAATGATTATGATGAGAGCAGTGACGACGATGACGACTATGGAGATACATCACTTTTTTGCGATACAATTATAGAATGAACATACCTATTTTAGTTAAAAATGGATTGTAATTTTTTAAGTATAATATTTATAAGTAGTGAGAACTTTGGCTCTAAATTAAAGTTCTTTTTCCTGTATCTTTTACAAAAATAATGTAATTTAGTTACAATTGGATTTTTATGATTTAAATATAATCTGTAAATATTCTAATTTTGATACTTATAAGTGACATATTTCTCCTGTTATTAAACAAAATATATATCCAGCTATTTTATATCATTTTGGCACGAATTTAAATAATAATGTTTCATTTTTCTCATATTCAGAGGCATAATGCTGCGCTACTCTACAGCAATAAATCGGTCTGTCTGTCGAGTACGCAACCGAATTCATGTCTGTCAAATTAATTTTGTACTTATTCATATGTAGGTAAAATAATGTTAAAATGACAGACATACTAAAATAGTTTTTTTTTAAATTTTTTTTTCGTAAAAAATTGAATCTGGCACGATATTCGCAACAACAAAATTGTCTGGCAATATTAAATTCGTGTTTCGAAAAGTGTTTAGAATTCACTGAAAAAGAAAAGATTCTTACTAAAATGATTTCAAAATCCATATTTTTACTTCTAAAGATGTGATGCGCACTAAAAAACACAACGTTTACCGGCCGCCAGACAACCCGCACGCTGTTCGAAACGTCTTCGGGAAAGATATATTAAAGAACCAGCTTTCCTAAAATTCTTGTTTTTTCGACGTTGCTAGCTCTTGGACTATTAGGCTTTAATAATAATAAAGCTGAAAGTCTTTCTGTCTGGATCTCTGTCACGCGCATAGCGCCTAGACCGTTCGGCTGATTTTAATGAAATTTGATACAAAACTAGTTTTTAGCATTTGAGTGTGCATCTCGAAGTGATTTTTCGAAAATTCGATTTTTTTCTATTTCTATTCCAATTTGAAGAACATTTTACCGAGCAAATTATCACAACGTGGAATAGTAAATTACCAAATTATCATAACGTGTAGCCGTAACATGTGCAAGTAAATGAATATAGCAAATTGGTGAGAAGTTCATTGTCCATTATTTGTAAATATGCAGGTGAACCAAATGACTATTTAATTTTCTACTACGGGAAAAGCCGTGCGGGTACTATACTAGTTTCATTTAAAACTGAAACGAAGTGCAGGAACTCAACTCATGTTCGCTCCCGTGCAAATTAAGCGATGCAGACAGTTCAGACACAAAGTTTAAGTTCTATCTCTGTAAAAGTAGGCGAATGTGGAGCAAAGTGAAATAATTAAGATAAATTACCTTTTTCAAAATGAATATAAAGGAAACTTGTTTTTATATAAAACTAGCTGTACCCGACGCGCGTTGCTACGCCAACAAAAAAATACATCATTATACTGATTTTCATGACAATCGGTTGAACGGGGCAGAAGTTGCTACTCTGCAGTGCCACCTGGTGGCGAGTGGCTTCAATGAGCATATTATGCACCTTCTCCGTGGAAAAATACATATATATAGCAATTTTCATAATAATCGGTCCAGGTATCAAGTGAAGCCGTGACTATACTCAAATTCTGTACTTACGCAGTTTGCAAGATCAATCAATCGCTAAAAATATCAAATAGAAAAAGTTTTAATTCCCCCCGTTGCATGAAAAGCCATAAAACAATAAAGAAAGAATTTATTTGTTCAAACTCAAGAAAAATGGCAACAGCTAACTTCTTATCAATGAGATCTTTCACGCGAATTAATTTCCGCAGCCGATAATTTTATTCGTATTTATCCAATGGAATGTGACTTAAATTGGAATAAAAAAAGAACTATCGATCGGATTTTTTTCGAACTGGTCTATAAACATTCCTTGTACCAAAAATAACAAACGGTGAAAGTTTCAGCCAAATCTGCCGGGTAGTTTTTGAGTTCATGGATGACATACAGACAAACATTCATTTTTATATATATAGATTACAGTATGTACATAGAGAACAATATATTTTATAATAACACTTGCATTGAAACATTATTTCTCCAGTTTTAGAAATAAATTTGTATCTTAAAAAAAGTGGGAAATTTTCACTTTTATTTCCCCTTGGGCAAAGTGAAAAACTAAATATTTGTTTAATGAAATCTTTTTTATTTGATTTAAAAAAATATTTTTCATCAATTGAATGCATAAATAAGTGAATAAATAAGGAAACAATTTTCAATAAATAAATAAATAAATTTATTAATGTGTGAAAAAATAAATGAGTAAATAAAGTAGTAATAAGAATATAAGTAATTGAATAAACAAAAAGGGTATTGAATTCAGAAGTGTAAATGAACTAATTAATCACGGACTATGTAAAAAGTTTAATCTTTACTAATGATAAAGCTGAAAGTCTCTCTGTCGGGATCTCTGTCTGAATTTCTGTCTGTCAGGATCTCTGTGACATGCATAGCGCCTATACCGTTCGACCGATTTTCATGCAATTTGGCACAGAATCAGTTTATAGCATGGGGGTGTGCAACTCGAAGCGATTTTTAGAAAATTCAATTTTGTTCTATTTCTATTCCAATTTTAAGAACATTTTACCGAGCAAATTATCACAACGTGGAAGAGTAAATTACCAAATTATCATAACGTGGAACCGTACCATGTGCAAGCAAATGAACACAGCGAATTGGCGAGAAATTCATCATCCAAATATTTGTAAATATACAGGCGAACCAAATGACCTTTTAATTTTCTATTACGGGCAAAGCCGTGCGGGGACCACTAGTTTTATATAAAACTGAAACGAAGTGAAGGAACTCAACTCACTTTCGCTCTTGTGCAAATTAAGCGGTGCAGACAGTTCAGACACAAAGTTTAAGTACTGTCTCGGTAAAAGTAGGGAAATAATTAAGATAAACTACCTTTTTCAAAATGAATATAAAGGAAACTTTTTTTTTTATAAAATTACAGAGAGAACAATATATTTTATAATAACACATGCATTGAAACATTATTTTTCCAGTTTTGGAAATAAATTTGTATCTTAAAAAAAGTGGGAAATTTTCACTTTTATTTCCCCTTGGGCAAAGTGAAAAATTCAATATTTTTTAATGAAATGTTTTTTATTTGATTATTAAAAATATTTTTCATCAATTACATGCATAACTAAGTAAATAAATAAGGAAAAACTTTCAATAAATAAAAATATTATTAATATGTGAAGAAATAATTGAGTGAATAAAATAGTAATAAGAGTATAAGTAATTGAATAAATAAAAAGGGGTTGGAATTAAGAAATGTAAATGAATTAATTAATCGCAGACTATGTGAGTGGTTCAACGAATAAATATAGGAATGAATAAATTCACGAAATAGTCTATTTCGCTCCCCCTCCCCGTGCACTAGGCAAACTGTAAAAAACATTAAATATCAAAACCAGCCTAATATTAACTAAACAAGTACTGCACTGGTAATTTGTAGATCTCGTTTAAAACTTAAAATGTAAGTTACAACAAGTTTATCATTTTATAACAAAAAACATTATTTTTGATAAACCATATAAGGTTACAAAATGGGTATCAAATTTTAAAAATTACTTGCATAAGCATTATGCCTCGATCTTCAGAGCAAATTCTTTTCTGACAGGAAAAAACTATATATTTAAGAAAATAGTTAAAATATTGTTAGAATGGCTGCGCTGCAAACTGTGAAAAATGTTTATCATAACCATTGCACATTGCCCCACTATTTTGATTTACAACACATTCCCCTACTTATATCTGTTCTTGTAGAATGTAGAAACATTTAATGGATACAGTCATTGAAGGGAAATTTGAACCATGCAGGTAAACTTCACACCAAGTTTTTTTGTACCGTCAAGAAAAATAAAAGGTCCAGTGATTAATCTACAAAGGTTTTGAAATAAGTTTTGAATTTTCTAATTTACAGAACAAAAAATTGTCATTATTGAATCAAGTTAATTGCATCTTACAACAATTCTGAAATAACAGTGTGAAAGCTAGTTTTGAAGTTGTTGACAGGGAGCTTCAAACTTTGCTTTATTCTACTAAATTTTATAAATAGTTTGAGGATAGGAAGTACAAAGAGATAGTTTTTAAACATGAAAAAAAAAAATCTGTTTTTGCTACTTTTAGTGAAATAAAATATTTTGCATCTCATTTCTGATGTAACTCAAAGCCACATTTAAACGTCAAGAAAACGTTCAACTTGGTTAATAAATCATTTCAAATGTATTTAAAAGTAACAATAGGGTTGTTTCCTTCCGTAAAAAGTACTACTTTTAGTTACTGAAATTGATGGAATAAGCAAAATTATAATAATAACATGGAGCGAGAAAAAACTTCCCTTTTCCCAACGTTTAATTTTTAATTTTTTTTTAAATATCTGATTTTAGGAGTAAGGCGTGGTCTTTATGACGTTACAAGTGGCGTACTTTGGCACGCTACTTCACTGACACGCTGAATGCTTACGTTTGCTGTTTATTGCATTTCCAGCACATGATAACTAAAAAGTGAATTAAATATTGTGCTCTATGCTTGCTATCAACCATATCGTTGCCAGTACATATGAGTAAAGAAGCGATTTAAATATTATGCTCTGCACTAATGGCATCAGAGGATGGCATTTCATCACTTGTGATGTCATGTGCAGAAGCGTAAAAAATGAAATTGCGCACCGTTTAAAATAATTGTTAGAAAATATTAACCTTTGTCAAATTATTCAAAAAATGATTAAATCCTTCTTTTTTAATCATAAACTTTCAAAAAAATACTTTTAAAATTTCCTAAGCAACTCAATTTTGGATAATTGTACAACACTTGTCGAGTTTTATGATTATATATATATATATATATATATATATATATATATATATATATATATATATATATATATATATATATATATATATATATATATATATATATATGGCTTACATTCATTCGGAATTATTGTAACTTTTAGACAAATTAGAAAAATGGATTTTGTAGTTTTCAGACTCTTAAAAATATTTCATGTTCGATTGATGATGTTTTAACACCGTTATTTAAATACAGTAGATACCACCAAAACTTCTCAAACCTTGTTCTGGCGAACTATGCGTAGCACTTCGATCGCTACGCGTCTTAAAGCAGTTAACGATGAAAAACTCTTTAGGTTCCCAATCTGTACTAATCATGCTTGAGACATTTCTCTCTGTTAATGAATAAATGAAGATATTTGAATAAAACTTGAAATTTTACATCTTGAAACCAAATTTTGCTTTTCGCAATCACGAACTGCGATAAGACCCCACTTGTTGGGTTTCTTGTTTCTACAAATGGTTCTTGTCCCCCCAGGATCGACTTTTTACACCCTACCCTCTCTACTTTACACGATGTTCTTCAGACAAAACAGCATTCAGCATACAACAAACCTCCGCGAGCATGTTCTTCCTCCTGATTGGTGGCGTGTGTGTGTATTTTTGCACGAGTGTGTGTGTGTATTTTTGCACGAGTGTGTATGTGTGTGTGTAGGACATGGACACTATTGCCCAGGAGGAGTAGATGCCGGTAGAAAGTGGTGCTTGCATCGGGCCTGGATGCATATTATCAACGTTTACTCAGCTAGGGACCATGCAATAGTTTAGAGACTCCTGATTGGCCAGTCGACGGAAATGTGTCGGTCATGCCCCCTCCCCAATCCAACGCCTGTAAATATATTTCGTTATTTAAAGTTCTGAATGCACCTTTGAGTGTGTTTACATCCCCCCCTCTCCTTGAATAATGTCTAGAAGGTTTTGCTTCGAAATAAAACAATAATTAGTCTATGAAGGAGATGGATGACGTTTTCGCGTGATAGCCAATCAGCAGTCTCCGAATTTTGTACATGATCTCTAACAAAGTAAAGGTTGTTTAAATGCGACCTGGGTTTATAAATCAAAGGATGCTCCGTGGTCAAGTGAGAGAAATGATGAGTTCATTGATTGCTTAAAAAACTAAATGGTTAAATTAAGCGTACAGAGCTGCAAAAAAAAAAAAAAAGGAAATTATAATTAGAAACTTACGTTGCAAAAAGGAAGAAAACTTTCGAGTTTTTATCGGAAAGCATCGATGCATGACTGTTAATTATTTAAAGGTAGTAAATTTAGAAATAACATACAAAAGTAAGAATTTAAAAGCAATAAGATTTATGCTGTGAACAACTTGTAAAAGTTGTTTAGAGTGAAAAATTTTTTTCTCTTCTTAAAGTAGGTACATCTGGAAACAATGGGATGGGTACACAAACTCATAAATAAATTTAATATTTAACATTTCTTAGAACCAACTTAAAAACAGAACGGCATTTAGTAAAATATTCTCCTTTGTTAGCACTGAGAAACAACAGAAAAATATTTAATCGTGTTCGCTTTTAAAATGTAAATTTGAAATAAACAAAAATTCATTTGTAAACAAATATTAAAAAGTAATTTGCTTTAAGCATTAGTTACGTAATTATTTTGCTGCATACACGCACTTTTTTTTTCAGGACACTCCTACATTCCTTGCTAGTTTTAGAGGCATTTCAGCTTGTTTATAAGATCTTTGCTACATTTTTTATAAATCGTAAGTTCTTCTTAATGATTGACTTTAAAGTAATTTACTTTTGTTGATGCAACAATATTTGAGGATTTTGGTGTTTGAGTAGAAAAATAAAGATACAAAGTGATAAGAACTGCAGTATCTAAGAAAATAATGTATTATTTGGTTTTATTTACTAACATGCGAAAAAAACGTGGAATCTGTTATTTTTGCTCTTAAATTTTTTTATGGAGGAAATTGTTCGTGGAAAATGATATTAGATTGACTCAGTAAATAACCATTTCTTCACAGAATACTTAACATTGCTAAGAAGAGAACGTTCAATACAAATAAATTTATTGTTCTTATTTTCTATCTACCTACTTTTAATTAATTTTTAACCTTAAACCTTAGCTCAATAATTGTTTACAAATCGCGTACATTGTTACGAAATGTTTTTCGAAACAGACATTCTAACATTGTACAGAAAAATAAATATTTTGGGAAAGATGGGAACAAAAGATAAATGTGTGAAATGATGAACTGTTTACTCTGTTTTAAGCGCCAACTATCTATTATATTATACTATCTGTTACATTTTAACTACGTAGTACCACATCGAGTCTATTCAAGTCAGGGAAAATTCTGTTGTAGGAATTACTTTTGGGTATTATACAATTATATAGGTCTTATTAACCTTCAAATAATTGACGTAGTATTTACTCATTAAATATTTAGCTTATTTTTATGTTGGATGTTTTGCACAACTAGTCAAGAACAAAGCGGGGCAAACTAGATCCGACAGAGGGAAATAGTTAATTTCATTTAATTGCACAAAAATGTATGAAATTTCTTACATGCTGCTTTATTAATTCATATTTACATTTATTTATTTAATATTTCACTTATTTATTCATTAATTCACTTATTTTCTTTTTAATACATTAGTTTATTCTATCGTGGGCAGTAAAGAAATAGTATCTAAATAAATGAATTGAAAAAACACGTTTTGGGTTCAACACTAACAAAGGGAATATATATATATATAATTTTTTTTTGCGGAAACTAGAGAAGCAAGCTTGTACAATAAAGCTAGCTTACAATAGATGACAAATATGAAAAATTATTAGTCACTATCCTTTACACACGGCAGAAGTCTCTTATTTACTTTTTCTCATGTACATGATTTTCTTATTTTTTTATTCGTTTACTAACAGTGCCCGCACGGCGATGCCCGTGCTAAGAAGTTTAAGGAAGTCCGTTGAACAAAAAAAAAAAAAAAAAATCACGCCCCTCGTCCTCTTTTTGATGTGAAATGATCATTTTTCTTCAAATAAAAGGCGTACACACCTTTTCAAAAGACCTATTAAAGTCTCTTTGAACTTTAAAACTATTTGCAAAACACATAAAAAGATTAACAGTAGCTTTAAAACTCAAAATAATCCTATAACTACATAGTTTATCGCTTAACGTGCCAAGCAACCATGCTACCATAACCCTGCCCTTTAGCGAGTGAAGCGGTTTTTTCCCCCTGGCAATTTGAAGTGTTTCGCGAAATAAACAATGCTATAATAAAAACATTATGAAGAACAATCATAATTGAATAATACGACAAATCGAATTATTGACTTAAATAAGTAACTTTCTTCAACTATAAGAACAAAAACAAACGTTAAAGAAATAAGGAAAACAAAACCCGATAGAAAAATCCAACTATGTACCTGAACGTCGAAAAAAAAAAGCATTCAAAAATGTGTTTGCTGATGTGAAATGTGTAGTATTGGCATGGTTAATAGCAGCTATCAACACTGAAGACCAGCGCCCTCTAGAAGAGTAAATTTACCCCGCCATCTATTAGGAATTCATAGAACTAAATAATTAATTAAACATTTAATTTGCAATTAAAAACATTTCGGTCAATTTGATTTAAAAAAATATCATATAGCCTTCATCAAAAAATAGACTTTTCAACACAAAAATAATTTTTCAATTCGATCCTGTAATTCCTGAGATTAGCGCGTTCAAACAAACTCTAACTCTTCTACTCTTCATATTATTAGTTAATGAATTATTAAGAAAAATAAGACAATGATACTTATTAAAATATGTTTTTTACAAATCATTTTTAGCATAGTTTAGAATTTCCTCCGAAAAGTACCCTCGAGACTTGCCTCACGGATGACTCGAACCTACGTCCACTGGATCGCGAAGCACGTACTTTCAGGTCGAGCCACCTTGGCTACGCATATTCTGGGTTCCGAGCATTTTATATTGTAACAAATTTCCCGTTTTTATAACATTTTTTATTGCTGCTCCACTCCTATTAGTACGGCGTGATGTTATATAGCCTGTAGCCTTCCTCAATGAATGGACTATTCAACACAAAAAGAATTTTTCAATTCGATCCTGTAATTCCTGAGATTAGCGCGTTCAAACAAACTCTAACTCTTCTACTCTTTATATTATTAGTTATTGAATTATTAAGAAAAATAAGACAATGATACTTATTCAAATATTTTTTTACAAATCATTTTTAGCATCGTTTAGAATTTCCTCCAAAAAGTACCCTCGAGACTTGCCTCACGGATGACTCGAACCTACGTCCACTGGATCGCGAAGCACGTACTTTCAGGTCGAGCCACCTTGGCTACGCATATTCTGGGTTCCGAGCATTTTATATTGTAACAAATTTCCCGTTTTTATAACATTTTTTATTGCTGCTCCACTCCTATTAGTACGGCGTGATGTTATATAGCCTGTAGCCTTCCTCAATGAATGGACTATTCAACACAAAAAGAATTTTTCAATTCGATCCTGTAATTCCTGAGATTAGCGCGTTCAAACAAACTCTAACTCTTCTACTCTTTATATTATTAGTTATTGAATTATTAAGAAAAATAAGACAATGATACTTATTCAAATATTTTTTTACAAATCATTTTTAGCATCGTTTAGAATTTCCTCCAAAAAGTACCCTCGAGACTTGCCTCACGGATGACTCGAACCTACGTCCACTGGATCGCGAAGCACGCACTTTCAGGTCGAGCCACCTTGGCTACGCATATTCTGGGTTCCGAGCATTTTATATTATAACAAATTTCCCGTTTTTATAATATTTTTTATTGCTGCTCCACTCCTATTAGTACGGCGTGATGTTAAATAGCCTGTAGCCTTCCTCAATGAATGGAATATTCAACACAAACAGAATTTTTCAATTCGAAACAGTAGTACCTGAGATTAGCACGTTCAAACAAACTATACAGCTTTATATTTTGTAGTAAGTTACCGCCCCAAAGTCAGGGCTAAGGCAGAAATACTTAAAATACACCGCCAGCTCAGTTATTCATCCGAGGACTGCAGTTTCGTGCTTTTTAGCACTAATCAGCCCGGAATAGGAATCACATGAGCTAGAGGCGAAAAATCTCTTAAGGGAGCCAAGAAAGCCAAACAAACTGGCAGCTAATGCAGTGGGTATATGAATGCAGTATTTAGGGCGGTAACTTACAACAAAATATCTTAGCTTTGCCATCAATCTTTGAGTTGAACCACACCATTGCTGCGGTCGCTCATCTGGTTAGCTGATTCTGCATTAGCTACCAGTTTGTTTGGCTCTCTTGGCTCCCTTAAGAGATGTTTCGCCTCCAGCTCATGTGATTCCTATTCCGGGCTGATGAGTGCTAAAAAGCACGAAACTGCAGTCCTCGGATGAATAACTGAGCTGGCGGTGTATTTTAAGTATACAGATTTATGTTATTATAGTATAGATTTGTTCACTTGCTTATTATTTTTTTTTCAATTAATTTGATTAAAAAAATTTCTAATATTCAAATAAAACATATTTCAGTTGAAAAGAAAACCATTTTGCCCCATAAAAAAAAGTAAACGAGAAATTTTCCACTTTTTTTCCCATGAACGTATAAGGGTCATTCTTCAAAAATAGTAACTTTTCCATCACACGTTTTTTGCAGTAAAAACTTTGAGGAACATATCATTTAACAATGATTTTTTTAATTCCATCAAAAATATATCTGTTTAAACCTGCCAACAATATTTTAATAATTTTTATTCTAGTATATTTTTGGCTCATAACATGTGAATTCTCCCCTCCGTGGCATGTCACGCACCTTGTGTGACTGTTTAAGTTGCTTAATAATTTGTTTAATTAAAATATATACTTATTTATTATTCCTTTCACAAGTGTCTGAAATACTAATTGTTTAAGTAAATTTATTTTTTTTATATTATGTTATAGTTTGTGTAGGACAAGGAGTCATGTCACACAATAAATTCTCACCTCCGTTACCTAAACACTAAATTTCATTCCTCATTTACACGTGGCAATAATGGCATGAAATTTTATTTTTCACTAGTGGCACCCGCACGGCTTCGCCCGTAATAGAAAAATTAAAGGTCTTTTGGTTCGCTTGTATATTTACAAATAATGTATGGTTAATTTTCTCGCCAATTGGCTTGTACCGACGTTACAGTTCCACGTTGTGATAATTTCGTATCTCGCCAATTGGCTTGTGCCCATGTTACGATTCCACGTTATGATAATTTCGTAATTTATGATAGTTTTTTTTTCTTAAAATTGAAATAAAAAAAGAACCACATCGAATTTTCGAAAAATCGCTTCGAGGTGCACACCCCCATGCTACATACTAACTTTGTGCCAAATTTCATGAAAATCGGCCGAACGGTTTAGGCGCTATGCTCGTCACAGACATCCTACGGACATCCTACAGACATCCTACAGACATCCTACAGACATCCTCCGGACAGAGAGACTTTCTGCTTTATTATTAGTAAAGATGATACATGGGAGCCCCCTTGTTTATTTTCAGCCATACTTGAAGTTGTGAGACTTTTGTCGGGAAACAAGAAGATAGATTTTGCTTTAAAAACTTAGTGTGGTTATTCTGACTTCTCACCTCCGTGAACTTGAATTTCAGGGATGTAAATTAATATAAATTAATTTTTGCATGTTTAATTATTTACATTTTTGCTTGGACAACAGATGGAAGAAATTCAAGGCAACTGATAAGAAGCCCCCCACGCTTTTTTGTATTACAGTAAAATTAAGTGATTGGTCAACTCCTATCATCCAAATATTATTTTTCACTTTTTAGTTCATTTTGCTACGAAAGCGTGTTTTTTTAGTTTTTTAAACTATTATTTTATTTTTCTGTTTTTTAGTCTTATGTTGGAGAAGAGAATTATCAGGCGACGAAATTATTTATAAAAGGAGTGCGAGGTAATATGTTAAAGTTAAGACAAGGGCACCCCGATGGGAAGCTACTGTGAGTCATCGATGTATGTTTGCGGAAATCATATTTATATTATTTTGAAAATTTGAGATGCATTTGAATAAAAATTTTGTTCAACAATGGTCTGATCAGCAATGAATTTCCAATTGAAGGCTCACCTAAATTTTGGCATGAAATTAGTTAAAAACAATTATATTTCATGTTCTAATTACCTTGGAACATTGGAACAAATTCTGTCTGATGCAGAAAATTAAAGGTTTTTTTGTAGATATTTTGAAATAATTTTTGCGAGCATTTTTTAATGTATTTTTTTTAATTTTTCCTTTTTCACATTGTTGGATTTATGCCAGAATATTGATTAAAATTGGAGAAAACTAACAATTAAAAGAGTTAATTAATTAATTTGATTATGGAATATTTCATTGTCATCGGGTCTGAGGTCGCGTGCCAAATTTCAAAAGAATCCGATCGCAGGAAGTGGGCGAAATTTGAGCTGCAAGATTCCATTACAAGATACATACATACATACATACATACAGGTGAAGCTAATAAAAGCGTGTTAAAAAGAAACAAGTGAACATGTTTTCATGTTATGCTTAACATTTGCAAATTGCAGCAACGAAGAAAAAAAAATTCTCTGAAAAATGTACCTATTAGGCTTATATTAATTGAAAATTCCTCACCTCCTTGACCGACGTTATCAATGTGATTATTTCTGAGGTAAAAATAATTGATGGAAGGAAAATACATCAATAAAAGGCATTCTACTAAAATAATAAATTGCCAGTATGTCCTCAAATTTACTAATATACTGTTTTTTAAACATACATTTGAAACTACTAATTAAGCTGCACTTAATTAAGAGAGCTTAATATTATATTCCCACTAATCATTAAAATAGCTGATTGTTTGCACAATTAACAAAATTACTACTTTGATTGGCCAAGATTTTTAACTATTAAAAGTTTTTTTCTTTTTTTCCGTGAACAAGGCATTTTATTTTATTTTTTTATATATGAGTTAAATACACTGGCCTCAAGAAGATAAGGTAGGGGAAACTGCTGTACCCACGGACAAAATTTACTTTTTAATTTTTGCTGGTCTCTGGGAATGGATAATCGATCGGAAATTTTTTCTGGCAGAATCTACAACTTATCATCAAATTTGTCAGTTTTTGTCAGGTGAAAATCTCAAAGCTTTCAACTTCAATTTTTTTTTTCTAAAAAAAACATTTTTTTTTTGTTCGTGAGTACCGCACCCCGTTCACCCCCGCGGACAGGTGCCTTTGTACCCATATACTAAAAAATATACTTAATACATTTTCATAAACCCTTTTATATTGAAATACTTCAAACATCCATTGAAAATATCATTAAATAAAATATCCAACAGAAATTAAACTTTGAAAATTAATTTTTAACCTTTTTTTAAAAATTTTCTTAGTTTTTAACGTCGGTGAACTCTTTAAAAAGTTATTACTCTTAAGAGAGAGTTAATGCTCTTATGAATAATTAATATGTTTTAAACAAAAAAATAAAAAGATTCATGATAATATGGCCCTCTATGTACCTACATAATAAATTCAATTTATATGCAAATTGAAACCTTTAACCAAAATTAACCCATTGCAAAAAACTCAGTTTAGATTAAACCAACAAAAATATAGAAAAATCGACTTCAAATGAAAACAGGTGAGATTGATGGTCTGTAGATTCTACAAGAGGTGGGGGTTATTTCAACACTATATCTTCAAGCCCTACTTCAAATTCATCATCACTGTTGAAAGCAAATTTCGGACGTTGATGACAAGGCACCATTTCGAGGTACTTCATATTGTAAGAAGACTCAGGCGTGACCCAAGGAGACTAAAAATTGCCGTCCGTGGGTACACATGGTTATGTGTCCTTGGGTGCAAATGCACGTCATTTTGGTTTTTATTTGTCAGTCACAACGGGAGGTCCACAGTTTTGCAACATTAAAAATAGGAAACAAAACCTTCAAAATATAGGTAATCATGATACCTACAACAAAAATGAATAATGCAATCCCCGACGGACGAAAAAAAAGAAATTGCTCATGTATTTTTTTCCTTAGGTCCTACTAAATCCGAAAAAAAAATGTGATAGAATCTTAAATGTTCGTTTGATGGCGTTGAAACTTCCTGGGGTACAGGAGAGGGTTGTGACACACAAGTTGAACCCCAATTAGGATCTCTCTTAACGATACCCGGAATTTCCCGATCAATTTCCGTAGGTACAATCGTTCGTGAATACAGCAGCTTCCCCTACAACCGGTTTTTTGCGTCTAATTTGCAAATGAATGAATTTAGAAACAAAAAATGTGGAGGATATGTGCATTAAATACGTTTTTATTGAATGCGTCATAGAAATTTGCATAAGTATTGCAAAAACGATTTATAACAAAAAAAAAAAAATATTTGCGGAAAAGTCCATTCTTGAAGAAAAATGAACATCACTGTGTTATGTAATAAAATGTCATAGAAACAATACAAAAATGAGTTCTGATCAGGAATGTGTCCCTCCTAACTTGAATGCATTGGCGGCATCGATTTTCCATGCTGTTTATTAAGTTGTCGGACACCGGAATAGGAAGCGATCAGACAGAGTAAGCCTTGTTCCAGCTCATGTAACGACCTTGGAGGAAGATTGAAAGATGTAACCTGTCTGTCAAGATATTCCCAAATATGTTCCATCGGATTTAGGTATGGAGATCGAGCTGGCCATTCATTCGTTCCAAACCGTGGTCCTGAAGATACTCTTCAACAATCCGAGGTCGGTGTGGTCGTGCATTACCATCCATCAGAATGAAGTCATTACCTGTAGCAACAGCATATGGACGGACATATGGATCAATGATCTCATTTAGATATCTCAGACCAGTCAGAGTTCCTCCATGGAACACATGCAGGTCAGTGTGACCACCGAGTGAGATCCCTGCCTAAACCATGATTCCACCATCTCTATAACTGTGCCTTTCAACAGTTTTGGATTGATAATATCTAGTGCTCTGCTCCCTTCAGATTAGTAAACGCCCTGTATCACTCTTCAATATAAATGTGGACCCGTCTGTGAACTGCACAGAAGCCCATTGCTGCTGGGTCCAGGAAACATGTTTTCTTGCCCAGCATAAGTGTATTCTTCGCTGCGGTCCGTTGAGTGGAACACATGCAACTGGTCGTCTTGCATACAGACCTGCATTTTGCAGACAATTTTGCACCGTAGTAGCAGATATTCTTCTTTCTGATGCTAGAAAGTGGCCTGCAAGAAGTTTCGTCACAGTAGTGATTCTTCTCCTTCGGGCTGAAAGAACTAGAAAACAGTCTTCTACAGGTGTTGTAGCTCGTGGTTGACCTGGAGCAGGTCTTCTGGACACAGAATCTTCTGATTGGTATTGATCCCAAAGTCGCTGCACAACACTACGAGACACATTCAGACGTCTAGCAATTCAGCCTAAGACAATCCCATTTCCATCTATCCAACTGCCCACCACCTTAACGAATCGGGCAAACGACGTCTCTGAGACATTTTCTACACTCTATTCACTATTATCACCGAAACTGCCAACAACAGTTGAAAATCAACACAACTTACACACAAAACTACGAAAGCTTGATATCTGCATATTTTTTTCTCATTCATAAAGATATGTTCTTCTCTATAAAATAAAAGTGGCAGCTATTGTATCTTCATAAATGGTGATAAAGTTCGTTATTATCATTCATACAAACTATGCATTTTATTGTTACTATCATTTTTTTAATGGTGAGCTTCGAAAAAAATTTTGTACCTTAACTTTTTGAGGGCAGTGTAATTGGAAATTAGCTGGGCCATTGTTTATGGTTACTTCTAATAGGTAACACTTTCATATAAGAATGAAAAAAATGAAAGTAAAAGGTTTCGAAATTGGAAAATATTTGCGTTAAAAAGTAACGTTTTCTGGAGAATGACCCATAAATACACTATCAAAAACTAAAATAAAAAAAATCCATGCGCGCTTTTTTATAAAATACTTTTTTCTTTCTTTATCTACAATAATTTTTAAAACAATTATCTACTTTGTTAATTTTGAAAAAGAAAAAATATCTTAACTATTTCACTTTGCCCCGCATTCGCCTACTTGTTTAGCAAGTGATAAATTCAGTTGCTTTTTACATCATAAATTTTTATACGTTGATCTTTCTTTATATTTTACTTCTTTTTTAATCATTCTTCTTGATGACATAAAATATTTAAAAAAAAGTAACTATTTTCAAAACATTGTGAACGGAAATCAAAAAAGTATAAGTCGACTATTTATTATAACCAAGGGAAACATTGCAGTTTTTTCTGAAAACTTTAAATAACATATTTATACTTTTACCCTACAACATTATTGGGAACTACAACAAAACTATTACATACCTCTTCTCTTTAATAAAAAATGAACCTCACGGTCAGTTAACTAAAATGATAGTGGGTTATAGTTAGAAACAGATGGTTAATTTATTTCAGGCAATTACTAGAATGACCCCAAAGCAGCGTTGTTAAGAAGCCATTTCGCGCAAGGCAGTTTATATACAACGAGTTAATATTTCATTACGCTATAAACCGGCAATTTCCTAGATTACAAAGATCTTGATGTGGAATCGCCGGATTCATATAAAAGATATATGAGGAAAAGGTGTTTTCTGCTGTATATAGACTGGCTCAAGACTTACTTGCTTTTATGCTTTAACTGCTATAAGAAAACGTTGCAGATGCTTTTTGATTGTATAGTATAAGCATCTTAATATTGAGTAATTTCTTAGCTTTGTTTTACATTTAATACGCAAAGTTTATTTTTTTTAAGTAATTCAATGCCTATATAAATATTTCTTTTTTTCCAAATTGGGCTGTGTTAGACGCTTTACCTTTTTTTACTTTCTTTTACAAAAAAGGAAGTATTGTATTCGGGAAAAAATTTCACTCAAAAATCGGCCTTAATTTCCATTTTGCTCACCCCCGAACGAATGTTGAGTTTATTTTTCAACCCAACCACGCGTGGATATATGCCTAGGAACGTACAAGCACCCGAAATATCCATTTTGACGATCCCCGAGTTAATTACAACGAGTTTTCTCGTGACGTCTGTATGTACGTATGTATGTATGTGCGTATGTGTGTATGTATGTCGCATAACTCAAGAATGGAATGTCCTAGAAAGTTGAAATTCGGTACTCAGACTTCTAGTGGGGTCTAGTTGCGCGCCTCCCTTTTTGGTTGCATTCCAAAGTGGGTCTTGTGCCCCTTTTTGGGGGGAAATCATTGTTTATTTCGATGTAAGCTCAAGTGGTGTTATAATTTGGCGGACACTTGGCGATATATCTCCAGTCTTTTGGTCGCCAAGTTTTGTCGCCAACTTGGCGAAAAATTTGGCGATATTTTTTTTTTTAAACCTGGTTTCAATTTAGCCACTGTTGGTGATATTTAGAGAGTAAACCATTGAATCACATTAAAACTGCCAATAATGAGAAAATGACATTAAATTGGAGTAAAAGGAAGTCATGTGATGCACACATCAGCTCGTTAGATCTAGTGCGACCAAGTCTTTTATGTGCCACAATTAAAGAACGGATGTCAGTGGCATAGGATGATTTTGACGCTTAATTTCCACCAGATGGAAGCACCTGGGCTCTCTTAGATACGAAAATTCACTAGGAATTTAATTGTTCCAAGGACATTCAAAACCAAACGGTTACCCCCTAGGGGATATTTTACATGTCGCATAATCATACGACATGGGTGCTGACAATTTTCTGCCTATCCAAATTTTCTCTTATCTGCCTTCTGCGATTGGACCTTGTAGGTCAGAACCTGGCACCAAGGCGTAGAAGATCAGCGCCTTAAGAACATGCTACCCAGTCGATTAAGTATGTAAACTTCGAAATGAGATGTTACAGCAGCCTTTCGAAGACTTCTTTGAAAATTCTTTCAATGAAAGCCTACCTGCGGTTTGAACTTTGCACCCGTTTTCACCAAAACTTTAAATAGTCTACTTAGTTCAGTATGGAAAAAAATAAACAGGAGGCAAATGGACGAAACGTTATAATCAAACTTTTTGTAATTTTCAAAATATACAAGTTTGTGAGTGAAGATTAAGTATCATATAGAAAACGAGCTGATGTGTGCATCACATGACTTCCTTTTACTCCAATTTAATGTCATTTCCCAATTATTGGCAATTTTAATGTGATTCAATTGTTTACTCTCTAAATATCACTAACAGTGGCCAAATTGAAACCAAATTTTTAAAAAAAATGAAAATTTTATCTCCAAGTTGGCGACTAAACTTGGCGACCAAAAGAATGGCGATATATCGCCAAGTGTCAGACAAATTATAACACCACTTGAGTTTACATCGAAACTAACAATGATTTCCCCCAAAAAAGGGGCAAAAGACCCCCCTTAGGAACATCCGAATGCAACCAGAAAGGGAGGTGCACAACTAGACCCCACTAGGAGTCTACGTACCAAATTTCAACTTTCTAGGACATACCGTTTTTGAGTTATGCGAGATACATACACACATACGCACGTACATACAGACGTCACGAGAAAACCTGTTCTAATTAACTCTGGAATCGTTAAAATAGATATTTCTCTTGCCTATACGTTCCTAGGCACATATCCACGTGTGGTCGAGTCGAAAAAAAAACCAACATTCATTCGGGGGTGAGCAAAATGGAAATTAAGGCCGATTTTTTGAGTGAAGTTTTTTTCACGAATACAATACTTCCTTTTTTGTAAAAGGAAGTAAAAATCGGTGAGCTGTATGTGTTTTCAAACAATAAGTGTCACTATTGTTTGCTGATATATATTGAGAAAAATATTGTTTTTAAAGGTTCAGTAATCTTACTTTTCCTTCTGAATCTGGTCTTAAATGCGAAATATTTCGTTTCAGTTAGTTTTACTCTTATGTGAATGTCGTTAAAAATATTATTTATGAATCGCACCTTTCCAGTTGCGTTTGATGAACAGTTTGAGTGTTTCCATTTTTCCCACACTTGCGTTTTACATAAGTTAAGCGCCTAATTTGATGCGTTGCATGATTTTCTTTGGAAATGATATTAGATTTTATTTGGAGGAGTCAGCGGGACGCATGTGGCCTTCGGGTCACACAGATGATTATTGTTGGATGGTTGTTAGATGATGATGGTTGATTATTGGTCAAAGATTGATTATTGTTGTTGAAGAAATTTTTAAACTTTTAACCTGATTGCATATAGTGCGATTATCTACCTGATTTCAGAAAACGGTGGCCATAATTAGATTCTGAGATTCATTTTACATAAGGATCAGCAAGAAGCATTTTGAAGTTTTTTTTTTTTTTTTGACGGCGCATTATTATATCCATCAATCTACTATAATATTAAAATCTGTTCGCGTCCGTCCGTCTGTCTGTCTGTCTGAAGATCGAGTTTCTCGAGAACCGCTGCGAATCGAGAATCGAACGAGATACCGGTCAATTCGAAATTTTCCAAAGAAAACAATAGGACTAATCTCGTAATTGTACGACTTTAATTAGCGGAGATATTAATTAAAACGTTAATTAGCATAACGTTATTCAGAAATTTTTATTTCTTTCCTGTTGCCATTTTGCATATGGGTGAGCAAATAAAATTTTAAAAATTGTTTTAATAGAGTTTTTTTGGCTGCTGTCCAAATCTTAAAACAACGTTTCCATCTAGAATTTCATTTTAAATTAGTTTAAAATTGGTTCTCTATTCGGACATAACCTTTATTTTATCGTCTGCCCTTTTTTATTTTTTGCATTCTACGTTCTTAACTCTTTTCCGCATATGAAAAATGTTGCTTTAGTAATGTTTATTGATTGTAGTGTAAGTTTATCATTCACTGGCCTCATATTTCGGTACATTTAGGATGTGCGACTAATTATGTTCATTTTGTTGGACTTTTTACCGTCACATGGGTGAGTTTTCGAATTGTAATAACTCTCTTTTCCCTTTCTGTTCCTATTTTTGAAATACAGTTTGTATCGTTAAAAGTACACGTTAAATTAAGGTAGTTTGAATTTCTTTAAGTGAAACAGAGTTGAACAAAAAAGATTGTTTTTAAGGATTTTTAACTAAAGCTTAATTGGAATCTGATGAATTGATGTTAAATTAACGCTTTTTGTTATTTAGTAAGTCTTGGTGCTTTAGTTTCACGTAATCAACCAAAAAGTGTGTGTCATTTTTTGTAAAAAGCTCATTGTAATTGTACACAAATATTTCAGATATACATCGACTATCACATTTAATTCCGTTTAAAGTGAACACAGATTATTGTTGATAATGCATATATTTCCATCTTTTGTGCTAATTGAAAGTACTCATAACTTGTATCATTGATATGATTAACGTTATTGATATTTTTGCCAAAAATATGCTCTACTGGTGTTTTGCAAACCTTACAATACGTGTATTAATTTATTCCTCAGCGCTTTAGAAACTGATGTCAGAGTAATACAAAAGCGATAATTGGACATCTCTCTTATTTTTTAGGTAGCCCGTGCAACGCCGGGCACGCAGCTAGTAGACTTAATAAATTCTGTAAAAGTATTTTCTTTACAAGCAGTGTTTTACCGCAGAGAAAGTAACCTGGTCACTGAATTTCTGCACTGAAAATGAATTCTGCAAAATCGTTTCCTTCGCAAGCTCATGCAAAGCAAGCAACATTTGACAATGTTTTTTTCATGTATTTATTTTTGGCCGCACTAATAATCAGGTATATATTTTTGCTTAAAATCAAAAGTGTCAGTATAAGAAAAAGCTCGTTCTTATTACAATAAAGGGAATTATACATTGATAAAATTGCGCTTTTTATGAAAGGTAAAGGTGATCATATGCATGTTTTCATACTTTTCAGTTATGCTAAATTCTATCACGCAAGGATTCACGCGGTTTAATCATCGTTTTGAAATAAAATTTAATTTTTTTATTATAAGTATTTAAAACGGCTGGTATTGGAGTTTTTCAATAGAAGTTTGGTGAACTAAGGTTGGTCATAAAATCTGTATTTTATAATTTCTGATTCGACTTATTGTTCGCTTATTTTTTTGGTGGACTGTATGTGCAATATTCAAGTTGTTTTATCCTTGAAAAATATAGAGAGTAGACTGTCCGGTGAATGAACCACCCCTTAAGTGCAGCTTCATTTTCTAAAATTCATTGGAATCATTAAAAATTGTAGCATGTGTTATAGGACAGTAAAAACATTTAAAATTATATATGTGTAATTACTTATGAAAAAATTGGGATAGCAATTTTGGTCCGGCATCATTTTTTTGGGGGGAGTTGAAATGAAAAAAGTGCGCCAACTCAATAAATGAACACCCCAATCAGTGATAAAAAGTGGCACTTTCAAGTCGTTTTTTTAGATGTGTATTGAATAAAGTTACTAGTGCCACTTAGTTCTCGAAAAATTAAAAAAAAAGCTTACTTTTTTAACAAAAAAAAAAAAAAAAAAACTGTTTAGTCACTGCAGATGTTCATACAGTGGCCTGTCTATCCCATCTGAATTAATTCGGATTCTAAGACGGTGGATAGAGTAAGAGACACTCCTGCTGTTAAAAACGACATTGTCATATAGAAAACGAGGCTCGTTTAGTACTGAATGAACTTTTAATTATTTTATTACTCTTATAACGTATGAAACTATGCGCTTTACGGAATAATTTGGTTTACGATAGGAAATTGGGCACACACAATCTGAAGAAACGTTTTGATCATTTAAAGGGGAATACGTAAAACATCATTTTTTTACAAAATGAAAAACTTTTTTTTTGGTTATGATGACATTCAAAAGGAAGTAAACTTCTTAAAGAGTCTTGCCTAGTAATTTTGAATTGCTATGCTGTAATTGAATATGGTACTCAGCAAAACCAAAAAATTCAACTTCTTTGGATAAACAGCATTCGAAAATTGAGAAAGATCAGAAAATGATACATAAAAGTTTAAATCTATATTTATTTCTTTTGTAATATCACTTTTGAGTTCCAGCTTTAGGCAAACTTAAATGTATCAAAATGTTTTTCTATTAGGGGGGAGGGGAGATTACATTTTTATAGTGAGAACTATGAAATGCACAACTTGATATAAACTTCCGGTATATTAAAATTTCAATAATGAAATCAATATACGGGGCTATTATTAATTAAAGCTTATTATTGTGACTGAAAAATTGAAGTATTTTCTGTTTAATAGTAAGTTAAAAACAAGGGAAGTAGAAATTTAGAGTTTAAACTTTTTCATTGCATTAAAATTAAAAAAATAATAATAAAGGGGAAAAAAAGTGATGTTCAAGAATATAAAAAAGTAGATATAACTTCACTGCTATTTTTTAGTGTTTAAAGTATTTTCTATTCTTATAATGCATGAACACGAGCATCCGAAGAAACTTTTATGTTCTTTATATATATATATATATATATATATATATATATATATATATATATATATATATATATATAGGTTTCTAATCACTAATCAACAAATAATTCCCATTAAAAAGTTTTTAAAGCCAACTCGTTTACAAGATAAGTGAAACTCCAGAAATGTTTTGTATTGTTTAATATTTTTTCATTAAAAGCAAACTAAATAGTAGTTAAAAAGGATAATTAAACATTAAATAAATTAGTAAAAATCGAAAAAGAAAAAAAAAACATATGTATTCTCATTTTTTAACTTACTATCATATATAATTTAAGAAGATAAAAATATGAAAGTACGAGTAACGTGTTAACTATATAAAAAAAAAAAAAAAAAAAAAAAAACTGAACACATAAATATTGAATTTTGAAAGTGAAGTTTTGAGATGGCGAATTCTTTAGCGCATTCTGTACTTCTCACCCAAGAACTAATGAACTTATTTTGCAATTTAAACAAACAATTTTTTGTTCTAAATATTTTGGTGGAAAGGTTGGTCCCAACTTTGACATTATCGTTTCTGTTGTTATTTTGTTTTGGATTTGTGCAGTTACTCGTTTAATGTTTTAGCACAAAAAAAAAAAAAAAAATCCATTGAAAAATCTTTGAAAATATTTTGAAACTCAGCCTTATTCATCAGGCTAAATCAAATGTATGACCTACGGCAGAAACTCAGCTTTTTTATTTTTTTATTCCAGAAAAATAAAACACATTAAAAGTTTTTTTTTTTTTTTTTTGTAAAAAAAAAATATAAAAAAATGCATAGATTATATCATTTTCTATGAATAGAGAAAGGGCCCCCCTCTCTAAGACCTCTGGGTGGGAGTCCCCACCCAGAGGTCTTTGTTGTTTTAAAATTGTTTCCAATCTTACTTCAGTAGTTAATACACGTGCAAGGACTGTTGTAACCAAAACACACCTTCCAGAAGGAATTTTTGGCTGTGCTAGTGCGGAACGTGCACATTTAAGCCGTTATGCACGTTAATTTTTTTCCACAAGTTTTCTTTATGTTTATGTATCATTTATAGTGTTAAGTTTAATAGTTTATAAAATATACATTTTTAAAACCGGGATATTTTTTGATGCTAACCATGTACACTATATGACTAAAAGTATTGGGATACTTCCAAAATCACATTTTTACGGATTTCTCGAGAAATATAAGACCAATTGCTCTGTAATTTCTTTTCACATAAAAAGTACACTCCAATTGTCCTTTTCCAATAAAAAGTCTGCTATTTATTTGGGGAACCAGCAAGAAATGGAGGAAACAAACAAAGGTTTTTGATCATTATTCTCTGTAAATTGCTGGCAATAAGCTATACATTTCAGAAAGAAGTCCAAAAACTATCTATAATTTAATTTTTTATTTTCGTGAAAGAGTCTCTTATACCCACGGAAAGAGAGGCATTTTTTTTCTTTCAAAAATGCATTTTTTTTTTTTTTAAGGTTTTCGGCTCAAATCACGCAGAGTTTTCTGTCAAACATTACTAAACCTTCAGAACATTTGACAGCATATCAGAGAAACATAACAATAAAATTTGAAGTTAAAATATTTAAAATTTAATTAAATATTAACGTTTAAAAAATATAATTTTTCACTGCGCAGGCGCGAAAGATAGCAATTTATAACCTTTATAATCATAAGCACATTCAAATTCTACAACTCATAAAAAAATTCCACCTTGATATCTTTAAAATGTAAAAAGCTATCATCGATCTAATGAGCCGAATTTTAATAATTCTTGGCTAGACGATGAATCGCGAGGGATCGTTCGCAAATAATTCGTACTTATCATGAATCACTGTGCAACGATAGCAGGAAAGTGTTGCCAGTTTGCGAACGACCCCTTACCATTCGTCGCCTACCCAAGAAATATAGAAATTCGGCTCATTAGATCGCTGATAACTTTCTAAGTTTTAAAGATATTGAGGTGGAATTTTTTATGAGTTGCCGGATCTTTCTAAGTTTTAAATTGTAAAATTTATAAATCGCTATCTTTCGCGCATGCGCAGTAAAAATTTATTGCTTTAAACAATCATATTTCATCAAATTTTCAACATTTTAATTTCAAATTTTAATATTATACTTCTTTCGTGTCCGTTAATTTTCTGAAAGTTTGGTAAGCTTTGATGGAAAACTTTGCGCGCAATTAGCCGAAAATCTTCAAATAAAATTCGTAGTTCTGAAAGAAATTCTTTTACCTTCATGAATATCAGTGATATTTTTTCGAAAGTACGTAAAATAATCGTACATAGTAAGATAACTAATTTCTGAAATTTACAGCATATTCTCGGTTATTTACGATGAACGATGATGAAGAAACATTTTTGTTTTCCTCAATTTGTTGCTGGTCCCCTAAATGCATGGATGAAATAACTTTTAATGGAAAATGACAGCTAGAACATACTTTTTATGTGACAAAAGTTACAAAGCAATTGGTCTTTTATTTCTCAAGAAATCTATTAAAATGTGAACTTTTGAAAGTTTCTCCAATACTTTTGGTCATATCGTGTAGGGGAGACCGGGGTTAGTTGTTACAATTTTTTTCAATATTTTTTTACGCTAATCTATTTAAATTATTTACACGCGTGAAACTTTAAAGTGCATCTAGATTGTTTAACATTCATAACATATTTTTTTAAAAAATGATTAGAAGCCACCACTCCAAAATATTTCAAGGTTTTTGAATGGATGTAGATTGTAACAACTTACCCCACCACGAGGCATGTTATTACAGTATATACGGTTAGTTGTTACATGAGATATATTTTAACTATGAAATGAATTTTTCACATTTTCTGGTTTATTCTGTTAAATTTTAAAAATTCTTAATCACGTTAAAAATCAAAAACTTTTTGGCTTTACAAATTTACTTTATTAATGATTTATTCTAATAAACTTATCATCATCATTATCATTGTCCGAATTACAATTTTCACAAGCAAATAATTTATCAAACTTAGCACATCGGTCATGTTCCCTATTTGTCATAATTACGACATTGAAGCCGTTTAGTTGGTTTTTTGGATTCTGAATACGGTTTAGAGCACTCTATGCAGAACCAGTTTTTATCATCTGCATCCGAAGGACTTACTGTATGGACGCACCTTTTTGCTTTTTTTTTTTTTTTTTTTTTGCCTTTGTGTCTGTTGATTTCTTTTCACGGATTTTTGTTTCCCAGCTTCGGCTTGTGAAACATTTTTTACTGGTGTATCTATTAAAGTGGCGCTGACCTATGGTTTCCGCTTGCGAATCATCTTCACTTCTGCACTCCTGCAGCGTTGGAGAAAGACCTACATTCGAATAATACATTATTTATTATTATCATTGTTGTAATTATTATTATTTATTCAACCATATATATTAACAATAAATTAATCATGGAATGAAAGAGATCAGAATTATTACTATTATTACAATCGTCATCCAACTACAGTACTTTGTATGAATTAAATCATGCAATAAAACAGATCAGAAACATTACTTACCACCACCAGCATTTTTCATCTTACTGCAGAATCTCTCTAGTATCATGAAATTCATCGGCTGCCTTTCGTAATGAACTGCCTGCAATTACTTCTTTAGCCACATCCAGGTATGCTTCTTTAGGTGTTTTGCCCCTGTCCGTCTTGTTTTTATAGTCCCCCGCCATATCATATTTAAAAAAAAAAACAAAATATTAAATTAAAACTTGCATGGGGCAAGTTGTCACTTGTAACAACTAACCCCAACAAAATTGTAACAACTTGCCCCATACGACGCCATTTTAGTTCTTGGCACGTATTACTGGTATTATATCTTTGTACAAAACTTTTAAATATGTTAGCAATTACCTAAAATTGTAGGCTTTCACGTGGTATAGAAATAAATTTGTTATCTGCAACGGCTTCGTCTCAAATAGAAAAATAACAGCGGGAAGAAAAATTACTTCCAGACTCAAAAAAAAACCGTTTTCCTTGAGCACTCTCCATGCTACTGACTCCAAGCACTCCAATGATTGTCAGGGAATGCAGATGGGTGAGTGCTATCATCTACTGCAAGGAAAGTCAGTTTCTCTTGGCGGTTATTTTTAAATTCGAATGTAACAACTAACCCCGGTCTCCCCTATATTGGAGTCTAGGAAAGTCAAGGCAAAGTAACTCTGCTGCAAAATAATTGATGTTCACGTTATATAAAAGTTTTCTACTTAGTTCTGTTCACACATCCTGTTAAATTAAAAAAAAAAAAAAACTCTCAAAATATAAATTCATGGAGGTTAAAAAAAAAAGTTTTAAACTTGTTTGTGTGAGTTATAAACTATGTAGCAGATATAATTCCTGCAATCCTTTTTGACTTGATCCTTTTCAATAAACATTATTTTAATGTAACAAAAAATAGAGAAAAAACCCTGAAGATTTGTCTCCAAACGGCGTTTATTCATACAATTAGATTAAAGATTATTTTTTGCTTAAACATAGAGCCTTAATTTTTTAATAATGGTGATTACAGTTTGCAGAATAGCGTTATTTGGCGCTTTTCTTTTCTTTGCGAAGGATGAAAAGGGCAGTTTTATCCTAAACTGAACACTCCTAATTTTCCGTATACTAATATCTAATTCTTAGTGTCGAATTGATATTATCTTAATTAGCTAAGATTTGCATTTTAAACAAAAATAACTTTTTAACTTTTGAAGCTGATTTCTAGAAATAAAAATGCCTCTCTCATCGGATGAAATAGATACGTAAAAATAAAAAAAATAAATAAATAAAACAAATAGCTGTATTTTAAGCAAAGCATATATTTTTATCCCATGGAAAAATCTTTAAACGCTTTAAAAAAAAAAAAAGTATGAAGCTTATTAAAATAAGCACATTAAATTAAAAAAAAATCGTGTTTTGTTCTTTCTTCTGTGTGAAACTAAATGACCTTTATTTTCCCTTATTACCAAAAAAGAATTTAAAATAAACTACAAATAAATGAAAAATAATGAAATGCCCATTTAAAGAAATAATTTTCATCGCTGAAAAAAAAAATCGTTAGCGCAACTTTTACGTTAAAACAAAAAAGACTCCGAATTTCGCTTAAATTTACTGTTGAAAAAAAGAGAATACATAATTCAAAGATTTATAATGAAAATAAAAACAACTCATTTCGACAATAATTATTTCACAGTATAAACCAGGTGTACGGATTCGAAATTGGAGTCTATCTGATTTTGGGGTAAAAGAGTCACAGTCGAGAATCGAAGGTTGTAAACGCAAAGACTCGGAGTCAGAATCAGTCAACTTTCGTCAATTTCTGAAACTCTGCCGATGCTTTCTGAGTCAGAGTCAAACTGATTTTGGGATGAATGAGTCGGAGTCAAAAGTTGAAGACTTTAAAACTCCACGAGATGAAGTCAGTTATTTTTCCTAAGAGTCTAAATTTCCGCCAAAGCTGCGAATTCTGAGTCCTACTTATTATAGGGCACATAAGTTGGAGTCGGAGCCGACGGTCCTTAAAATGCTAGGAGTCGGAGTCAGGTGTTGGTCCTTAATTTCCAATCGACTCCAAATCTTTCGTAAAAACATTTGCCCTTTGAATTAATTTTATTTTGATTCAGTCATAATATCTCTCACTTGCGAATATGGAGCCGTCTACGGAATATTGCACTGAGTAACTTTTTTCTGTTTCTTGAAACGAAAAATTGAGAACATGTTCAAAAACTGCTCAATATTTACAATTTTTTGATTGCCAAAAAATAAATTTTTGCATTGTCGTTAGTGTTAAAATTTTTTAAATATTAAAAAATGCTCTCGTGTTGTTGTTTCGCAAGAACAAAAGAAATACAAAAAAAAAAAAGGTTACAATAAAAAAAAAGGATAAAGAATTTTTTTTAAAAAGTAAGAAATAGTCAGATTGAGTTGAAGGCTTGAAGAATGGCCCTGGCGAATTTTTCGGCCTTGTACAATTCAGATCTCTTTTGAAGAGGGCCGTTTTAATGGACGGGGAATTAAAAACATGTGCCGGGTCAAGCAAAAAATACCCTTAAAATCCTATTAAAAAAAATCTGCTCTATACAAATTCCCCATCAAGCTATTTTTTTAACAATGTTTGTTTAAAGCAAATCCACTTTTAAGTACGGGAACTGTATTGACCTTAACTTTCCCAGTAGGTGTTAATCATAAGGTTTTTAAACTGTTCAAAACTGGACGAAAAATATTTCAAATCAAATAGACATTTCTTACTCATATTTTTTTTTAATCAAGAACTTTTGTCAAAATAGCTTTTTTTAAACCAAGTCCGTTTTCAAGTGCGGGAACTGTATTTGCATTATGTTTTTTCATAGGCGCTAATGTTCAACTGTTAAAAAATTTGTTTAAATGAAAAAGTTAAATGTGGGATTGATGGGTGATATCCGAGATCTTTTCAAACGAGGAAAATTTGTTCAAATCGGAATATTCAATTTAAACATATTAAGGGGGGGGGGGGAGAGAGCAGTTAGACTGATGGACACATATTTTCCCCATCTCACTACTCTAATTTCTAATTTTTCGATGCATATTTATTTATTTTTTCATTTTTGACTTTTTTTTTTTTTGCTATTAGCGGTATTTTAAAGATGCAATAAGATTTCTTTCGTGGTTTTTCTTCTTTTTATTTTACTTTTAAAGGAAATAAGCTAAAAAATAAATAATACGATTGTACTTTAAAATAACATTCACGGCTTGCTAAAAATGAATATTTCTTCTAGTTCAACTTTCTTCTTTCAAACGATTTGAAATTGCTGCAATTTCAAAATTCCATGCAGTTAATAAGCGTTATAATCTGAGAGCGCCACAAAAAATAATTTTAATAAGTTGTTTATGGTTAAACTAACCGATCTTATTGCGCAACGCTCTTTTCTCCAGAATATGGATCGATATTTTAATAACAAATTCTATTACCTTTTAATTAATTTCTTTAACTAAAAATAACGCTTTGAAAGAGACTTGTATTTTTTCTCTTAAAACTTTTACTCCTGTGTCTGTGTTTTTTTTTTTTTTTTTTTTTTCAATCATCTATTATCGTTTGCGTTCAAAGTAGTGAAATACAATATTTTTAAACTTAAATATAATTATATTTAAAATACATATATTAAATTTATGTTAGTAGAAGTCCTTCATTTATGTGGCTGCGCCTCAGAAGTCCCTAAACAATTTCATAAATTTGAAATTCTTTGTTTTAATAGCATTTTGTATTAAATTATTAATTCAACGGTTAAGTCAAACTTCTTTCAATGCTTTTGTGAGGTTAAAAATTGCTTACGTTTCTAATGAAACTTCAGTAAAAATTAGGAATGACGCCCTAGTATTTTTTACCCTGACTGCGCGTGCGCGGCGCAAAGGAGGGTAATGTGTTTGAGTCGATGTACATATTTTTGTTCCTATGTGGCGTTGTAGAGGCTAAACGCCTGGGCAGATTTCGATAAGTCTTACGTCAATCGATTTGTCTTATCCATGGGAGTGTCACTAAACACATGACAGTAAGCAAAATTCACCATATCAACAACCAGTCACCAGTGCGGGATCGTGTCGCACGCTGCCTGCGTTCTACGCAGCGTGCGACAAATGCATGTAGCGCTTTAACTGCCTGAATTTTTTGTTTACCAAGTCTACTAATTCGATTTTCATCTCTAACATGTTGCATTTGTTTTTGTCGTGATTTAGGGGACTAAGTTTCCCGACGTGTACTTTCTTGACGGGCTTTTTTAGTTTTGGGAGAAAGATTTGACTGACGGGGAATTTTCCGCGCTGTTAATATAGATGTGGTTGACTTAAGTTCACGCATTTTGGCTAAAGGTCAAGCATATGTAGCTTTAATCCGAGTAAGGTCCCTAGAGGGACTAATAATTAGTAGTTTAGACCACCGCAAGCTACTTAATCCCCACGATATAAACTTTCTTAATAAAATGACAAGATTGCGAAATTTTCCGTCTTATGATCCTAATAACGAAGTCAATGAAAGTTAACTAAAAAGGGTAAAATTAAAAAATAATTTTTAAATAAAAACAAAAAAAACCTGACTGCGTAAAAACCAAAAGAAAAAAAGAAAAAGAAAAAAAATATAAGTCCAGTAGTTCAGAATTTTATTAAGTATTACGGAATAACTACTCCATTGAAATAGTTTTATCTATACTAATAATATACAGCAGTAGAGTTTGTTTGTTTGAAAGCACTAATCTCAGGAACTACTGGTTTGAATTGGAAAATACTTTTTGTGTTGAATAGTCCATTGATTGAGGAAGGCTATAGGCTATAAAACATCACGCTGTTAGGAGTGGATCAGCAATAAAAAATGTTAAGAAAAGGGGAAAATTCATATCATAATATAAAATGCTTGGAACACCAAACAGACGTATCCACGGTGCTTGACCTGATAGCGCTGGCTTTGCAATCCAGTGGTTTTAGGTTCGAGTCAGCAATGAGGCAAATCTCGAGGTTCCTTAAAATAGAGCTCAATCTTAGCTGATTTTGCAATGAGGCAAATCTCGAGGTTCCTTAAAATAGAGCTCAATCTTAGCTGATTTTTCAGAGCAATCCTAAACGTCGCTGAAAATGTTGTGTAAAAAATACGTATCATTGTTTTTATTTTCTTATTCATTAATTAGCTATTAATATGAAGTTGAAGAGTTTGTTTGTTTATTGTTTGAACGCGCTGCTTACCTCAGGGACTGCGGGTTCGAATTGAAAAATTATTTTTCTGTTGAATAGTCCATCTTTGACTGATAGTGGAGCAGTAACAACAAATGTAATGAAAACGGGAATATTTATATCCATACAAAATGCTTGTGCTTGGAACTATGTTCAATTCATCATCGAAATAGCTTGATTATTTGGGAGAGCAAATTTTCTATTCAATACGAAATAACGACAGTTCAACATTTTAAACTGGTTAGAACTTTAATTAGTAACTGGAACATATGTACATTGAAAAATGTGTAAAAAGGATGGCACATTTCAAAAGGTTGAGCAAAAACGGCTCATTTCAAAACTCAACATCGACGGCTGACGAACATTCGAAAAAGCCACGAGCCAATACAGCAACGCCCTTTTCGTAGGTGTCTGTGTTGCCAACAATCAATGCCGAAACTATCGAGTGCTCGTGACACCGAATATACGTATATGTTTGAGGTAGACCGAGCAACGCCGAGCAATGCAGCTAGTAATAGGTACAGTCGTAGGACAGATCATAAATTCAAAAGCATAATAGAAGGATTAACAGTCGGGGCCCATTCCTTTTTGACCAGTCAAGGAACCTCGTAAAATTTGAATGGGCTCTGACTGTTGATCCTTTTATTCTGCTTTTGAATCTATGATTTATCGATTATAAAACTCTTCCAATGGAGTAGTTATTCCGTAATACTTAATAAAATTCTAAACTACTGGGCTTATTTGTTTTTTATTTTAGTTTTTTTTGGTTTTTACACAGTCTTTTTTTTTCTTTTGTTTTTATTCAATAATTATGTTTTTTTTTTACGGTAGTAATTTTTAGCACAAATAATCAATTAATGGGATATACATGAAAACTAAAGACAACTGAAGTTTCACTTCAGAGGTGCTGTAATCTCATAAAAAGTATCTTTTTCCAGGTGATCACGTTCTTTTTTTACCAGAAAAAAAATTTCTGATAAAAGCATTGTAATGGTTTAAGGGTAATCGGTACCGTGTGTATGCGTGGGGTTAAATTGCTAAACTTAATGTAGGGGAATGAAGGGACAGGGTGAAATGGTGAAATATTTACTCTACTTTTAACGCCACCTATCTGATATTGTTTTAACTATGTAGTAACACATGTAGACTATTCCAGCCTAGACAAATTTACTTCTGAAAATCATAGAATATGGTAAGATAAGCAATTTTCAAAAATTGATACTTGTATTGTAATATTTTGTATGTCAAAAATGTCTGGTTTTTTAAATGATAAACATATCGTTATCAGCATTTAACATATTGAGATTTACTAATATTTGTTACAGTTTTTTTTTGTTTAATATTAAGTGTATTTGTATTTTAAATGCGTTGTATACATATATGCGTATACATACAAGTATACCACTGTTTTTAAATGTAAATGATTTAGTTCCGAAACATAAATATTTTAGAAAAAAAATGGGAAACGTAAGTTGGACGTTGTAAATACGAACAACTTATGTCCATAAAAAAGGTTCAGAGCCATTTACATAAAAAAACAACAAAATCATAACATGTTTTTTTTTAAAATAAAAACTTTTTAAATGTAAATGATTTAGTTCCGGAACATAAATATTTTACGAAAAAAACTGGGAAACGTAAGTTGGACGTTGTAGATACAAACAACTTACGACCATAAAAAGGTTCAGAGCCATTTACATAAAAAAAAAACAAAATCATAATATGTTTTTTTTTTAAATTTTAATAAGGAAATTATGTTTTTTAATACACAGCTGCTTTAATAAAATTATTCCATTATTTTAAAGATATTTTTAAGCAACTAAATATGCTTGCTTCACCTTAAACCATATGTTAAACAAAAGATAAAGCAAAAAACTTCTTTTTAAGCCATTAAGGAAATCCATGTAAAAAAATATCAAACGACACATTAGTGAGAGACACCGGTCGATGAATTAAAACAAAGGATAAACAGGTAGATTAGCTTCATTTAGAGATAGACACGAAATGTTAACATTAAAGTTTTTTAAAAAGAAGCTTTAAGAAAAATACTATACAATGATGTGGGAAAACAAGAAAAATTGCTTAATTTGGAACAAATGTTAAACAAGATTTGGTAACAAAAATAGTAGAATTAGTAGTTATACCAATTTCCTTCGCTTTTAAACCTTTTATCAATATAACAGACAATTATTTAATTTCGAGTTAATGTCTTAGTAATACTAATGAAACTGATTTTAAAATACATTTTGTCTTTGTGCGGAGTATTTTTCTTTATTTATCAAGCTTATAAGATATTTTAACATTGCTAAAAATATACGTATGTTCTTAATTTACGTTAATATATCATTGCAATTTAGTCGTAGTTTTAAAGTGATATTACTGTTTTTTATTTATGCACATTGTTCATGTAGTTTTTTCGTCATGCTTGCATTAGTGATTTTCTTTATTTTTACTTTAAAATATAACTAACTATTTTACATGGATGATATCATAATATTTTACAAATTATCATAAGGCACATTTTAACAAATCTGTAATTTTAAGTTCTAATTTTTTATTTCTTAAATATATCTTTTAAATACATGTTTAAAATATCATTCTGGTTTATAAAGCTTTTAAAATGTCGCGTATTATTTGCTCCATAACCTACCATGCGTAATAAAAATATTATAAAATAAATTGGCATAAAAACATTGAGTTATAAGTAAATAAGGTTAATTACCACCTGCGTTTAGACAAGAGTTTTAGAAAGCATGACTGCAGATTATATATTCTTAATAAGTTATTACCAATAACTTAAAAATGCTTCATAAAAATAGTAATAATTTTTAAAATGTCGTGTTACTTCGTCCAGTATGGATCACTTCCATTTTCGTTGGTTTATTAAAAAATAATTATATAAAGCCTTAATGGTAGAATTTTTTATGCTGATATTAGTTTGAAAAATGAAAAAAATAATAAATGCCTTTTCAGTTATGAAATTAAAATAGTGGTAATAATAAAAGTAAATGAACTTATTAGAATTCTAGAACTTTTTAAAAAACATGTTATCCACACAAATGACTAATGGAAATTTTATTTAATTTTCAAAAGACATTTCCCAGAAGTTACTGTTAAAGCTAGACTACGAAGATATGGCGTGGGAACGAGAAGCGGAAATGGACCGCTTAATTTTGTAATTGCTCAAGATTTGCTGCCTTCCTCTTTTCCTATGAGAAGAGCTCTAACTTCCATGACGCACTGAATAAAACTACAGTGACTGCCCCAAAATTACTAGGGACATAACTGAAATTTTCGTATTTTCGAGTTTAGGACCACTTTTTAACCCTTAACAGGGGAGGTGCAGTCTCACAAACCGCTCAAAAGTTCATCCGATCACCTCTAATTAATTTTAGTCTTTGAATGGTTTTCCAAATAGCTTTTTGCTTTGTGACCTTGAACACCCCCATGCTTAACAGTATCTTTAGGCAAGTGCATCTGGTTTAAATTTCATTGCATTCTTTTTTAGAAGCGGTGTGTGAGACTGTACCTCCCCTTCAGTGTTACATTTTTCGGCAGTAGTAGACATGGCTCTTAACGTTAGAACCGCTGATATAGGTTCATTTATCTTATCCGCGTTAGGCGGAAGAGATGCAAAATATTCTAGACGAGTTTGAGATTTGTTTGAAATGTTCACAAACGTTACGCGATAATGTTCTAGGGACAGTGAAGGCTGAATTGTTTCTCGAAATGCTAATAGTTAAAGGGCTGTCAAAATTTTCCCGTAACTTGATATAATCAACTTCTTGGTACTAAAATGTTTTGTTTATATTAAAGAACCAAAATTAAATCATTGTTAAAAATAGATTTTTTTTTATTACGCGTAGTTAGTGACTTATTGTAGCATATGATTTTCTCGAAAAATCTTAAGACCCTAGAAAAATTTCCCGGGAAAGGAATATTTCGATTCGAATTTCAAAAATATTTTTTCCCGTGCTAATAAAAGTTCAAAGAACATCTAAAGGAAATTACTGGAATGTATCTTAATTACACGATTTTTGAAAAAAAAAATGTAAATAGAGCGGTTTCTGAGACCTCACGTTCCCTGTTACGTAGTACTTTTTCACCTCCCCTGTTACGAGTTAAAGAAATAAACTAGAAACCATAAAAGGTTTCTATTCTGCATTGCTGCAGCGTCATTATAATTGTTTTTAGAAGTGAACACTCTACCAGTCTAAGTCGTTTTACTTCTGAATGAGGTCATTCTTATTTTAGTCTCCAATGTGTAAAAAACAGAAGTTGTCGTGAAGTTACATTAAGTATTCTAGAAATATTTCTTTGAAAGTTTTGGTGTCTGCTATAGTTTATGCTTAAGCAACACTTTTTACTTCCTTTTACAAAAAAGGAAGCATTGTATTCGCGAAAAAAATTTCACTCAAAATTCGGTCTTAATTTCCATTTTGCTCACCCCCGAATGAATGTTGAGTTTTTTTTTTTTTTTTTTTTCCGACCCGACCACACGAGGATAAGTGCATAAGAACGTATAAACAACCCGAAATATCCACTTTGTCATTCCCCGAGATAATTACAACGACATTTCTAGTGATGTCCGTTTGTACGTACGTAAGTATATATGTATGTGCGTATGTGCGAATGTGCGTATTTGCGTATGTATGTCGCATAACTCCAGGACGGTATGCCCTAGAAAGTTGAAAATTTGGTACGTAGACTCCTAGTGGGGTCTAGTTGTTTACTTCCCTTTTTGGTTGTATTCGGATGTACCAAAGGGGGTCTTTTACACCTTTTTTGGGGGGAAATCAATGTTAATTTTAATGCAAACTCATGTGGTGTTATAATTTATGCAAACATTTGGCAATATATCTCCAAGTATTTGGTCGCCAAGTTTTGCCGGCAACTTGGCGGACAAATTTGGCGTTTTCTTTTTTTTTTTTAAATCTGGTTTCATTTGACCATTGTTGGTGATAGAGAGTTAACTATTGAATCATATTAAAATTGCCAATATTAGGGAAATAACTTTAAATTGGCGTAAAAGGAAGTCATGTGATGTACACATCAGCTCATTAATAAAAGAATGATGCTACAGTTCGTTTCTGCGTGGTTTATTTCTTCAAAAAATCAGTCTAAACGTAAAAATACGAGAATTTAAGTCGTGTTCGTAATACTTGGACAAGCACCGAAGGTCTACCCTGCGCATGCACCAAAATGGAGATAAAATATTGCCTCCATCAAATTTAAACCATTTCTTGGAATAGTTTATGAAATAGCTGCATAAGTACAATAGAGAAACACCATCCCTCAATCAAGTAGAAGAACAGCATGAGTGATGTTTCGAAAAACTGGTACCTATATATTATTAGGGGGTGAGAACTAGAGTCAAATAAAAATAAAAGTATCTACAAGCTAATAATTGTCTATCACGTAAAAAAGAAATAATAACAATAAAAGGGGAAAAAAGGGGGGGGGGTGGATTTCAAAAAAAGAAAAAAAAAAACGTTTTGAATCACAAGAAATAAATACATTTTGTAAAAGTTCGTTGGCTAAAACAACGTTATAAAGCACTAAATTGCATATAATTGCAGGTGTATGCTTTGAGGTTAGAAGGAACTAATTTTCATGAAAATTATATAAGACTATGGATGCAAAGACCTAAGTTAAATTACAAAATTTTAAAACTAAGCTTCTTTTAGCAGATATCTTTGCATTCGTATAAACTCACATATTTTGGGAATTATATCACCACTGCAGATCATACATTGGTGGGATCTTCTTTTCTTAAGCTGTCGAGTCAAGATTTCAATAGGATACCCAAATTTCTGAGAACAAAGTTAAAATTGGCAATTCGCTGCTTCCTGGAAATGCTCTGTTGAGGGAGGAGACAAAAACAAGTGCAATAAATCTAGTAGCAAGAGTGTTATTTATGAAGATGAGAGATACAACTAGGAGCAAGTCCCCATCTGCCTTTCGTCCCTTAATAGCCCAATGCACATGTATTTTCGGGTCTATGCGCCGCGGCACTTAAGAGGAAAAAAAGTTTATAAATTGCTGATGTGGTGGATACAGCAGGTGCGGCGCATACGATGTTTATTTTTAAAACCATTTACAATATTTTACCAAAATAAACTATTTTGAGAAGAAGGAAAATAAAATGTTTGGAACTCTCTTCCGAAATGTTCCGAACTATCGGAATCGTGTTCAAACTTTGTTTTGAATGAAAAATAACAAACTTTTCCTTGAATTTCTGGTAGCATTATTAAGCACGCTTTTTTCCCCAAGCGATTAACTATGCAAAAGATTGATGAATTCACAATCGGCGTGTCCCGCCTTTTTCGCACAGTTTAACTTCTACTGTAATTTAAGTCTTAAATTAACGATAAGATAATTTTAAACTATGCCAGAATTTGTTTTGGAAAAATGCCCAAATTTTCGAGCTTAGATCGGGAAAATTTGCAGAATTTTTATTTCGCGGTAAAATCCGAATCTCTTGCTTTAAGCATCGTTGTTTGGACTAAAGTGCTGAAATTTAAGCGAGTTTATCATGTAAATATTTCAAAGTGAGTCATATCATAACTTTTTTAAACATCCATCAAGGCGATCGTTCAAAGTTTTTTTCATGCGCAATGTCAAAATTTTCGGCAGCGATCCGAAAGTCGGCAAAGTCCGTGGTTGTCGGATTCAGGGTAATTAACTATCAGTAAGTTGTTAAGAAATTCTTTTTTTGAATATTTAATCTGTTTAAATTGCGTTCCAAATAATCTTCCAAAAAAAAACTATGATTACTACGCTTTACATTAGCAATATTACTTTTAAAGAAATTAGAAGTAAAGAAGAACTTGAATAATGGGGTTGTTTCCTTCAGTCAAAAGTAGTACTTATGTCACTGAAATTGATAGAATAAGAAAAAAAAAAAAAAAAAAAAAAAAAAAAACATGGACCCAGAAAATACTTTTATTTTCCCAACAGTTATTTTTTAATTATTTTTTTTAAAATGTCTGATTTTTCAAAGAAGGAATGGTCTTGATGACGTCACAAATGATGCACTTTGCCGCATCTTTCTATCACGTTTCCACGCTATGATAATCAAGAAGCGAATTAAAATTGCGCTCTACGCTTGCTATCAACCCTATCCTTGCCAATACACGTGAGTAAAGATGCGAATTAAATATTTTGTTCTGTGAATGGCAACACTGAATGCCATTTCATCATTTGTGATGTCATCGGCAGAAGTATGAACAATGAAAGCATACCGATTTAAGTATTTTTTTTAAATATTAAACTTAAACAAATTATTTGTAAAATGGTCAGATCCTTTGTTTTTAAGCATGCTCTTTCAGAAAAAAAATCCTTAAAAATTTTGGAAACGACCACATTGTCGCGAGATGCGCTTTCCCGCAACGAACGTATCGGCACATTAGCGAATATTCAACTTACGCGCTTGCGTATATACTATCTATCAATATTTTTTTTTTTCAAATTAATTAAATAATATCAGTTTTAAACAAATTACAAGTGAAAAGTAAGAACTTGAACGATTATCGCGACAAGCGCGTGCCCGCAGCGAATGTATCTGCACGTCAGCGGATGTATTCGCGCCCGGCGTGCGCGTGCGTCTACAGTGTCAGGTTAGTAAATGTTATTGGTGATAACTTGACACAATATTATTTGAGATTTTTTTCCTTGTTAATAATGTATGATTGATTTTTCTTTCTAAGTGTTTCTCTTACTTAGTGCCGAAAAATAATGTTGAATACGTGTGCGTTTAGTGCGTCATAACATTAACTATCATGCTTTCTGTGATTTTTCCTTTTAATCTCGATTTGTAAAGTTAAGTTTATTTTTCTTACATTCAAATAGTCACATTCTTAGAATATTGAAAATTAAGTCGAGTCACTTTTCAATTCTGGTTATTTTTGCACTAAATACAGTATCATATCATTTGATAACACTTAAAAACTGATTGCATTTTAATCTTAAATAATAAATTTACTCGCATTTCTTCATCATCCGAATAATGGCATTACAAAAATAAAAATTACGTCGCGTTCTTTTCTATTTTAAATACATTTGCACTAAGAACAATATAAAAAACATTTGGATAAAGCTCTGGAATTGTATGTATTTTTTACTTCAATTGTAAATTTTCACTTACATTTGTTTAATCACGTTCTTGAAAAATCAGGAATCAAGCAGCATCACTTTCCATTTTTAGGTAATTACTTTAGAGTCTGATGAGGCTTTAAATTGGAAACTAGTTTTTCTCTTTCCAGTTAAAGGTTTAAACTAAATTTTTCACATATTCCATGAAGTATCAGATTTCCCTACAGCACAATATAAACAACGGAGAAATTAGGATTAAACTTTTTCAAGCAGAAGTCTTCCATTTCTTCCACTGTGTTTAAGAAATTTATTCGTTTGAAAATAAAGAAAGGCATTTTAAAACTCGCCATTTCTTTTTTTAGATTTCATTTTAAATCTTCTACCATTTGGGATCCATTTAATTTCTTGCTATTTGTTAATCTGTTTTCGTAGCTTGTGAAATGAGATTTTCTGATTTTTTTTCAATGGTAGTTCTTTCATTAAACTCCTGAAGTGAAATGAAGAGAAACGTAAAGAGTAAGTAAAAAAGTAGAAGTAAATGTTAAAGACAGTTATTTTTCTTTTATTCTAGTGAAAGTAATTTAACTACGTAATTCTACAAAAATAAACCCTCTTAAGTAAGGGTGTTTAATCACTGAGCTTTCAACTAAGATTTACAAATTATTTTTTGAAGTAATTTATTAACAAATAGTATCAAGCAATTCTCTGGTTAGTCGTAACTTCGTAATTCCAACGAAGAAACTTATTTAGTCTGCATTTCTTAGCTTTATTCTATACTATTGGCACCCGCACGGCTTTGCCCGTAGTAGAAAGTTAAAAAGTCTTTTGGTTCACCTGTATATTTACAAATAATGTATGATGAATTTCTCTCCAATCGGCTTGTGCCCATGTTACTGTTCCACGTTATGATAATTTCGTAATTTACTCATCCATCTTATCATAATTTCTTTCTTAAAACTGGAATAGAAAAAGAACCACATCGAATTTTCGAAAAATCGCTTCGAGGTGCACACCCCCATGCTACAAACTAACTCTGTGCCAAACTTCATGAAAATCGGCCGAACGGTCTAGGCGCTATGCGCGTCACAGACATCCAGACATCCAGACAGACTTTCAACTTTATTATTAGTAAAGATTCTTTTCGCACATAATAACGGAGACAAAATAATGCATCGAGGGAAAAATAGAAAACTTATGTTATTGTTTTTAAAATCTGTTCAGTCTACTGTTTCATACTTGATTTTTCCGGATAAATTTAATCAAAAGTGTTGGGAGCTCAATATTCTTCGCGATAGGGCCATTCCGTAAAAAGCCGCCATTTTGCGTCGCACGTGGCAGTTCGTACATTTCATTAAAACGTATTAATTTTAAAAGGTATTTTTTTGCTCAAGAAATCGCACATACCTTTGTGATTTCTGAGGCAAAAAAAATGTTCATTAAACTTTTTATTTAATTGTTATTTTTAAAGTGATATATGGGCTGTCACGTATAGGAAAAATGTCCGTTTCCCCGTAAAATGGCTTGAATGTCATTTCACAAAGTACATATATATTTTCATATAATACGAGTATTAGCGAATGATCGAGTAACGCTCCTGATGTCACCAACAATGAAACTCGCGCCACGGCATGATAATTTGAACACATTTTTTGGTAATGTTTGACCTGCAGGGAAATGCTTTATGACTGAATGAATCCAGGGCTGAATATAAGGCTGAAATGGATCCGGTAACTTAACTGTTTTACTGCTAAGATTCATTTTAGGAGAATGAAGAAACGAAAAAAATGTTCAACAATGAACGCTATCTACTGGACTTTAAGATTAATCCACTGGAGTTAGGGTTAAAATTCCAACTATGAGTAAACCATCAAACATGCAGTTGCTTCGTTCAAATGTAGAAGCAATTTTTGCCCGTACCTTGACGGACGATTTTCTAGTTCGTAAGAAAAGTACGTAAAGTTATATTAGAAAAATTTCCACTATTATTGTTATTGTTATGACATTTTAGGGTATAAAGTAAAATATTTCAGACCTAGATTTACCTCTAGCAATACATATTCAAAAGAACAGTGACATAACTGCAATCTTTGGAATAAATAATAATTAAAATTTAAAGGTAAAACTTATCGCTGATAGCAGAACTTCCAGATGTACTTAACTAAATTAAAATTCTAAAACATTAAAATAGTGAATTAGTTTCCGACATTGTAACGCAGAAAGATCACCTCTAAATCGTTATCATTTCTCCTGTTTCGTAATTGAATTAGTTCTGATTAAAATGACTGTAAATACGTTAATGTGCGTGGTCATGAAGCAAAAGCTTTGATTAATTACAAACTCCGACTTTCGTATGGGTAAATGTTTATGCTAGAAATGAATGGAAATTGCGTGCATTTAGCACATCAGATAACACGGTTTTGTATGATGCTTTGTCAAAATTAAATTTTTACTTCGAGTTTAAAACTTATTTCTAAGTTTATCAAACTTGCACAAGTAAGGCAATTGTAAAATTATGTATTGAAAAATAGGGGAATGTAGAGCAAAGTAAAATGGCAAAATATTTTCTCCGGAATTAGTGCCACTTACCTAGTGATCTTTTAGTTATGTAGTTACATATGAGGCCGTGAGAAGCAAAGGGGTGTAAGTGCAAAAATTAAAAATTTGGAGATAACCAGTACAAATGGTAGGGGTCTTGGAGTAAGAGATAGTAGTAGTAAATAACTAATTTAATTAGAATTAGGGTATTTTCTATGCGATGAAAATGTAAATCTTGGTTTGGTGATGGTATTGTGCAAATGACCGTATTGAATTAGTGAAAGTAAAATAGATCTGAAAAAAAAAAGGATCTGAGACACACCTAAGAGAGAAATGAAATACATCTAAGAGCGAAAAAAAGACACCCTAGAGAGAGAAAAGAAAAACATTTGAACAAGAAGTTAGTTAGTTTTGTGGCAGTAGTGCGTTAGAAGAGGTAAACACAATAATGCAACATATGATTTAATAGGGTCGTTTCCCAAATTATAAAAGTATTTTTTTCAGACAGAGCATACTTAAAAACATAGGATTGGACCATTTTTGAAATAATTTGGCTAAGTTTAGTATTTAAAAAAACAATATTTTAATCGGTGCGCTTTTATTGTTTACGCTTCTGCCGATGACATCACAAATGATGAAATGCCATTCACGGATCATAATATTTAATTCGCATTTTTACTTACATGTATGGGCAACGATATGGTTGAGATCAAGCGTAGAGATCAATATTTCATTTGCTTCTTGGTTATAATGACATGAAACCGCCAGTGAAGATGCGCAAAAGTGCATCATTTGTGAAGTCATAAAGACCACGCCTTGTTCTCAAAATCGGAGACTTTAAAAAATTAATTAAAAATTGAGCGTTGGGAAAAGGAAAGTTTTTTCTCGCTCCATATATATATATTTTTCGCTTATTCTATCAATTTCAGTGACTAAAAGTAGTACTTTTGACTGAAGGAAACAACCCCATTTTGAAAAATGACCCTTAAATTATTTTTAATCTCAATCGAATTACAACTAGTATTCATAGAATTTTTTATATTTTGATTTTATCTACGTGAACTTCTTACAAATTTATTTATATTTTTTCTTCAGATCCACAAGCAATCATATAAGCATTTTATGACTTAAACATACTGTCTTCCTCAGAAACAGAATTTTTTAATCTACTTTTGTGTCTGAAGCGTACTTTTTAAGAACGCTATTTAAATAACTTTAATGCACAAATTCCGTGCTAGGTTTTAAGAAAAGGAGTTACGCTGCTACAATGTTTTGCTTTTTCGTGCAACACATCTTTTGCTTTAGTTCCTAATTAGACTTTTCTTGTTTCCCGCATTTGATTACAGTTGGAGAGACAGATGTACAGTTCTTCCGTTTCGGAGGAACATTACACTGCTTTGGTACTGTTCATTTATGAAAAAAAAAACCTTTTTCCTTTGAATCATCTCTAGAAGAAACAATCATACAAAAGTTACTTAACCTTGTGGTGGTGTGCGTATTTAAAAGGGAAAATATTTTACTTTTAAATGGTTTGGTGATTTGCTTTGTGAATTCTTTGTCACTCGTTTATGTTGTGCAAAAAAAAAAAAAAAAAAAAATCTTTGTTTTGATGTAAAGTAATAAACATTGAAAAACCTTTTAAGGAGTACAATTTTTGTTAAAAAAGAAACGAAGAAAACAATTTTGGTTCAAAATTTCCACTTTTTCGCTCAGTAGATACACATAATACCATAATTTTAAACCAGCTTTATTATATACTAGCTGCATCGCCCGGTTTTGCACGGTCTACCTCGAAAATAAAAGTTATGTCAAGTGACGCGTGTTCAACAATCAGGCTTGAACAAAAAAAAAAAAAAAAAAAAAAAAGAAAAAGAAAGCCAGTAAAATTATGCGGCAGATTGCAGAAAAATAACCAGAAAGGAAACATTTTAAATCCCCCGATAACAGGAAAAGCCTCAAAACAAAAGGCATAATTTTACTTGTTTATATTCGAGGGAAAAAATGGCTACAGATCTTTCTTCTCAATGATTTTCTTCACGCTACAAATTTCAATACAAGCTGTTACAGAAATTTGATGAAGCACTGTATAATAATTTATAAATGGAGGAAAGCCTTAAAAAAATAGGGATTTTATGTCGAAATCTAAGTGTCGTAATTAATAGTTTTTAATTGATATCTCCGCTAATTATTATCGGAGGATTATGTAAATAACCAAACATAAAGACGGGAAAATTAGGAATCTATCGATACCCGGTTCGATGGTCAGTTCACTGGCGTTCGGGAGAAGTAACTCGGACATAGATACAAAGGTACATGCATAGATACATACGCCCAGTTTTTAATTGTATAAGAAGATTAGTTATCGTGCGTAGAACAGTTAGAATGGCGCTATACCAGTGGATCTTCAGCTTTTTTAAAGCATATCTCTAGAAGTTGTTTGACATCTATCGCCCCCCCCCTCCCTTTCTTCCTTGAAAAAATCATAAGTTGGCGCTAGTGAATATAGATATTATTGAAAATATAAATGTGCCTTATTTCGATTCTAATCAAACGTACACCATTTTACCAAGTCACTATTAACTAAAAAAAGAATTACTTTTACTGCCAACCCCCCCCCCCTCCTTTTCCAAAACGAACTGATAGATATTTAAAGGAAAATACTTAAATTACATCATTGAAGTACTTCTCAAAAACATAAGTATATTTTTTGAGCAATCACGATTGCTTATTGCTTTCATTTGACCGTCCTTGATGTTACGGTTCCTTTTTCAGCTTGAACCAGGGGACCACCGCCCGCCGTCCTCCAGGCGCGGCTGTCCCCCGGTCCTGAGCTATCCGCTTCTCCTGGTCGGAGGCGTCCATGTCCTACACTGTAAAAAAAAACTGTAAATTTTGAAGAAGTTATCCGTATTTTTTACAGAAAAAAACTGTTCGTAATAAAATACAGGATTTCTCTGTTTTTTTGAATCTGTAACCGGTTATACTTTGTTTTTCTTCGAATCTTCGAAATTTCGCCCGCCTGTTTGGATTTTGGGTCTCGTGCTCGAGTTTTTGATCTTATATTTATTTAAAGCGAGTAAGTCTTAAATCGTTTGCAACTTCCTTTTCATTGCATCCTAATCAATATTTTATTATTATGTTTTTTTGTCATCTGTTACAGAGGCATATTCGGAAATTTACCTTTGTGTACATGTATTTTGTAGCAGTATAGTAAATATTGAAATGTATTTATGAAAGTATAGTTTCATTTTTTAATCTTCATAAAATAATAAATCAGCTTGAATAAATAATAAAAATACGAAAGATTTCTGTAAAATAAACGGAAGAAAACTGGCGTCCTGGCTGACAGTTTTTTCCGTAAATTTTACGGATTTTTTTTACAGTGTACACACGCGCACGCTCACACACATACAAACACACGACTTCACACACATACACTACGCACACGCCTACGTGCACACACACAGGTATACGCACGCACACAAGCCTACACACACACACAACTATGCACACGTAACTGCACAGAAGGAGGGGCAGGCTTGGAGGAACAGGAGCCTTTTCTAGAAAGAATAACTCCAATGAGTAGTTCCTGTCGTGATTGCGAAAAACAGTTTGAATGCAAAATTTTCAGAATTCAAATTTATTTTTTTATGAAATTAATTTCTTTTTTAAATTGGAATCTGGGAGAGTTAAAAACACTGTCACGTAAAATAAAGGGGAAAGAAAAAGAAAATTTATAAATTTTGCTATGAGGGATAAAATACTTCTTTAAGGTTCAACCGAGCCGTGGGGAGGAAGCTCCTGAACTTGGATTTGTTTCCTTTTTAACAAACAATTCCTTATCTGAACTCTTAACAATTGGTTTCACATCCGTTTTCAACGTCAGTTCTCATTTATTATTACTTAATTTTTTAAATACTCATCGCCCTGGTATCCCTGCTTAAGTATTTATTGCTTCCTTGAGGAGTCAAATAGCCCCATTGGAGGAGATTGGAGTTCTCCTCCAAAGGGGCTATTTGACTCCTCAAGGAAGTGAACAGTGATTCCCAGGATGGGAATCCCTAGACCCTTTCAACCGTTGCCAGCGACGTTTAGGTTTTGTTTCCAAATATCGCCATTTACCGCCAGTTTTGTCGTCAATGTCAATTCTTAGCAGAAATACAACAATTCTGTAAGAGTCGTTTCTTTGCCAGCGCAGAGAAAACATCTTCCAGCACTCTAAACATGTTTGATATAATGTTTTGAATATTTCTTCCATATTAAAGGGACACTGGACCTTGAAAACAAACTTTTTAAATTATTGATGGATTTGCATGAAATTTTAACTATATACTTTTAACACAGGTACAAGCTTAATTATAAAATTTCATTAAAAAATTGTAATTAGAAGACCAATTATTTTAAAAAATGTAAATAACCTTAACGATAATCAACAAAATTTTGAAAGGCCCTTGCGTAATTATTTTGATTTCACAACACTGAAACTTATTTTAAGTCATTCTCTATACTATCTTTATTATACTAATAATAAAGCTGAAAGTCTCTCTGTCCGGAGGATGTCTGGATATCTGTAGGATGTTTGTAGGATGTCTGTGACGCGCATAGCGCCTAAACCGTTCGGCCGATTTTCATGAAATTTGGCACAAAGTTAGTATGTAGCATGGGGGTGTGCACCTCAAAGCTATTTTCTGAAAATTCGATGTGGTTCTTTTTCTATTCCAATTTTAAGAACAAAAATATAAGATGGAAAATTGCGAAATTATCATAACGTGGAACCGTAACATGGGCACAAGCCAATTGGCGAGATACGAAATTATCATAACGTGGAACCGCAACATGGGTCCAAGCCAATTGGCGAGAACATTCACCATACATTATTTGTAAATATACAGGCGAACCAAAAGACCTTTTATTTTTTCTATTACGGGCAAAGCCGTGCGGGTAACACTAGTAATAAATAAAACAAAACTCACAAAATTGTCCTCATATTCAAATAAATTCAAAAAATAAAAATTTCAAAAATGCCCAAAAATTTGACAAAAAATTCTTCTTTTTGAACGTCCAGTGTCCCCTTAAAGAGTGAACCTTCACTGATTTTTTTTTTGTTACTATGAGCTCTGTTTGGGGTTACCAGACGTCCGGATTTCGTCCAGAAAGTCCGGATTTCAAGCCCTCGTTCGGATTGGTGTCCGGACTTGAAAAATGTTTGGAATTTAATATGATAGGCCAAAAATTTATTTATTTTTTTTTTGCAACCACATTTTGATAAAGTAGGGTGTTTCGAGATTTCAAAAACAATTCATCAAAAAGTTGTCTTTGCTGTTTGTTTCTGTGCAATTGCACAACGGTTTATTTCTCTAACAGTTATACTAAGCACAAAAAGTTGTTGATAAGTTTTCACGAAAGTATTCAACTATTTTTAACTATATTACTAATTAATTTTTTTGACTAAGAATATTTACATTGTTTAAGTCATAATATAAATGAACAGTTTAAACAATATATAAAGCCCTGATAAATGTAAAAATAGCCAAATTTTCTCCAGCCAAAATTCAGTTGCGAAACATTGTTCTATTACCACCTAATCCTTTCTTATGAAAGACTAGTGGTACCCGCACGGCTTCGTCCGTAATAGAAAAATTAAAAGGTCTTTTGGTTCGCCTGTATATTTACAAATAATGTATGGTGAATTCTCTCGCCAATTGGCTTGTACCCATGTTACGGTTCCACGTTATGATAATTTCGTAATTTACCCGTCCATCTTATGATAGTTTTGTTCTTAAAATTGGAATAGAAAAAGAACCACATCGAATTTTCGAAAAATAGCTTCGAGGTGCACACCCCCATGCTACAAACTAACTTTGTGCCGAATTTCATGAAAATCGGCCGAACGGTCTAGGCGCTATGCGCGTCATAGAGATCCTGACAGACAGAGAGACTTTCAGCTTTATTATTAGTAAAGATTCGCGGTATAATGAATATTTTTTTTTTACCAGAGGTAACTTAAAGACAGTAATAGAACATAGAACAGTGCTATTAGACGTTGAACTAAATATCATCCATTTAGATTTTACTAAAAGTCACGTTATGCATTACTGCATGTAGAATCTTTACTAATAATAAAGCTGAAAGTCTGGATTTCTGGATATCTGGATCTCTGTTACGCGCATAGCGCCTAGACCAATCGGCTGGTTTTCATGAAATTCGGCACAACATTAGTTCGTGACATGGGGTGAACACCTCGTAGCGTTTTTTCAAAAAATTTATTTTGTTCTTTTTTTATTCCAATTTTAAGAAACGTTTATCGAGCAAATTATCATAACATGGACGAGTAAATTATCATAACATGGACGTGCAAATTACCATAACGTGGACAAGTAAATTTCCATAACATGGTTGAGCAAATTAACATAGCACTTTGGCGAGAAATTCATCCATTATTTAAAAACATACAGGCAAACCAAATGACCTTTAAATTTTCTACTACGAGCAAAGCCGTGCGAGTACCGCTAATGTATTAATAAAATACCATTTAATGAAAATATGCCTACAAGAACGTAAATGTGTTAAAAATTAATAACTAGAGGATATTTACTGTATTTTCTTAAAGCATTATGAACTTATAATGAAGTTAACGTTATCTTTCTTAGAAAAAAAAAAAAAAAAAAAAAAGCCTAACGTGTGAGATAACAAAGAACTGGAAAAAAAAGAAACCAAAAGAACCGATTTTGTGGTATACCGATGCTTGCTATAACGAGGTCCTATTGTTTCTTCAGCATAAATAATTAATTTAGTATTTAAAAAAAAAATGTCATGCTTCAGATTTGCATTAACAGTAAAATGGAAAACTTTGCTTCGAAGCATAACTTCAAGTTTCACTTCGTTATGAACTAAAACGCGTTACATCGATAATCATAATTTAAAATTACAATACCATACTTCACTACTAAAAATACAATAAGATACTTAACTACAATAACATACATTAAAAAACCGTAAAAATAAATAGAGGATATTTACTGTGTTTCTAAACTACTAGTATCTTTTAAAAAATGTCAGGTTACAGATTTGCATTAACAGTAAAATCGAAAATTTTGCTGTGAAATATATTTTAAAGTTACACTTCGTTATGAACAAAAACGCGTTACATCGATAGTCATAATTTAAAAAAATACAATACCGTAATTTACTACTAAAATTACAATAACATAATTAACTACAATAACATACACTAAAAAAAACAGAGGATTTTACTGCATTTTTTAAGTACTAGCATCTTTTAAAAAAATGTCAGGTTTCAGATTTATATTAACAGTAAAATCGAAAATTTTGCTGTGAAATATAACCTAAAGTTACACTTCGTTATGAACAAAAACGCGTTACATCGATAATCTTAATTTTAAAAAACATTATTCCATACTTCACTTATAAAAATACAATAACATACTTAACTACAATAACATACATTAAAAAGCATAAAAACAAATAGAGGATACTTACTGTATATTTATAAACTACTAGTATTTTTTTTTAAATGTCAGATTTCAAATTTGCATAGCAGTAAAATCGAAAATTTTGCTTTGAAACATAACTTAAAGTTACACTTCGTTATGAACAAAAACGCGTTACATCAATAATCATAATTTAAAACTACGACACCATACTTTACTACTAAAAATACAATAGCATACTTAACTACAATAACATACATTTTAAAAAAAACATAAAAATAAGTGGAGGCTATTCACTGTATTTTTAAACGACTAGTATCTTTTAAAAAAAAGTCAGATTTAAGATTTGCATTAACAGTGAAATCGAAAGTTTTGCTGCGAAGTATAACTCAAAATTTCCCTTCTTTATGAACAAAAACGCGTTACGCCGATAATCATAATTTTTAGCGTATCACTAACAAATGGAAAAATTATGTTACCACTCCTTGGAAGTTCCCCATAATGTCTCGAGAAAAAGATTCTACGCATCTTATTGCTGTAGCACTAATAAAAAAAAATGAAACAAAGGAGCTCCACATAATGTCATAAAATTTTCGGCTACCGTATTTTGTTGACCATAAAAAAGCTATAACAGAACGAAAGAATATTATACGGAGAGTAGTACATGTGCATGCTCTTAACAGTATCGATTGGATTCAGTAGATGCGTTATAGGGAAAGTCTTCATCTTTTTCTGTCTGTGTGACTGATATTTTCTGCCTCTGAGTATAATTGTTTTATTTCAGGACGTGAAAGCACGTTTATTGCTCTGGTTCCTGAACTAAGATAAATATAAACGACGAAATGTGGGTAGTGGTTGTTCCTCTTAGACAATATTGAAGCAAATGTAGGGTTAAATTAATGAAAATTTTGGGCTGAAGTTTTTAGTTTATACAGTAAACTCCTGATTATCCGCATAATAAGGTGGCTCGGTAACCACTGATAAGCGGATAATCCAAATAATCGGTGAAAAGGATACTAGTGTGTACAATAGCTATAAAATATGAATTACACTCACACATACATTTAAGTTACAGCTAAAAACATTGCTACATTCCACCTACTTAGGCCTGCCAGACGTCTCGGTTTGGCCCGGACAGTCCCGGTTTTCAAACAAAATCCCGGCCGGTTTACTTCACGTCCCGGAAAAAGATAAATTTGATAACAATGACCAAAAAGGTCAAAAAATAATTAACTGTGAAGGATCATTTAGATAATTACTTTATCATTTGCAACATTGACTTGTGAAATTAATACCGGATTATCTTGTGAGGATTTTTACTGTAAGAATAAAAACAAAAAAGACTATAAAAAAGTAATATGAAATGAAAAGTATATTAACTAATAAATTGAAAAGTATACTCTAAATATTCTATTTTTTACTTTTCATTCTAAGTGTTTCTTCTTACTAAAATAACTTGTAGATATTTTCATGCAAGAAGTGAAATGTTCAAATTTTATCTGCTTATGTCATTTTTTACTACCTCTGTTTTAGGTTCATAATTAGTAACCATTTATTCATAGCATTGAGAATAAACTGCCGTATAAAAAGCTCCAAAATTCAGCCAGGGCTATGTACCCATTTGAATACTAGAGACGTTAGGGGGGGGAGGGAGAGGGGCATTCCGGTGTCCCGGTTGACCATTTCAGAAATCTGGCAAGCCTACACCTACTAACAGTGAATGTATAAAATAAATAAATAAATGAAACAATCATTAATTAAAAGAAAATGTTCTACAGGTATAAAGATATATATATATATATATATATATATATATATATATATATATATAAAATTTCGGTAATACACGAAGCGGATTAATCGTGTTATACGAAAGACGCGCCTGGTACATCACTTGTGACGTCATAAATACCACACTTTATTTCAAAAATCGGACTTAAAAAAAAATTAAATAAAAAACTGTTATGAAAATAAAAATTCTTTCTGGCTCCATGATATTTTTTTTGTTTTTTTGTTTATTCTATCAATTTACTGACTATAAGTAGTACTTTTGATTGAAGGAAACAACCCCATTTTTAGGCCTGGATCATGGTCTTATTATTATTTTTAGAGCAATCACGAATTGCTTATTGTTTTCATTTGACTGTTGAATGGTGTCCGTCCATTTTTTATCCCCTCCCCACCTTCCTCTGAAGCACCACCGTCGACCGGCCCCTACCAATACTGCTCCTCTATCGAGCTTCGACCGTCTCCAGGTTACGTCCACATCCTACACACACGCGTACATACACACACGCGCGTACTTACAAACACACACACACACGCGCGAGTTCATGCATGCATACATACACACACGCATACACAACACGCGCTTGTGATTGCGAAAAAACATAATTTGAAATGAAGATTCCAAAAATTCAGATTTTCTTTTATTTTATTTTATTATTTTTTGCTTTCATTCATAAAAAATGACTTAAAATGTTACATACTGTTTGAAGCACGATTATAGAAAAATTATAATAAAAGTCTAGAGTATACCTACCCTAAGTTTAAAGATTGAGTCTGCTTTTTTTACTTGATCTGTAAGTAGAATAATCAAGAATATCTAATACTTAATACCTATTTTTTTTAAAAATTTGTAATAATTAACAAACATTGAATGATATTTGTCATTTAGTCTTTCATGGCTGGTTGAAAGAAACAAAACTTGTGTATGACAAATACATCAAGTAGTTATTCCAAAAGATACAGCAATATTTGAGCTTTCAACATCGATTTTGTAACATGACAGCTATTTTTATCTCTATTTCTCTCATTTAGCTTATACTCCAATTTATTTCAAATGATAATTTTATTAATATTTCTACAATTATCTTAATGCGCATTTCTTTTGTTTAAAAAATGTTTGGTCACAGTAAAAACCATAACTTACGCATTAAATTAAAATGTATGTATTACATTCCAGAAAATTTTAATTAGTAATAATGTTTTCAAAAGGCAGTTTCTAATTAAACTTTCTTAAATTCACTATGTAATTATACAAATACGCAAAAAATAGAACGTCGAAAGAAATTGCGTAACTATATCATGTTACTGTATTAATTTTTCCATAGGAATATATATATATATATATATAGATATAGATATAGATATATATATATTTAATTAGTTGCTAAGCAAACAAAACGAAATGTTATAACTAAAGCTTAAGGATAAAAACTAAGTCACAGTTGAATTCATAATTCTTATAAAGGGTAAAATAGTTTGCGCTTCTTCTTTTGTGTGAGAAGCAAAGCTCTTTATATTTCAAGGAAAAAAAAATAGATCGTCCAATAAATCGATCTGTTTGCTTTTCAATGCGGGTAAATTAGTTTTACTTTTGATTCATAGTTTTTTTTCTTTCTTGACACAATAAGCTAAACATATATAGAGGATCTCAGATTCAGCGTCTTAGTGTAAAATTATATTTGCAAGTGAAATTGAATTTTATCCCACCCCCTCCCCCCGCACAAAAAAAGATAGCCTTGATTGTTGCTTATGTTAAAACTAAAAAATACAAAAGAAAATTCGTAAAAAAATTGTGTAAACTAATCAATTTTTCAAAACTCCCATCTGAACATGGCCCATGTTTAAAATTCTTTCGGATCAAGTACAATAAAGAAAACACGCATCTTATGTGACTTATTTAGGTTCAGTGCCTTGTAAAAAGTGCTTTGTTTGGAAAGAACTACTCCATTATAACTTTTCAGTAGGAGACAGTAAAGTAGGTGATAAAGCGACCAACAGACACACTATCCTCCAACATCATTAGACTTTTTCCTTTTCTTTCCACATTTATTGAAATATCTGTATGGATATAAAAATTCTCCTTCGGCCTTATTTTAGTTTTCGAAGATATTGTTATAATATCTGTATGAATATAAAAATTCTCTTTTGGCCTTATTTTAGTTTTCGAAAATATTGTTACAAAGTTATAAGTACTTTTCACTTTCTGTTTTTAATTTTTCGAAAGCATACTTTGTTAAGCACTCGCAGGTCAAAAGCTTAAATACACCACCTTGCGGTAATTTGAGAAATTTGCCAAAGAAATAAAGAATTTTAAAGTTTTCGCAGACATAGCACATGTCTCATTAAATAGATCATTCCTACATAATTGGACAGTTGTTGGTTTTACCTCTTTTTTCCGCCACTAGGTTCAGACCGCAGCGCCTTCTATAGTTCATTTGAACTATTAATACTACAGCTTTTTGAAACCAAGTTTTTTTTTACCTTTTAGACCGACAATTTAATTAAGAATTCCGACTTGTAAATGAAAATGTCTGTCGTTGAAAAATTACTATTTCTTTTTTACATTTATTTATATTTTGTTGACATATTCTATAATCTATTGTAGGAAGAAGAAAAACCGTTTTTTTTTCTACAAAAGTGTTGTGACACAAGTTTTGTAAATTGCTCCATAAAATACTAAACAAATTTTGCTATAAAAATGCTTATTGAAATTCAAAACAGTCGAATCGTTGAAAAAAAATGCATATTCCCCCCCCCCCCCGTCTAACCCTTGAAGTTTATTGTTTTACTGACAAAACAAACAGCTTAGAAAATTATTAAATTAAAATAAACCTTTTCTGAGTGCAAAACTATATTGATTTTTAAATACTCAATAGCATTTTTAATATATCAATAGAGAGATAAAAGTATAATAATAATGCAATTAGAATCCAAGTGCCTTTATATGGAATGAAATATCCACTTGAATAAGAACAAAAATAAAACAAAAAAGCATATCAAGGCAGGACACACATATAAACCATCAGATATAACATTTTTGCTGCAAAACACAGATAAAAAAAAAATCCGTAAATTGCCTTTTGTCTAACGTGATTTAGGAAAATGAATTATATTCGCTAAATTACCGAATCAGTTTCCAACATCAGCCCCATATTACAGCTTAAACTCAGTGACAGAATATTAATTAGTATGCAAATTGAGCCTATTTACATGCTAATGAAAGTGGGGTAAAGAGCGTCGTTAGTGACCTCTGCCTCTAGTTTACTCGGAGGCTTGGGCTTAAATATGTGAAATTGGGGTACATGCATTTAAATGCCGGTTAACTGCCAAAAAGGAGCACAAAATTAAAAGCTGTCATTGTTATTTTTTGCGTTATTTAATTAGTTTAAAATAAAGGGTTAGCACCAAAAGACTGGTTTCAAAAAGTGTATTTTTGAAACTATTATATGTATTAAAATTGTTCATGAGCGAAGGTTTATTCTAGGTATAGTCTGTCCGCAAACAAATGACCATTATCAATCATTTAGAAAAAAAAAGTCCTTTCCTTAAAATAGTTAGCAAAGGAAGAAAGAACTCGTGCTATAGTTTCAAATTTAGCTACATTTTGGCGATATGTTTATTTTCGTTATGTGATTAATAAGACCTGAACTGTTTCAGCTAAGTAATAACTTGCATTGAGTTGGCGAAAAAGTAAAAACGACAAGCTTTGCATTCTTTACTGCAACCCTAGCCTCGCCCATTTTCAATTCAAATTAATCATGGAAGGTATTGTTGTCTGTGACCAATGACTTTTGAAAGAAATAAAACCAAGACCCACACACTTATTTGGAATGTAACCCGTCCAATCAGACATCAGTCTTAAAATAAAAAGGTCTTTTGGTTCGCCTGTATATTTAGAAATGTATGGTGAATTTTCTCGCCAATTGGCTTGTACCCATGTTACGGTTCCACGTTATGATAATTTCGTATCTTGCCAATTGGCTTGTGCCCATGTTACGGGTTCCACGTTATGATAATTTCGTAAATTACTCGTCCATCTTATAATATTTTTGTTCTTAAAATTGTAATAGAAAAAGAACCACATCGAATTTTCGAACAATCGCTTCGAGGTGCACACCCCCATGCTACAAACTAACTTTGTGCCAAATTTCATGAAAATCGGCCGCACGGTCTAGGCGCTATGCGCGTCACAGAGATCCAGATATCCTACAGACATCCTCCGGACAGAGAGACTTTCAGCTTTATTATTAGTAAAGATTTGCAGTTGGAGTTGGCTTCCTTGGGTTTTGAAATACAAATCGATCCAAAGGAAGGAATAAATAATAAAGATATACGACATCTTCGTCATGCAAAGCGGAAGCTCCCAAAATCATTATGTGAAACAAAGGATGCTTTTAAGTTCGAATTCTGTGCCGTATTACCTAACAGGATTTGGAAAAAAACCGCCGAATGTCTATGTCATATAAATGTCGAATACTTGAATGACGCTGCTGTAGAGTTATCAACAGTAATTTCTCTTTTGATACTTTAGTTGCTGTTTTAATATAAAGGTTTATCTTTGTTTTCGAAAATAAGCACTTATCACACAACTCAATACTTTAAAGAGGAAAACTAGGGCTACCCGCACGGCTTTGCCCTTAGTAGAAAATTAAAAAGGTCATGTGGTTCGCCTGTGTATTTACAAATAATGGATGATGAATTTCTCGCCAATGTTACGGTAATTTGCTCGTCCACGTTTTAGTAATATACTCATTGATCTTACGATAATTTGCTCGAAAAAGTGTTCTTAAAATTTAAATAGAAAAAGAACAAAATCGAATTTTCAAAAAATCGCTTCGAGGTGCATACCCCCATGCTACGAACTAATTTTGTACCCCACTTCTAAGTCAGAATGGTCACAAGAAATGTCAGTAATAATCAGTGCTTAGGCAATGGGGAGAGGGGCGGGTTTCTCCTACCTGATTCGATGTATCTGAATTGAGTAAAGAATGAAACATGCTGAATCACAAAATGGATTTTTTTTTATCTTTAAAATTGAACTTATCTTGCAAGATCTTGTATTTGAACATATCGCCATGGTGACTTTCCAACGTTGTTCAAAATTACACCCTCACCCTAAACAGTATTTACGCCTCTCTGACGCTGCTTTCAATAAGGAAGAATTCCTTAAACCGTCATGAACCAGTATTTAAGATAACTCGTGGTGTTTTCAACTTTAACTTTTGCCTCATGCTCGCCAGTGGTAAAACTTATCAATTGTTGTCAAACCCAGTTCGCCTGCAGGGACATCTATTTAAATTTGCAAATTAGCCTACGTAAACTTAATTTTGGTAACGACCTTACTCGTGATAAACATTGAAAATAATTTACCCATTACAACCTTCCAAAAGAAAGAAAAAAAAAACTAAGTAAAATTAGCCTCCTCCAGTGACAATTTGCTCTGTCCATATCAACATAAAACATATTCCGCCAAATACATTTTAAGAGAAATTGCTGTGGCACTGTCTAATATTACAATTTGGAGGGAAAAAGCATTCCTTTGATTCCATTTTAGACATTTAATAATTAACAATAAATAATAATAAAAAAAGAAAACAACGCAAGTTTTATGTACGATATTAAAAGGTACACAAAGCCCGGATTAAAAAAAAAACAAAACAAATGACATAAGATTCTATCAATGTTCCACTGTATTCTTAAATAATTGCTGGTACACGTGCGTTTTTATTTAATTAAAATTCCATTAGAAGAAAGAAAACAATCTGCAAGCATCCTCGTTAGGAAACAAAAGTCCGTAAAAATGAAAAAGAAAATTAATAAAATCAATTAAATGCGAAAAAATATTGTTTTCGGAAAGAAAAATCACTCCAAAAATAAGAAGCCAAAATAGTTGGGTGTAGCGTTTGGAAAAAATATAAAAAAAAAAAGCCACTGATTAATGATTCGAGATCGAGAGAAACATTCGAAAATCGTTCTAAAAACAACTATAACTCCTGTTTTAATTAACTTTGAAGCTGAAAAAAGGTTAATCTTATGCAAAAAAGCTGCATTTCCCAACGACGAGAAAATTAGAAACGTGAAAGAATTATTTTTGTCTGCAATTAGCGGGTTTATACTAAGTGCTTAAAAGTCAAGTAAAAACACAGAGGTAAATCAAATTAGTTCGAGATACGCACTCCCTAACCCAAAGTAATAGCGAGACAAACACCAAGACAGAAGGCAATGCATCATTATTTGTGCATGTAAAGCCGACAAACGAATGTATTCAAAAAAACGTAAACAATTTTATGAGTGTAAACGTGAGTTTACACTAATTAGTGTGATACTAATGAATAATAACGTAGCCACAAAAAAAAAGTATGTAGTATATAAGTTCCATTTGTTTCAGGTAGTCTACTTGGCATAAAATATATAAAGGGTCATTAATCGAAAAAAAGGTAATTTTGTCTCGCACGTGACGCCTCATATATTTCATAAAAAATAATAATTTAAAAGGATGATGAACAAAATTTCGTTGCTTAAGAAATCATAAACTCATGTGTGACTTCTTAAGCAAAAACTTTCTTCAAAAATTGTTTCTTTTTATGAAGTACTAGTGGTACCCGCACGGCTTCGCCCGTAATAGAAAAATTAAAAGGTCTTTTGGTTCGCCTGTATTTACAAATAATGTATTGTGAATTTTCTCGTCAATTGGCCTGTACTCATGTTACGTTTACACGTTATGATAATTTCGTATCTCGCCAATTGGCTTGTGCCCATGTTACGGTTACACGTTATGATAATTTCGTAATTTATGATAGTTTTTTTTCTTAAAATTGGAATAAAAAAAGAACCACATCGAATTCCATGCTACATACTAACTTCGTGCCAAATTTCATGAAAATCGGCCGAACGGTTTAGGCGCTATGCGCGTCACAGACATCCTACAGATATCCTACAGACATCCAGACATCCTCCGGACAGAGAGACATTCAGCTTTATTATTAGTAAAGATAAGAACCGTCACGTGCGGGACAAAATGACAATTTCCAATAGAATGGGTATATACATATTTTTTTTCCAATGATTTAAATAATTATTTCTAAACTAGTGAAATACGTTTCCTTTACGTTGGAACCATAGCTTTTAAAATCTAAAATTTGTTTCGTCATTGCTGTATTAATAGAGCAAACATATTAGTTTATTCATAAGCAAGTTACCAGAGGTGGACTTTGGACGTCCCGCACGTGACGCATGTAAATACTTTTTTTTTTAAACAACAAAATTCTTTAATAAAATGATAACTTTGTCAGGAGTATCTTTGTATCAAATGTAAAGATTAAAACAATTGCTAACCCCTGTTTCATTAAAATATTAAGAGATATATCGAAATGTTAATGAAATTTAAGCGTATTTTTGTCCCGCACGTGACGGTGGAATGACCCTAAATCTTGTGTAGGGGAGAGTGGGGCATGTTGAAACTGAATGGTTGGAAGTTATTATATACAAAGGAGGAGAACTCTATGCCATTTTTAGAATTCTAGGTCTTTAAATTTTGTGGGCAGTTACGCATTTATAATTTGAAACAAGGTGCGTAAACTTTTCATATTCCTTTAAAAAGTGATTTACTTTTGAAGTATAATATTAACCTAATCTGAAGTTATGTAGCCATATTCCTTGACAATCAGGTTCTTTTCTTCTTTGTAGATACTTTTATGTAGATACTAGTGGCACCCGCACGGCTTCGCCCGTAATAGAAAAATTAAAGGTCTTTTGGTTCGCTTGTATATTTACAAATAATGTATGGTGAATTTTCTCGCCAATTGGCTCGTACCGACGTTACGGTTCCACGCTATGATAATTTCGCATCTCGCCAATTGGCTTGTGCCCATGTTACGGTTCCACGTTATGATGATTTCGTAATTTATGATAGTTTTTTTTCTTTAAATTGGAATAAAAAAAGAACCACATCGAATTTTCGAAAAATCGCTTCGAGGTGCACACCCCCGTGCTACATACTAACTTTGTGCCAAATTTCATGAAAATCGGCCGAACGGTTTAGGCGCTATGCGCGTCACAGACATCCTACAGACATCCTACGGACATCCTACAGATATCCAGACATCCAGACATCCTCCGGACAGAGAGACTTTCAGCTTTATTATTAGTAAAGAAGATTAAAGGTCTTTTGGTTCGCATGTATATTTACAAATGATGTATGGTGAATTTTCTCGCCAATTGGCTCGTACCAACGTTACGGTTCCACGCTATGATAATTTCGCATCTCGCCAATTGGCTTGTGCCCATGTTACGGTTCCACGTTATGATGATTTCGTAATTTATGATAGTTTTTTTCTTAAAATTGGAATAAAAAAGAACCACATCGAATTTTCGAAAAATCGCTTCGAGGTGCACACCCCCATGCTACATACTAACTTTGTGCCAAATTTCATGAAAATCGGCCGAACGGTTTAGGCGCTATTCGCGTAACAGACATCCTACAGACATCCTCCGGACAGAGAGACTTTCTGCTTTATTATTAGTAACTAGTGGCACCCGCACGGCTTCGCCCGTAATAGAAAAATTAAAGGTCTTTTGGTTCGCCTGTATATTTACAAATGATGTATGGTGAATTTTCTCGCCAATTGGCTTGTACCGACGTTACAGTTCCACGTTATGATAATTTCGTATCTCGCCAATTGGCTTGTGCCCATGTTACGGTTCCACGTTACGATAATTTCGTAATTTATGATACTTTTTTTCTTAAAATTGGAATAAAAAAAGAACCACATCGAATTTTCGAAAAATCGCTTCGAGGTGCACACCCCCATGCTACATACTAACTTTGTGCCAAATTTCATGAAAATCGGCCGAACGGTTTAAGCGCTATGCGCGTCACAGACATCCTACGGACATCCTACAGACATCCTACAGACATCCTCCGGACAGAGAGACTTACTGCTTTATTATTAGTAAAGAAGACAATAATGTTAGGCCTAAAACAACAGATGAACTACAATGTTAGTATGGAGATTGTTGAAACAGAGTTCATTCTGCCTCCTCCCAAATTTCTTAAAATAGTGTACTGAAATAACAGTAGCTGTTGGGGATAGCTGATTAAAGTCAACTTGATTTAAATCAATGACTTAAAAAGATAAGTTTTTGAATTAAAGAAAAAAAAAAAAACATGAATATAACTGTATTTTAAGGGAAAGTAATGCTGAGGTGTTTTTTTTTTTTTAATCAAATAACATGCATCCCTCAAAAATCAAATTATCATAGAGAAAGATATGTGTTCCAATTTATCCCATTATGCAGCGCCATGGGACATACTGGAGCAGCTTTACAAGTGGTACATTAACGTTCGTTATTTTCTTACATTTGGCTGGAAAAAATGTTTTTGAATTTAAATTTTAACAGCTACAGTCGAACTCCGATTTAAGGTGTCACACTACCTTTCAAGCAATTTTTTAAAATTTAAGTAAATTCAATTTTTTGTTAAAACCATAACATGCGTACTAGGGTGCGTCTTATTTTTAAAGGTGTTGTTTTTTCATGAGGCACCCTCTCATTGTGTTCCTTTGGATGAAAAGAACATTCTCATATCCGAAAAATAAAAATTGAATAATATTTAGAGGGTGCTACCACAGCTGCAAAATTTGTCAACTCTCTCTTTTTTTATTTTTTTTTAAATTTATTTATTTAGTCTGGATAATTAGTAGCAATCAGTAAAAAGCTTGTATTGTCACATGGAAGTAACAAAGAGAAAAATTACAATATTGCTGAATGTATAAGACCGAAAGTGAAAACCTGTGATATGAATGACCGAAGCTCTGGATGCTTTTTTGACATTATTACAAAAAAATGACAACCATGAAATGCTTATTATTTTCTTGTATATATAAGAATAGGTATTTGTGTTATGTTAAACCCAACCAACCTAATTTCTTGTTGATTAAAAATATGACAAGATGTATTGGGGAGTTGATTTTTACACCATTTTTTTCACAATGAATGTAATTTTTAATCACTGGTAGCACCCCCTAAATTATGTTCAAATTCTATGAAACTTTTATGTGTGTATTTTTTCATCAAAAGGAAGCAATTAAAGGGGTGCCCCATAAGAAATTCAAAACTTTTTTAAAAAGTGCATTATAAGACGCACCCTAATGCGTACTTACTTTGTCATCAATATTTTTAAAAAAATTAAAATATTGCTTATTTTTTTTTTTAAATTCAAAACATTTAGGAAAATTTAAATTTTTTAAAATCCCTAAGGCTTTTTTGTTTTTACACTAATATTAAAAAAATCTTTTTGCTAAACGATCACAATCATCATCTCTAAAAATCTGTGCATTCATTTGCTTTTGTGCTAACTAGAAAATTTTCTGTGATCAATTACGGAAAAAATCGTAATTTTTTTCAAAAAAAGTTGGTATTTAAAGGTATAACATGCTCTAAACATTTGAGTCATTTATAAAATGCTTATCCAATGCACAGTTTTGTTAAATATATTATCGTAATTGTAAAAAGTATTACTTTAAAGCTGTATCTTTAATAGAAAAAAAATCCTTAGGGATTCTTATGACACGAAAAAAACGATCATCGAGAAAAATCAATTTAAAGTTTTCTTTTTGCATAAGAAAACATAGCGAGCATGACTTAAAACCATTCATAACTTTTTAAATATTTCAACTAAACCAATGAAACTTTTCCCCTGTGCTCAGAATAGTTGTTAGTTTCGAAATAAGCAATAAAATTTTTTTTCATCGTTTGGTTATTTTTGAGGTACTGTAACACCTTAACGATTTCATCGAAACCAAAACTTTTATGTGTTAAATCGGGGTTATTCGTAAAATCGGGGTGTGATTTTTTTTTCAAAACTGCATTTACCTTATCTAAAACCCATAATAAGCAGCTGCGCAAAAATATCCATGTATAGAAAGTGTACACTTTTTATTTAGTATTTCACAACTTACTACACATTAGTTAATTTGAAATTTTTAACTACTGCGTAATTGATGTTTGAAAATTTCCTTGACTCGAAATAGTTCTCTTTCGACTTTATGGAGAGAAGAAAATACTGTATCATTTGCAGCCTGCTGCATGAGTTATGTTTTTACAGTTTCCAGGAAATGTAAAGCATTTGAAAAAGTAACAATGTTAATGGGAGTTTCATTATCGCTTTCTGCATCAAAATCAATATTCGTTGGTTGCCCTCTCGCCGGTCAGAGAACTCTGATTCGAAGAAAAGTCTTTTTCTATTTCTTACAATATGGATATAACATTTGGAAAACAATCCAATATTTCCTAACTCAAATTAACAAAAAAAAAAAAAAAAAAAAAGAAAAGAAAAAAAAAATCGGCTGTTAAAATATTTAGTCGGGGATAGAGAAAAATTCATTAAATCACGAAATTCGTTAGAGGTTTGTTAAATGAGGGTCCGACTGTATAACTAAGACTAAACGGGTGAACACAATCATTTTTCATTAATTTATTTAACACTAGTGGTACCCGCACGGTTTTGCCCGTAATAGAAAAATTAAAAGGTCTTTTGGTTCGCTTGTATATTTACAAATAATGTGTGGTGAATCTTCTCGCCAATTGGCTTGTACCCATGTTACGGTTCCACGTTATGATAATTTCGTATCTCGTCAATTGGCTTGTGCCCATGTTACGGTTCCACGTTATGATAATTTCGTAATTTACTCGTCCATCTTATGATATTTTTTTTCTCAAAATTGGAATAGAAAAAGAACCACATCGAATTTTCGAAAAATCGCTTCGAGGTGCACACCCCCATGCTACAAACTAACTTTGTGCCAAATTTCATGAAAATCGGCCGAACGGTCTAGGCGCTATGCGCGTCACAGACATCCTACAGACATCCTACAGACATCCACACATCCTCCGGACAGAGAGACTTTCAGCTTTATTTATAAGTAAAGATAAAAAAGATAAAGATGACTATCGTCATGGAAATGGTAGAAAATAGAAATTCTTAGAACTTTAGCTTCAAAAAAAAATAGAAGATTAAAATTTTTGCTGAAAGCTGAATCTTCGTATGGTGTGAAACATTACGTTATTACCTTTTCGGGTTTTCATCATTAAAGTTTTGTTTTTCAAACAAGTCTCAGATTTGGACTATAAAACTGCAAAATAGATAAACAAATAAATAAACAAACACAAAGTGAAAAAAAATGTACGAAATAAATTCCATAAAAATATGAGCTGTTGTCATTCCGCTTTTTACTTGTTCTTATGGCAAGTCTCAAGTAGTAAAATGGAACTACCAAGTTCAAGAAAGATAACAGAAACGGTCAAGTCAAACAGACAGAAAATCAATGCGTGTCCATTGCATCTGAGATTTAACTAAATGAAGTTAAAAAGTTTTCTTTTCTGCTTTGAATCCCCGATTTTGAAGTTTTATTTAGAATAAAACTTTGCCAGTATTCAATTGGGAGCAATGTCCAATTCAAACAAGAACTTCATGTTTATTTTAATATTTTTAAGAACGGGATCGCACAATGTTTTCGTTGTACTCGTATTTCAAGATATCTTTTATACTTGTTACACTCCTACCTCCCTTTACAAGTACGAAGTAATAGTCCTATTTAAGAAATTCTTCAGAACATACAAAACGCTAAGTACTGGTTTATTGTAGTTGAAATAAATTTAAGCAACTATAGTAAGATGTGAAATCTCGATAATTCGAAACCTCATGACTCGAATATTCCTTTAAGTTTTTTCGCATTCCAAACTCTTAAGAAGACGGTGAAAATTTCCGCTTAATCATACTACTAATAGCAAAAGGGTTTTAGTCAGTCCTTTGAGACTTCAAGCTATTCAGAGTTGCATGATCAGACCTGCATATAACTAAAAATAAATATTGAAAATAATTCTATCAAAAATATAAGAGGAAATCAGTACTTTTAAAAATTATTTAATAGCTTTTTTATATTCTTCTATATCTAGTAAGTGGAATAAAGTATTGGATTCGTGAAAATTTTCGAATTTTGACGGACTCGCACGTTTTTAGGTGCGTTGAGTTAATTTTTGTTATTATTCTTTGGGAATACATCATTTTTTACATTACCCTGATAATACAGTGACTTAAATATGACTCTTAGGTTGAAATCACTTGACAGTCGTGTCAAGGTCTCCGCTGTAGAGACGGTCACGAAACGTCACTCTAACAGGTTGCAGTAACTTAGGAATGTTCGCTCATGGTGACATCACAAATTGAGATTGCAGTGACGTCCTAGCAACGTCTCCTAAAGTCTCTCAAATGCAAACACACGTGTTTCTATAACGGAAAATATGATTTATTCATTAACATAATCCAAAAAATAAAAAAAAACAAGTAAATATTGAAAAATGGAGATAACATTGTAAGGGACGGAATACGGAATTATTCCGTTGTTGCGTACTACTGCAACTTGTGAAGCAAAATTTCTATTATCGTAAAATGTTGTTATAGTTCATATTTTGCTCGCTTGTCTGCACAGTCAACATTTCAAAAAAAAAAAAAAAAATCTTAAAACACTGCAAATGTGTTTTGAAATCTTTCGTTGGGTTCTTCGGACACTATTTTCTTACAATGCTTATAAAAAGAGATAGAGTCGAATCTCAATAACTCGACCATTCCTTTATCTCGAAGTTTTCATCGGGTCCCAAACTTTTGAGACTGTTGTGGAAACTTTCCGTGATTCGAACTACCAATAACTCGAACGTTTTAGTCGGTCTCTTGGGACTTGAAATTATCGAGAGTTAACTGTACTTATTAAATGATATAAATGTATACACCTCAGAGCCAGACTAACGTAAGTCACATAATCGCTACTTTATAGGACAGGATAAAACCAATCATTTGGTGTATAAAAAGGATTGGACTTACCTTCTTTCTACAATGGTAAACTATAACAAAGGATTTTTTTCTAAGGATTACGTTCATATGGCTCGATGCAGAATAGGATTCCACATACGATGCACTAATAAACGAAAAGTCTCAATTTTTGAACTTATCTTAGTCCGGCTCTGAGGTACAGAAATTATCGGGAGTTGACTGTACTTATTAAATGATGTAAATGCATATACCTCAGAGCCAGACTAGCGTAAGTCACATAATCGCTACTTTATGGGACAGGGTAAAAACGATCACTTGGTGTGTAAAAAGGATAGAACTTGCGTTCTTTCTACAATGGTAAACTATAACAAAGGATTTTTTTCTAAGGATTACGTTCATATGGCTCGATGCAGAATAGGATTCCACATGCGATGCACTAATAAACGAAAAGTCTCAATTTTTGAACTTATCTTAGTCCGGCTCTGAGGTACAGAAATTATCGGGAGTTGACTGTACTTATTAAATGATGTAAATGCATATACCTCAGAGCCAGACTGGCGTAAGTCACATAATCGCTACTTTATGGGACAGGGTAAAAACGATCACTTGGTGTGTAAAAAGGATAGAACTTGCGTTCTTTCTACAATAGTAAACTATAACAAAGGATTTTTTTCTAAGGATTACGTTCATATGGCTTGATGCAGAATAGGATTCCACATACGATGCACTAATAAACGAAAAGTCTCAATTTTTGAACTTATCTTAGTCCGGCTCTGAGGTACAGAAATTATCGGGAGTTGACTGTACTTATTAAATGATGTAAATGCATATACCTCAGAGCCAGACTGGCGTAAGTCACATAATCGCTACTTTATGGGACAGGGTAAAAACGATCACTTGGTGTGTAAAAAGGATAGAACTTGCGTTCTTTCTACAATGGTAAACTATAACAAAGGATTTTTTTCTAAGGATTACGTTCATATGGCTCGATGCAGAATAGGATTCCACATGCGATGCACTAATAAACGAAAAGTCTCAATTTTTGAACTTATCTTAGTCCGGCTCTGAGGTACAGAAATTATCGGGAGTTGACTGTACTTATTAAATGATGTAAATGCATATACCTCAGAGCCAGACTGGCGTAAGTCACATAATCGCTACTTTATGGGACAGGGTAAAAACGATCACTTGGTGTGTAAAAAGGATAGAACTTGCGTTCTTTCTACAATAGTAAACTATAACAAAGGATTTTTTTCTAAGGATTACGTTCATATGGCTTGATGCAGAATAGGATTCCACATACAATGCACTAATAAACGAAAAGTCTCAATTTTTGAACTTATCTTAGTCCGGCTCTGAGGTACAGAAATTATCGGGAGTTGACTGTACTTATTAAATGATATAAATGCATATACCTCAGAGCCAGACTAACGAAAGTCACATAATCGCTACTTTATGGGACAGGTTAAAAACGATCACTTGGTGTGTAAAAAGGATTGGATTTAAGTTCTATTTACAATGGTAAATTATAACAAAGAATTTTTTTTTCAAAACAAAGGATTCAAAACAGAGGATTTTGACAAAGGATTACGTTCATATAGCTCGATGCAGAATATGATTCGACATACAATGCACAAATAAACGAAAAGTTTCAATTTTTGAACTTATTTTAGTCCGGTCTGAGGTACAGATATTTTTCATCATCAGTTTTATTTCGGACATACTTCGTATTAGAATTTTTAAATTAAACCCAACTTAACTTAAAACTCAAAATATTTTTGGGTATTTTTGGGTACGCATAAATGTAAATACAGATCACGGATTTTAAAATTGTATATTAATCATAGGAGGGGGACATTTAAGGTGTCCCACTCTATACAACAAAATCAGTATTGCAAAATTAATTTGTACATTAATGTTTTTGCTTCAATAATGCATGTTTAGATAAATTCTGTCACTGGCAATCATAATTTAACAAGTAAACAAAATACATCATTTTATCAGCAATAAAAAAAAGCAACATTTGCGTCACCAATCAACATTATTTACTGCTTATTTTCCAATAACATTACGCTTGTTTCATACGTGATAACAAATTCCAATAACTTCTAAACATTTCGATTGATCTACAGTGCAATTAGTATCGATTGCTTAAGTGGCTGTAGAATAAACAATGTGACAGGGAAAAAACGTTTTTTCTTCAGTATTCAGAACTTATCCCTGCATCATTATTCATGGGTAGAGCAAAACTAAAGAAAAAATAAAGAATGTTTGAGTCTGATATTTTCTCCTCCGTTAGCCAAATGTTAAAACAAATTGTTGCAGTGCAAAAATATATCTCTTTTTGTATGTACACAATTTTTTCTCAACAAATCGATTAAAATTGAAGTTGCTTACATTTTAAACAAAAGATCTATTGAAAGTTTGCTGCTGCTAAGCATAAAAACAAAATTTTCGTATTATTTCATGTATTTATTTCATGTAATTATTTCATGTATTTCTGCCTTAGCCCTGGCTATAGGGCGGTAAATTACTGAATATGCCTGCCTTGCTTTCAATATTTCGAGTTGAACCGAACCATTGCTTCGGTCACTCGTCTGGTCAATGCTAATTCTGTATTAGCTACCAGTTTGTTTGGCACTCTTGACTTCCTTAAGAGGTTTTCCACCTCTAGCTCAGTCACTCCTATGCCGGGCTGATGAGTGCTTATAAGCACGAAACTGCAGTCCTCGGCTGGAATAGGGAAGTTTTCGATTTTTCAATTTTATTTCTATATGCTAGAGTAAAATGTATGAACATCATAGGTAAAAAAAATTTTGCGATGCGATAAGTAGTTTTTTTTTTAATTAATTTTTAAAGTTCAAGCGCTTGTGACGTCAAATGCCATAGAAAGTGACGTCATCGCTCTTCCGATAGGGGAGAAGCCGAAGGTCACGCATTTGACTTCGAAGACGAAACGTAAAAGGCTTATTTCCTCGCATTTAACTCCTTGCGTTTCTGGAACATTAAACCTCTCATCCTCTCAGAAATATTCGAATATCATCATTGATGTTACATGAGGAAGATTATTTAAATTGTGCTTTAACAAATCCGGTCTCCATAGTGTGTTCAAAAGGATTATTGAATTTCTAAAAAAATATAAATATCAGCGCGCTCAAAATGTCCCTAGCGAAAACAAGGGATCTTCGGCGGAAGGCTGCCCATTCGCGCCCTGTGACGTAGACTCGTGACGTTTCAGAAGAGCGCACTTTTGCGCGTGGATTTTTAAAAATTCATTGAAAATCAACCACGGTGTTTTAAAATTCGGCGATGGTAAAGTTTTTAGTTTTGAGGGTCAATTAACAATATCCAATAGCCAAAATATGAACATTTAATAGGTTGCAACTTCCCTATTGACTGAGCTGGCGGCGTATTTCATGTATTTCTACCTTTGCCCTGGCTATAAGGCGGTAAATTACTGAATAAATTACTGAAAAATGCAGTGTGATTGAAGCAATATTAGAAAACATTACAAGTCTAGTTAAAATCATACTTTTATTTAGAGCATTTAAAATTGTCTAATCATACATTCGTCTTTCACTGTTTGTGTACAAACTTGACGCTATTCCAAATTCATGAAAATTACGTACATTTGTTACTAATATTAAGCATCTTTTAACTTTAAATATTTTGCACACATGCTGTATATTCTTTGGAAGTGGATAACATACCAAAAATCGTTTGATTATTTATTCATTATTTAAAAACCTTGTTTATAACGAAACTTGGTAAGTAATAAATCGAATTAAATGTAATCATACTCGCAACGAAACGGGTTAGAAATTTCAACTACGATGCAACGCCATACCACTTTATATTTCGCTATTAATCTTAATGTTTCCATTAGAAATTCTAATTTATCTAAATTTTAATTTCAGATTCGGCTCATGTATTTCCACTTCAGGCAGATTAATGAGATTAAGAAAGTAAATTCGGAATACCTCCGGATGTAACGTAAAATTAGTGTTTTACGAACCGTATGTCCAGGCTTCAAAGCCGTCGTATTTCAAATTATCAATTAAGGATGAATTTTTAATTTCAATATCCTTGAAACTCGATGGCTACGCTCGTGATTAGTTGGAAGACTTACGTTGGATCGGGTTTGAGACGTATTTCAAGAGCTAAGTTGATGATAAGTTTATGAAATTGTTTTAATTAGTCAGAGGCCTGTAAGACTGAAGTTCAACATGAGATATGCGTGTTTCTCTGAATTATTAATGTAATAGTAAGTGAAAATTTGACATTATGGGGTAGCAATATTTCAATATTTTCTTTTTTAATAGTGCTGAAAGAATGAAATGTAATAAGCAATTAAGTTTTAGTGTTTTCTTACTAAAATAAAAACACAAGGTTAATGAAAATGATTATAAAGTATAAATTTAACATGCATTCTTATGAAAACTAATTGAGTTAAGGAACGAGAAAATTAGGATTATTAAATTATTGAGTAATCACGATTGCTTATTGCTTTCATTTGACTGTTTTTGGCGTCCTATCATTTTATTTTCCCACCGCCACCCTCTGCAGCATCACCGTCGACCTCACGATGCTGCTCCTATAGCGAAAGCCGTCTCCAGGTCGCATCCATGTCCTACACACACGCGCATACATACACAACTACACACACGCACACATACACCTACACACATACAAACACATACACCTACACACATACACACACAAACACATACACCTACACAAATACACACACAAGCACATACACCTACACACATACACACACGCATACATACAGACACCTACACATACACACACAAAAACATACACACACGCATACACACAACTACCCACACATTCATACCTGCACACAGACACAAACACATATGCCTACATACACATGCCCCCCCCCCCCACACACACATTCATACACACAACTACCCACACTCTTATGCCAGCACACAGACACAAACACACATGCCTACACACACATACACATCCCTACACACATACACATACCCCCTGCACACATACACATACCCCCTGCACACAAACACACACGCCTATACACACACTCGTGATTGCGAAAAACATAATTTGAATTCAAGATGTCAAAATTCAAATTAATTTCGTTTGATTTTTCTTATCCCTATAAGTGTAAAATTGATGAAATATGTAAAAACAAAACTTTTTTGAGGGAATGCCTGTTAGGATTTAAATAGCTGTTTAAAACATAACAATGTTAAAGAACACAATAAAGGAAGTATCTTGTCTTTCAATCCAATAATCTAGAAACGTAATATCTATTATTTATGGGAAGCTGAAAGTATATTATTAGTTATGCGCCTCATAAGGTTAATTATACAGAACTTTATAGCGTTGACTGACCTGTGAATGAATCTCCATCCATCCTTCCCATTCAATGAATAGATAGTACTTTTAAGAAGCGTTTTAAAAGTTTTTTCTTTGATGAAATTAAAATAACTTTCCTAATTACATTTTCAAAAATGTATGAATAGATTCAAGTCCCCCAGCCTGTGTCTTAGGGTAGTTCAAAAAAAAAAAAAAAAAACGTTTTTTCAGCTAGAGTCCCGGACACCCCCAATTTTTTTTTTATATTTTAGACTTACTAATAGTATTCTGCTGTAAAAGTTTTAGCTACTTAATCAAATTTTAAGAGGGTGCTCAATGACCCCTTAATTTAACAGTAGCCGTAGCCTAAAAAATGCCACAAATTTTGAAACATTTAATTTCCCCAGCTGTTTTTTTTTTTTTTTTTTTTTGTAAATAATGATTTTATTGCAATACTAGTGATACCCGCACGGCTTTGCCCGTAATAGAAAAATCAAAAGGTCTTTTGGTTCGCCTGTATATTTACAAATAATGTATGGTGAATTTTCTCGCCAGTTGGCTTGTACCCATCTTACAGTTCCACGTTATGATAATTTCGTATCTCGCCAATTGGCTTGTGCCCATGTTACGGTTCCACGTTATGATAATTTCGTAATTTACTCGTCCATCTTATTATTTTTTTTCCTTAAAATTGGAATAGAAAAAGAACAAAATCGAATTTTCAAAAAATCGCTTCGAGGTGCACACTCCCGTGCTACAAACTAACTTTGTGCCGAATTTCATGAAAATCGGCCGAACGGTCTAGGCGCTATGCGCGTCACAGACATCCTACAGACATCCTACAGACATCCAGACATCCTCCGGACAGAGAGACTTTCAGCTTTATTATTAGTAGTATAAAGATAAAGATATATGCATATTACTTGTGTATATCATAATATGTAGCATTGTTTTTCTAGTTAAATGTATTTTTTAACCCCCCTTCTCATACGTATGAAGTTTGGGGGAGGGGGATGAACATCCTCTTTCAGTTGAAATAAGAGGCTAAAATTCTTCCACAAGTCTAAAAATATTGAGGGGTGTCCCGTTATCTAGGAGAAACTTTATTTTTACATGTATTTTTGAACCACCCTACTGTACCCGTTGTGGGAAAAAATTGCAATTCTATGTCGATCCGGTGGTTCAGCGATAAGTTCAAATTATCACGACTCGAAGTGAACTTAACATATTTATTGAAGACTATGTACATATTTACATATTGGTGATTAAACCAAATCATTTATTCTAAACAGCGAATTACTCGCTTCCACGGAGCTTGCGCTCGTGTTACGAATTCTATTTCATCTCTTCCACTGCCAGAGTTGCCACTAAATTTTTCCATAATCAACTTACTTAATTCAATAAGCGCTTGCAGCGCTCTCTATTGGAATAATAGGCGGGAAAGAGCATAGAGCTTAGGTTTCTCTACACCCGTTGGCAGCTTATTGCCGGCCGTTCGTTTTACGTGTGCCTTCAGTTGAGATATCATGCTAAACTAGTTCAATTTTCAACAAAATGGTTCATAAAAGTTTTCCTTTTTAGTGATTAATCAAATGAAATGTAAACTTTCGCACTGAAACTACAGAAGGGTTCATTTTGACCAAAAACAAACCTTTTTTACTGACTGTCTTGACTTCTGTCTTGAGTTTTCCTAAATCATTGTGCTGTGCGTTAATACGAGTGTATATTGTTTTAAATTTTTCTCTTTTTCTTAAAACTCGAATTGGGAAAACTGTGCTATAATAGTTTGTTCTATTTACGTGAATTTTTTGCATCAGCATAATGATGACTCGTAGAATAATCTAAGAGGAAATTGTAAAACTGAAGCAACAACTAGAGAAAAAGGATCATTTAGTTCCAAAAATACCATTTCGAGGTATTGCAATTTAACGTGGAAAATCATACCTCATTAAAATAGGTTTAAATTTTTTAAAATCTTATTTGAACTTACTTCTAATATGAGCACGATCAAGAAGTTTGTATCCTGAAAAACGTATTGAAATGGAGTTTTAAAATATATAAAAATTACAAAATCGAATTTTTGAAAGTATTTAGGGTATTGACTCCCCTTAAACAAAGATATAACTTTTTTTTTTATTCATGCAATGAATTCAAAGCACATTTAAGTTTAAGAGTGAAGTCTTATTTAAAATTAAAATTGTGCATATTGTTTCCTGTTTGAAACTATTTTCCAAAAGGCATTTTAAATCCCCCTAATTTCACTTCAAACCACAAAATGCATGTTGCAGTATCTCTCAAGTGGGCTAAGATTGAGCGTCTCATCCTTAGCTGCAAGATTTGCTAACGAGTGCCTTGGGATTTCCGGGATTTAAAACACCTCGAGATAAATTGCTCATAACAAACCTCTCTCAGAAAATTCAACTCTACTAAGAATAATGGACCTATTAAGACTTTCACTTCTTCAGCTACGACCTGGTCACCTAACCTCGCTTCACGCCTTTGATTCGTATTTTACTTGGAAACAAAGACTGTAATCTTATTTACTTAAAAGGTCTGTGAAAGAGATTTCAGCCACTTAAAAGCTTTGGTTGAGGCAAACCTAACTTGGCAGCATCATAATGCTGTAATTAGAATTTGCATAGCCTTCTAAATGGTGCCAAGTTAGGTTCGTCTCAACTATGCGAAGCCTTTTTATGAATGCCTGAATTTATTAACCCTTCAACGGGTGCGCGTATCTGAGGGATACACTAAGTGGTAATTTCGTTTTTTTAGCTTTACGCCAAGAGGGCTATGCAGGTCCGCTTAAAACTATTCTTCTCCCTCTCACATTCCCCGAGTTCCCCCCCCCCCCTTTCATATTTCTCATAGTCATCCTTGACATTTTTTTAGAAACAGTAGCAGTCTGCACATCTGATGTTTTTATCTGAGAGATACGGACGAAAATTCGAGTAAGTTTTTGTTGCATTCAATTTTCCGGAATAAATCGTTTTTAGCTAAAATAAACGGTTTTTTTTGGAACGGCCCCTAGAGATATACGATTCGACGGTGATCCATTGTAACAAAAACATCTTTAAAAAAAACATAGAATGTAACAAGATCTTACTTAAACAGTCGCAATATTCTAACTAAACTTAACTAAACATAAAAATTCCCACTTATCATAATCCAAAATGAAAACCGCACTAGGAAGTTCAGCTGCGAGGTATGCGAAAAAATGTGTTTAGTTCAGTCCAACCACAGATTGTATGGAAAGGCAAACATCCGGTATACAGGCGGAAATGGACGTATCTATTAGTTTGAAGGGACGTCAGCGGGGGGGGGGGGGTTTGCGGATGTGTATGTTAGCCTCTAAATTAAGCAGATTCTCGTTCAAATAAGTGGAACACGAGCATCAAATTTAAATTTTCCCCCCTCATTCAGATGGAATTGTCTTAATTGGATGGTTGCCAAGTCCATGCAATCTGTGGTTGGACAGTATTGAGTTTAGTACTTAAAATCACCCCCTAATGAACACGCGCTATCAATCCATTTTCAGTGATTGCTTAGGTTTGAGGATTTGGTGTTGAATCAAATTATTTTCGTATAGTTAAATTTTCATTTTATTCTGTATCTAAATTGATTAACAGTTTTAAAATTTAGTTAATGGCTACGGTTATTAATTTACTTATTATATTATTACTTGAAAGCCATTGCTTACGGTTATTTCTAGTATGTAACAATTTCATGTAAGAATGGAAAAAAATAAATTAAATAAAATAAAAGATTTTGATCTTGAAAAATATTTTTGTTCTAAAGATACACATACTGAATAATTACCCATAACCGACATTTTCTACCAAAAAAACCGCTTGTTTGCTTGGGAGACAGTTTAATGCATTTTTTTTCTGCTTTCATACGGAAATACTGATATTCATGATTCTATTAATGCTGCGAAAAAAAGAATACCACGATTATTACGTGATACTTTCCACTAGCATTTGAAAAAAAAAAAAAAACCTCCGATATCTAGAAATATTTTCTACTTACTCCATGTATAGAGTGCGGTATAAAAAAAATGTATTTTGTCTTGTCTGGGCACCTTATACACACACACACACACACACACACACACATATATATATATATATATATATATATATATATATATATATATATATATATATATATATATATATATATATATATATATATATTACTAGTAAAAGAATGAAATTACTAACTTTTCGCTTTTTTTTAAACTCTTGTTTGAAGAAAATTGATAAGACAAATAATTATTTCTGAGGAAGTAATGCACTTGACTAAAATTTGCTAATTGAAATATGCTTCAAAACACCTTGTTAGTGTTGGGAAACATTCGTAACGAAACGATATAACCTCTAATTGATCCTCCCCAACCTCAAGATTCAACTAGAGAAAATTCAGGTGTTTCGGACACTCTTGGTTTAGGTTACATGTGTTAATTAGAATGGCACCAGCAATTAATAATCAGATATTTTGAACTAATGAGCGGAAAGTTGTAGAACGTTTTAGGAACTTAAGTAACTTTTATAACAACCACTCAAACCAAGAATGAAAATAAAAACCTGCATGCAGTAAACGTGCGTATCAACAAATAAAAGTACAAAAAAAAAAAAAAAAAAAAAAAAAAAAAGCTCTATTTACTTTTGATTTTTAGAAATGTTGTAATTAATTTGAATTTTATCTAACGATAGAGATACTTGTGGTTTTTGTTATTATTATTAGTTTCATTATACTGTTTCGAAATCATAAAGTTCATGATTTATTTCTTAAACTTGAGACGAGGGTGAGAAAGGGCAGTTTTTCACTGATAATGAGATAAAAGTAAACGATTTGTATCAATATATAGAATTCAATTCCGCCCGACACGTGTTATAAGTAGAAACTAGTGATAAAATTGCGCATGTATCATTAAAAAAAATGAAAGAATGGAAAATGTGACAAATGAGTAAAAATAATTCAAATTTGAAAACTAAGTTCAATATCCTTAAAAATACGCACACATACACTCAGGCACACAAAATGACTTACAAAACAATAAGGCTTAAAAAAAAAGAAAGAAGCAATGTTACTTGTTTTGTTCTTTAAATGTTTACTTCATCCAATGTAATTGAAAAACTAATTTTAGTTGTTACAAAGTTTAAACAAAATTCATTTCATTTTAAAAAATCTAACTTTTTGAATGCAATGAAAATCATAGAAGAATGAGAATGTTTTTCACTGGACTTTTTTTACTTCTAATTTACAAAATATACGAAATTATACTAAAATTGAAATGAGAAATGAATATATTCGATTTAAAAATAAGGACTTGTGTGCGTAGCTAAGGTCCAGCACAGTTCAAATTCTCACAATAAAAACTATTTCTTACTTATCATCTGAAATTGAAACTTTAACGCGCAGTAGCACAACAACAATAACCAGGTTTAAGCAATAAATAAATACCTTTGTACCGATGAATAACAGGAAATATCCAACGCTGTTTAGCACAAATAAACAAATTGCAGAATACACGTGTTTCTGGGTTTCAAGGAACCCCTTTTTCAATTCAAAGGTGTGAGCTTCTAGGTGTAAAGACACCCAGTAAAGGCTTTTACTGGGGAAAAAGGGATTCCTTGAAACCCCAAAACACGTGCATTCTGTAATCTGTTTTTTTTTTTTTTTTTTTTTTTTTTGAGATAAACAATGTTGGATATTCCCTCTCTCTCTCTCTGTTATTAACAACCAGGATTATTTTAAAACATAAAACCTGCTTCAGTTATGCTATTAATAATTATAGTGAGCAAAATATTCCTCGAGAATATATTGCTCACTGTAAGTAATTGGGGCATTTCTCGGGCATAAAAATTCTCTAATAGAAAATCAAGGTTTTTGCACTACGCTAATTTTAACAAAATTCTCAAATACTTCAATACGCACAAAGCACTTACTTTTTTTTTTCAAGTTATGAGATTTTAATGCTATGGCCCAAAGAATTACATCGTTTGTACACCAACACACCCTTGTTTTGTAAACAAACCCTCTGTCCGTTTTGACACAGTAAAGAGCACTACATTTGAATTTTAAATCAATAATTACTGTGCGTTCTTTTTTCAAATTCTTGAGAAGTCTCATTCTTGTCGCCCGTGAGAGGGATGCATTTAACTTTTCAACTTCTCTCACTCTAATTGTAATCCCAAGCATAATATGACTGATAAGGATCTTTTGAATTTAACATTTGCTTGCTTTTAGTCATTTAAGGTTGACGAGCGTCCTAATTTTTGAAAAAAATAGAAATTGAGACTTTGAAAAAAAAATTACAGATTGCCAATATTCTTCTTTTTTAATCACTTTTTTTTTAATCGATGAAATGTTGAAAAAAACTAGAAGAAATTTAATGAACTTAAATGCACTGCTTATATTTTCTTTCTTGATTTTTCTCATAACCGCAGTTTTAAAGTTTTTACTTAGGCCAACAGCTCTAGCAAAAATGATAAAAACTCTATTCATTTGAAACTTTCTAAAAAAATGGTAATTGAATATATTACTGTGATATAAACCTTTAAAACCTAATGTACATGCAATATGGGGTTTAAATAATGGATGTTTTAAATACTGTTAAGTGGGAAAAGCACGGTTTTGGGGGAAATGTTTCAAACTTTTACTTATAAAACACGTTTTTTATCAATCATTTCTAAATTGGAGGTTTATATCTTTTCTGATATCTAACAAAAAATTGGACACAAAAAGTTTTTTAAATTATGAAAAAGTGAATGCACTGAAAGTGTTAAGGAAATGGTACTTTTTGTTGAAAAAATGGACATTTTACTAAAAATTAATTATTTTTTTAAATAAAGCATAATTAATTATAATTTTGAGTTTAAGAAATTAACAATGAATATTAAAGGGACAAAATACGGTGTTCGCCTACCTTAAATAATTATTTCTCTCCTAAAACAATGCAAAACATTCTTTATTTCTCATTTAAAAATCAGATGGAGTGATTGATAAGATATTTCGCAAATAAAAACATTTTATATCAACGCTTTTATCTTAACTCGCAACAATTCACTGTTGCATTTCTTATTGAAAAACCCTCCGTCTTATTGCAATGCTTGAAAGCGAACTCAGATGGAAAAGAGGAAACGCGACCGGGGAAAAGAATCTGTAATATGTTCTATGGGAGACTATGAAATAAGGGAAATCGAAGAACAAATGGAAGTTTTAAATCCCGATGGTCAGAACTGAAGCTGTTGGACATATCGTATTTGACTTTGTCCACCCAAAATGAAATAAAATTTATCCTTTTCCATTTTGGCTGCCATTTGAATGTATTTTCTGCCTTGAAAGTTGTCAAAGGAACAGATTTGGGTCGAAAGTACCTTAAAGGAATATTTTAAGCTAGGAATGTCTGGATATGTGATTTTTAAAGTATCAGACGATGTAGAGTTACGAAGTAGAAGTGACACAAGTCAAAATGTTTAATCTAAACTTCTAAGCATGAATGTATTAAAATAAATATATGCACTGTTTTTTGAAAACCATTAGCAGCTCAGGTAAAAAAAAATCTAGTTTAAAGAATTATGTCTTTAAGCTATGCTCATTAAACAGCTAATTACCCGAAAAATGCACTAGTTGAACTATCAAATGAACTGTTTACTCAAATCATTGCATCGTCGTCAAAGTTTTTCCACACTCTATTCTAGCGTAAAGTAAAATATACTTAATAAAATTTAAGTAAAATTTACGTCAATGCTCTAAAAAATTCTTACATCAGCGGTTAAAAATACCTACAAAAGCAAATAGTTGCACCAAACTTTGAAATTTAGATACAACTCATCAAAAACAACCCTGTTGTAAAAATTTCCCTGCCAAGAAAACCTTTAACTCTACCCCTCAAAAAAGAAGGCCTTTATCCTAAACCCAAAAATCCTCAGCTTTAAAAAGTTATGATATCTAGTTTGCCCGCCATGTATCTGCCAAACTATCATCCTCCCTGTTATCCTCTTTCATCACACCTACTTCCATAGAGCCTCCTCCCACCTTCAACTCCTCAGAAATATGGATAGATTCTTTAAATTGTTTATCTAGTTTGGCTGGAAGCTTTTCTAACTGAGGTGGTTGCTTGATGAGCAAAAAGCTCAGCTTGCTCAGCAGTGGTTGCTTGATGAGCAAAAGCTCAAAGAATACAGTAATCCCTGGGAGGAGGACTGTGGTCTAATCTTATTCATTAATTTGTTTATCTGCTTAAATATAAACAAACAACATGGAATTTTAAAACAAAAAACCGCGCGCATGCGCAGTCGCTGTGGCAAATTTGTGATATCCGCGATTTAACGTCTAGTTGGAACTGTTGGATCTGTTTTATTAGTTTTGATTGGAATTTCATTTCCAAAGACAACATTTGAATAACTGTTTGATCTTAGATCTGTTCTAGCCTTGCAATTGCAGTCAGAGATTAACAAACCCTATAAGATGAGAGGTAAGTACATATGAATCTAGGGGAAATTAGTGATTTTCAAACTTTAATTACTCCGGCCCATGACGTCCTTGGGGGTTGAATTTTTGTATATGTCCTCAATGGCCCTCCAAGAATATGTATACAAAACATCATTACACTAGCCCCCCGGAGGGGGGCTGCTACAGAAGCCCGGGAAGGTACGATTTAGGGGTAAAAACAAGGGGGGAGGGGGGGGGGTCAAATGGCTCAAAAGGTACATCAGTAGGTCACAAGGAATGTGTGTGCAAAATTTCAACTCCATTCCTCTTCTCCTAGTGGGGTCTAGTTGTGCACCTTCCTTTATGAATGCATTCGGAGTCTCCGAAGGGGGTCTTTTGCCCCTTTTTGGGGGGAAATCATTGTTAATTTCGATGTAAACTCAAGTGGTGTTATAATTTGGCGGACACTTGGTGATATATCGCCAGTCTTTTGTTCGCCAAGTTTTGTCGCCAACTTGGCGACAAATGTGGTGATTTTTTTTTTTTAAATCTGGTTTCAATTTGGCCACTGTTGGTGATATTTAGAGAGTAAACTATTGAATCACATTAAAACTGCCAATAATGAGAAAATGATATTAAATTGGAGTAAAAGGAAGTCATGTGATGCACACATCAGCTCGTTTTTTTTGACTTTGAACCCTATCTTGTCAAGTTTTTTGCCCGTTGTTGCAACATTAACTTAAGGCATGTAGGTGACGCTAGCATCGAAAACTGAAAATGACGTGAATGAAAGAGAAACAAAAGTCATAGGGATGCCGCGAGGATCAACCCTCCCAAAACATGGGTAATAACACATATTGCTAATTGTCACGTGATCGTTTAAATCCATATAAGGACTATCATGACCAAACCCTTACCTCCCAGAAGGTAAGTTTTGGCCACGCCTGGCAATTGGCAAATGGTGGAAAATACTTCCATGGGCAAGTAAAGGGCAGTAACTACAAGGTTTTCTCTTTTTTTTGAGCAATCACGATTGCTTATTGTTCTCATTTGACTGTTTTGAATTCCTATGATTTTATTTTCCCACCACCTCCCTCTGCCTGCACCACCGTCGCGTCGACCGGCCTCACGATGCTGCTCCTCTTGCAAAAACAGTCTCCAGGTTGCGTCCATATCTTACACACACACGCATACATAAACATGCCTACACACACAAACACACACTCATGCCTGCGCACAGACACAAACACGCACTCCTACACACACATACACACACTCATGCCTGCACACAGACACAAACATATATGCCTGAATACACACACACACACGAGCGATTACACACACGCGCGCGTACTCACACAGCACTGCATACACAACACGCACAAACATACATACACGCACCCACACACATGCGCCTACACAAACACACACGCGCATTCATACACACACACGCTCGTGATTGCGAAAAACATAATTTGAATTCAAGATGCCAAATATTCAAATTAATATATATATATATATATATATATTTTCATTTTTGTCATCTTTTGTACAAGCTTGCTTATTTGGTTCTCGCTGAAAGAAAGGGGCGAGCAAAACATTTAGTTCCAACATTTCCCTATTGTTAGCATTGAATCCAACACACATTGCTTCAAATGTCTTGAAAGCTCATTTCTAAAGATACTGCCGTTTACCTGCTCACGGCGGAATAGTCTTAATATTGTTAGAACTGTCAAAGGTAGGCACACGTAGAGGTTTATTAACAATCTAAAAAAATATTCAGAAATAAGGATAAAAATAAATAAAAATGTTTAAATATGAAGTAGTTTTTTTAAATAATCTATTCCTGAAAACAAGACTTTGTAAACTCCGTGTGGTTTTTATAAGACTTTTTACGAAAAAAATAATAAATGTCGCTAATATTAGCTTTATAAGCTTAATGCATTTCCCTAATGTCGACGCATATAATATGGCACCGCCATGAAGCACAACAGAGTATCATAGTTCTTACACTTCATCACAATTCTGAAACTTTATAATTAAGTTATGAATAATAAATGTTTATGAAAAAAATGATAGGAGAAATGCAGAGTTATTTTCAGAAAATATTCATTTTTATACATTGTAAGAAAAAAAATCTGATGTTAAAATTAATGTCTCTGGACTACTGCTCCAAAAGGTATGTGCCTTAATGCACAGGAGCTACCACATTAAAATTTTAGAGGTTTATTCGCAGAGCACTCATTTAATAGCTTAATCTAAAATGAAGGCGTTGTCTTTTTCGCGCGTAGATTATCGACATTGATGAGTTTCGTCATTGCGTAGAAATTCCGGTGCGCCTAATATTAAATTTTAGATGACGAAATAAAATATTGAAAACTTGAAAATAATGACGTATTTTTATTTTTTGCTTCCTATTTTTATGGTCGATTTTTTTTTTTCAGTTCATAAACTTTGATGGTCACGTACTTTGAATAGTTTACAAGTATATTGCATGACAAACCTCTTGAAAAGTTAAAAAAATATATTAAAATATCGAAGTTAAAAAAATAATATAAATATTAAAACAAAATTCAAAATTACTGTAAGACAAATATTCTAGGTTTAACCTATATGGAAAAATTGATATTAACTTTTGTTGTAGAAATTTAAAGTTAAACAAAATGGCATTGGTTAGAAGTGTTACTGGTAGAAGAAAAAAAAATGTTTTTTTTCTTTTTTATAGCAATCACGATTGCTTATTGTTTTCACTTGACGGTTTTGATGTGCTATTATTTTATTTTCCCGCCAGCACCCTCTGCAGCATCACCGTCGACCGGGTCCTCACGATGCTGCTCCTCTAGCGAAAATAGTTTCCAGGTTGCGTTCATATCTTACACACACACACACAAACACATACACAAACATTCACCTACACACATACACCTACACACATACACACACAAACACATTCACAAACATACACCTACACACATACACAAACATACACCTACACACTACACCTACACACATACACACACAAACACATACACACACACAAACACATACACACACGCATACATACAGACACCTACACATACACACACACAAACACATACACACACAAACACATACACACACACATACACACAACTACCCACATATTAATGCATGCACACAGACACAAACACATATGCCTACAGACACATACACCGCCCCCACGCACAGAAACACTCATACACACAACTAACCACACACTCATGCCTGCACACAGACACAAACACACATGCCTACACGCACATACACATACCCACTACACACAAACACACATATCCCCACACACAAGCACACACGCCTACATACACACACACTCGTGATTGCGAAAAACATAATTTGAATTAAATAAGTCAAAATTCATTTTTTTTTTAATAACGTGAAGTTTTCTATTCCTGTTATTTTTTGTCTAACAGAAGTCTTACTTCGTTAACGCCCTCTTTAAAATCGGTGACAGCATAGCTGCTTCCACTGACTGCCCTGGAGTAACTTACCTGATAACTGGTGTAAAGTTTTACACATCACTTGCGGAAGGTCACACCATGGCAATTAACAATAATATAACATTTTATTAATTAATGCGTAAGGTTAAACTATAATTTTCCTCATTTTTCCAAAAAAATCGCTTGAAAGGTTACACACTAACAAAAATTAAGTTATCATCTTACTATATATTCTTTCAGAGAGTTGTTTGGAATATTACACATTAGCACGAATTTTGTTATCATTTCACTTTCTTGAACGAGAACTCATTTTTAAGGGTATATAAGTTGCCTTATACTTCAAGTTAACTATTCGATGCTTTAAATTCTTCAAATATAATAAATAATCAAGTAAAAACTTATTTCTATACTTTTTAAATTGAAAGTATAAAAATAAATTAGTAGGTTACGACACTTGAAATTTTCGTTATAACAGTTTCATACTTTTTAACTTCCAATATGCACTAATGAGCTTTACTCCAGTTTGATTTTTTTTAATACACAAACAAGACACTTCTGTAGCAATTGAAGAGGAAATAGCACCCAGGACACCGGGATGGGATCGAACCCAATCAACAAGTCGAACATACAGGTCACAAAGCAAGAGTGTTTTACAGCTCGGCCATCAAAGCTGGTCTTCTTTTTGCTAATAAGAGTTTTCCAGCTCGGTGCCGATGCTGATTTTTACTTCCTTTTACAAAAAAGAAAGTATTGTATTCGCGAAAATTTTTCACTCAAAAATTGACCTTAATTTCCATTTTTCTCACCTCCGAATGAATGTTGAGTTTTTTTTTTCGACCCGACCACACGTGGATGCCTAGGAACCTACAGGCACCCGAAACATCCATTTTGACGACCCCCGAGTTAATTACAACGAATTTTCTCGTGACGTCTGTATGTACGTATGTATGTGCATGTGTGTGTATGTATCTCGCATAACTCAAAAACGGTAAGTGCTAGAAAGTTGAATTTTGGTGCGAAGACTCCTAGTGGGGCCTAGTTGTGCACCTTCCCTTCTGGTTGCATTCGGATGTTCCTAAGGGGGTCTTTGGCCCCTTTTTGGGGGGAAATCATTGTTAATTTCGATTTAAACTCAAGTGGTGTTATAATTTGTCGGACACTTGGCGATATATCGCCAGTATTTTGGTTGCCAAGTTTTGTCACCAACTTGGCGACAAATTTGGCATTTTTTTTTTAAATTTTAAATTTGGTTTCAATTTAGCTACTGTTGGTGATATTTAGAGAGTAAACAATTGAATCACATTAAAATTGTCAATAATGGGGAAATGACATTAAATTGGAGTAAAAGGAAGTCATGTGATGCACACATCAGCTCGTTACGTATGTGCTTCGAATCCTACTGGCTGCAGGTGGAACTCTAAATAAACCATAGTGCAAGGTTCTTCCAACAATTTGAGCTTATACAAAATGATACTACACGCTCCCAAATTCGTGTAACGTTACACCATGGTTATTTCCCTGGTATCCTTGCACAAAATTTTTAGTGTTGAAACTTTTAAATATTGTTCAGAATCGGATGACTTTGGCTATTTACGCATATCCCTACCGGTCGACCGGTGGCTATCCACAGCGTTCTAATAGAGCTACCGGTTAACTGGTCGTTTCCGAAATCGTTCTAATAGCTTTACGAGTCGATCGCAATTTAATTTAAATGATTGATAGATTGAACCACGTGACATTTTTGACCAATAGCAAACATTTTTCACCTACGCGTTATTCGTCTGCTCAAGTAACCTGGGATCAAGCGAAAGCGTGCGATGAAGCATTGTTTAGTGAACAACCGGTAAATAACCACTGACGTCATTAGCTGTCATAAGATCTACGACCGGTGGGATATGCGAACGAAACCAGCAGTTCCTTTTTAAAGCATGATAAATTAAAACGTTTTTGTTTGGTTAATTATTTAACATTTTTTCTAATTTGGAATAATTTCCAACTAAAACTTTATTATTAATTTTTGCCTTAAGAAAACTTGTGCTTCTTCTTTTGCATTTATTACAACTGAAACCGTTTTAAAGGGATTTGGGCTTTTATGGGCCTTTTCCTGTAATTTTTCATAATTGGCATTTTTGGAATTGTCACAAATTATTTAACTTGAACCTAAAAGTAGTTATTCTTTAAACAATTCTTTCTTTAAATATTCGCAACTCCAAAAAACTATAGGGGGCACTGCAGCCACCGTCTAATGGCGGATGAAAAAGGTAAAACAAATGCATGCCGTAGCGTAGAAAATGCTAATAAGCCTAGTAATTTCGTTTGTGTGTATGATATTTTTGTTCCATTAAGGGACAAAGCAATTTCAGTTGCTGAAAGCAATCCAAGACACATCGAATGCGTTAATAAATGCTCATAACAAACTGCCTATGTTTACCAACAGACACACGTGAAACGCAATGTTTTACCTTTTTCCGTAATTTTTTTAATCACAGCAAGGTAGCGTATTCGAGCGCTGGAGTTGCGAATCAGAGAAGAGTAGAGAAAAATCTTTCTGGTGCTTGAACATTTGTCATTTGCGAACTTCCCTAAAGTGTAAAAAGAAAATTTCAACTTCTACTGTGTATCCTTTAGTTATAAAAGTGGAAAGCAATTTAATTAGATATATAATTGGTACTGAGGCTTGCATCATTAACCATAACTCCACTGTCGTAAATAAATTGAATTGCTTATTCTACTGCTAAGTCCTTTTATAGATCATATATTATCTTCAAAGAAAAGTCATCAAAACATTGGTACACAACTGAAAGAGAACAACGTGAAAAGCCCTAACAATTCCGTTCTACATTGTATCTCATGAATTCCATTCAGTTTAATATCAATTCAAATCTATTTATGAAATGAAGCCGAGTCATGATAAAGCTACGCGGATAGCCATTATGGTTTTCGGAGCATTATAATACAAAATTTGCAATGAAGCCCATATCCATCAATGGTATCTTCTCTATTCATATATGTTCAATAACCTTTTCGGAAATTGATCGCCATTTTCAAGCTAGTAAATGGTAAGTAATAGTCTCTTGTTAGTTACTTAGGTAAATTGATTGCTTCTTAGCTCGAGTAATAAGACTTTTAATTTTGGACACCGAAGTTTTTTGGCTGTAGTTAATCTCTTGTGGCTGTAAAAGTAAAATGCTTAATCCATTTTAATGGGCGCGACATTTCCTAGCATATATTTGCACTTTATTCCTGGAACTAGTAGCACCCGCGCGGCTTTGCCCGTAGTAGAAAATTAAAAGGTCATTTGGTTCACCTGTATATTAACTAATAATGGATGATGAATTTCTCGCCAATTTGCTATATTCATTTGCTTGCTCATGTTACGGTTCCACGTCATGATAATTTCGTAATTTATTCGTCCACGTTGTGATAATTTGCTGGATAAAATGTTCTTAAAATTGGAATATGAAAAGAAAAAAATCGAATTTTTAAAAAATCGCTTCAAGGCGCACACTCCCATGCTACAAACTAATTTTGCACCAAATTTCATGAAAATCGGCCGAACTGTCTAGGCGCTATGCTTGTCAAAGATATCCTGACAGAGAGAGATCCAGACAAATATCTAGACAGAGAGAGATCCAGACAGAGAGACTTTCAGCTTTATTATTAGTAAAGAAAAGATTATTATATTTGACTTTTAGTTTTATATATTTGTATGTAAAGAACTATTATGCACATCATGACATAAAGTATTAACTTTCTGAAAAGTAATGGGTATGATCTTATGATCACGCTCACAACATGTAAAATATATTTATTTTTGAATACAAGAATTTGTTTAGTAAGTTCATACTTCATGTTATGTTACATCATGGTTCCTTATGTTCGAATAAATAGGAATTAAGAACCAAAGCTTAAAATTCTAGGAATGAAATTCAAATATATGTACAAAAATGTCACACCCACTACATTTAAAAAAAATCATAAATTACAGACACCTGTTTCAAGGTAGCAAGGAGCTGTTTTTGATGCTGAGCCAATAAATGTAAATATATCCGCCAAAAACCATTTTCTTCTGTACAAATGTACAATGAATTTCAATATATTTATCATTCAAAGAAATTTTACATTGAATCGTAATTATTCTTCCTTTTTTGGTTCCGTAGACTCGACTTAAAAATTAAATGTGGTTTTAGTCACAAGCTTGTGATAATAATCATTCAAAGACATACTAAAAAGCAAATTCAAGCAAAATATTTTGACGTATGTCTCATATTTTTTATTTAAATTCATCTTTAGAACAGTACTAAGTTGAAGATCTGTAGAGGTCAAATGAGACAGTGAGAAGTAAACAGATGTAAGTTTTTTTTTTATTTTATTTTAAGTACAAATGCGCTTAGTTTAAACCCATAATAGGTTTTCAGTCAAAAGAATTTTGAATTATTCTGTGAAGCAGAACCTCTTAGGGTAACTTGAAACATCCCTTGCTCCAAAACAGACAAGTCTCTTCAAACATTTGTACTTGTAATCTCCCAGTGTTTTATATTTTGACCCTTACACCCGTTGACTTCTTACTGCTTCTAAAGGCATTTTTAACCAGTTTCTAGATTTCGAGTTTTGGCACAAGATCAACTATGAGCTGTTGGCAATGAGACAATTTGAAAACTGTTTAAGTCTATTTTTACAAAAAAAAAAAAAAAAAAAAAAACTAAATGACAACAATGAATACAACCTGAAATGAGCTTATTTCCTGCTGTTCGCACGAAAAATCCTTCAAAAAAGTATCATTCTGAATATAAATTTACGTAGATACTGAGATTACAAAAAAATTTTATTGATAGTGGTTTATTAAAAACTATTGGCATCCACACGGCTTTGCCCGTAGTAGAAAATTAAAAGGTCTTTTGGTTCGCCTGTTTTTTTTTACAAATAATGTATGATGAGTTTCTCGCCAATTGGCATGCCCATGTTACGGTTTCACGTTATGATAACTTGGTAATTTACTCGTTCATCTTATGATAATTTTCCTCGGGAAAATGTTCTTAAAATTGGAATAGAAAAAGAACAAAATTAAATTTTCGAAAAATTGCTTCGAGGAGCACATCCCCATGTTACAAACTAATTCTGTGCCAAATTTCATGAAAATCGGCCCAACGGTCTAGGCGCTATGCGCGTCACAGAGATCCGGACAGAGAGACTTTCAGCTTTATTATTAGTAATAAAGAAAATATAAAGATTTCCGCAACGACATGGTGCGTTGTTAAAGCATGAAACTGAATATCTAGTCCACTATGTTTATATATGGCTACACTAAAAATAACATGACACTTTTGTTCTAAAATCTTTCTCTTCATGAAAAAAATGCTTAAAACGGCGCATACTATTATATGCTTCAAAGTAATTTAAATCTCATAACTTGAAAAAATATTCATATGAATCCTTTTCATGCTGGTATTTTAAACACATCTAATACAAAATCGAAAAATATCTGATTTGATGAAATTAAAACTCTATAGTTCATGTTTCATGATTGAATGATTTTTTTTACAATTTGTAGGTTTTGACAGTGAAGTGAGTCCCTCGGAGATACTCAAAATTATACACATTTGTTTTAACAAATAGTTTTTAAAAATTCCATAACCTACCTTAAGTGATAAAAATATAAAATTAATTAAATCATCCTTTTTAAATCTCAAAAGGATAAATCTTTACTGAATTCTTTTTTAATGCTTTTTTTAAATAAAAATATTTTTAAATAAGTCAAATGATGCAATATTGCACTCGCCCATTCAAACAACCTCATCATTAAAATAAGCCTATGAGAGCCAGAACAACTCATAAAATTAAAAAAAAAAAATTAAAATTTCATTATTTCAAAGCATTGCTTAACAAACTATTTTGTCGTCGACAATCGCTTTGAAGAAATATTTCTCATTAAAATTTTCAAAATATACGTATGTTTATATACTGATTTCTGACTTCCAACCGAATACATTTTCAGCTCAGCGTTCCCTACGAGTTCAGTGCTTTAGTGTCTCTTAGGAGAAGGAAAAACTTCATTATATTCCCTTGCTTGTGATGTTACCCGTTGATAACTAGTCAGGTTGTTGGATGTCTCCTGTCCTATCAACTGTAATCTAATATCGCTAATGGTAACAAATTTCCTGCCATCAAGCATGTCTTATCTTTTTACCGTGAATGATAAGGGGGAAACATTTTTATACAGAAAGTACCATTATGATGTCGGAACAAAATCTCGAATCGCAGTAGAAGCTGTTAATAGATTGTTAATATGTGTCAACAATATGTGTATGATTATTATAAGTTTCATTTTTTTTCAAATAATGTTTTTATTTAACATGCTAGTATAGTTTTTTTTAAAAAAATACTTTTAAAAATATACATTTCAAAAAGAAAAAAAGGGTACGTTTTGTAAATTTCTCCCCCTAATTTCATCTCATTTTTAATTTTTTTTATTAAAGATGATATTTTTACAAATTTTGCGTTTTGTTTAGAGAAAAACCTTAATGCACAGTGATTTTTTTAACCTCGTAAACACACAAAAACACCGTTCTAAACTAAAACTATTGCTTTAAAAATTTAACCGTAAAATTTAGAATTTATAAAATATAAACAAAATGAAGTTAAAATAATATAAAACTATTAGAGGCTTTACACATTTTTGCAAATTAGACATTTTTACTCATGTATTTTCATTTTTTTCCGTTATTTTAAACTTTGGCTATAAAATCCTGTACATTCGAATATAGAGAACCGTTATGAATTATAATTTATAAAGAATCTTTTTAAAAGCTTTTTTGTTTTTCAAAAATCAAGATTTTCAAGATAAAGATGCGCGGTGGTATTAAAGTCAGCTCTGCGGTCTGAATGCCCTAACTTCAAGTGATGTAATGCAAAATAACATTACAAACTCAAACTTGGAATCGGCCAAGTTAGCCCTGCACACAAAGATGCGTTGATTATACCTATTATTGTAGTAAGGATGTGGTTGGTGGTTTGAAGTTTCATTTTCAGATGAAGATTACAGAAGTTTTCTCTATTATTCAAGACCGCGGAGTCAAAGAGAAAAACACCGACTCTGGCTTTCTGGATTTTAAAACTTCCGACTCCAGCTTTTTCTTTAACTTGAAGTTTTTTTTTCTCCTTTCATGGGAAGGGTGAAAAACCCTGAACAGAAATTGAACTATTAATTCCTTTTACGAAATTTTGGAGTCGTACTTAACTGAAAACCTAAGATGCATACGGCTCTTAGAAATTCAATTTTGAAATTTAGCTTTTTAATATAGTGAGATTGCTCAAATATCCCATTTTTTAAAAAATGTAAAAATGGATAATTCCAGCCCAGTTTAATGTTTAAAGTATAAATATCCATGAAGTCGCGTGCAATTAACTTTGAAGGCTGTAATTGTGGAGATGAAAAACAAAATTGCAAAATTCTTCCGGGATATTTATTATGTGGAATATTATTGTTTATTAGGTTTGACTACAAGAGACCCCGAATTTTTCTTTTGGCTTAGGCACTTCCAATACTGTAATCTGACCCTGCAAGTAGTATTAACAAAGATACAACTGGTCACGCATTGAGCAAACCGAAGATATGCACATAGATTTAATTTAACTAATTGAAAATTTGCTACTAAACTTATCAGATATTTGCATAGTCTAGTGAATTTTTCTGCAAGTAACTGGTGTGCAAACTGATAATGGAGACTATATATAAATACAAATACAAATGTGACGACCAGCTGCGGGCTCTGGACCCAGCTAGGCTCAGCCGAAAGCAATCCTTGGTTTTCCTCCATACTTGCTCTGGAAGATTACAAAATGTAGTTATAACTGCACGTTTTGGATATAACTGCGACGCTGATGCCCAAAAGTAAATCATATGAAGAAAAACCCATTTCATGTTTTGATTCATCGCCCAAATTATAGCTAAAGTCAGTCCCCGAATCTCTTGACACCGAAGAAAAAAAAATGCCCAGTGTAATGGGGCTGTTTCCTTCAGTCAAAATTACTACTTTTAGTCATTGAAATTGATAGAATGCGTAAAAAAAATAACATGGACCCAGAAAATACTTTCATTTCCCAAACAGTTATTTTTTAATTAATTTTTTAAAGCATCCGATTTTGAAAACAAGACGTGGTCTTGATGACGTCACAAATGGTGCACTTTGCCGCATCTTTCTACTACGTTTCCACGTTATGATATTTAAGCAGCGAATTAAAATCGTACTCTACGCTTGCTATCAACCCTATCGTTGCCAATACACGAGAGTAAAGATGCGAATTAAATATTTTTCTCCGTGAATGGCACTTCATCATTTGTGATGTCATCGGACAGAAGCATAAACATTGAAAGCGCGACGATTTAAGTATTTTTTTTTAAATATTAAACTTAAACAAACTATTTAAAAATTGCTCAGATCCTATGTTTCTAAGCATGCTCGTTCAGAAAAAATTACGTTTAAAATTTTGGAAACGACCCCATTGAGTTAGAATGCACATGCAATTGCGTTTCCGAAGATAGCCTGAAATTGCTTATTTCAATACTTAAAATTTTCGAATTCAGTGTTCGACCATTCCCGATTTTCTTAAGCTCTCCAAAGTAGCTAAGCAGTATTTTCAAACTTTGATTTCGGAAAATTGTCTTGCGGTGCACACCGATCCCCTAACGTTAACAAAGAAAAAGAAGTTTCAGTTTTGAAAAAAGTCGGGAGCAACCCCAACCCGCCCTTACTTTTAAAATTTTGAAAACGACCCCATTGTTAGTTTGCTATTTTCTAAGTTAAAATGAACCAGAGCAAAATGAAATAAAGTATTCATTGCTATATCTAAAGAATCAAATTAATCGTAATCAGTAAATTCTAATATAAAAAATAAGCTGGCATCAAATTTGTTTTTGATGTATTTGACATTTTTCATATTTTAACAATAGAAACGTTATCTTCTAAATCCTTCTAGAATTCGAATGGTAATGAACTTAGCTCAAAACCGTCTTTTATGTACTTAATCCACTTTAGATTTAAACAGCTAATTTTAAAACAAATTGGAGTATGTCATTTTTATTAAAAGAAGTACATTTAATATTCTTCTAGGAACAATTTTCATAAAAAAATGTTTATTGACGCAAATCCTTTAGTTTGATTAACAAAAACGCATTTAGGAGTTTTTCTTCCATGGAAATCAATGTGTAAGGCATTAATAGCAAAAAGTGATACGCATAGCCAATTTTAGGTACCTAATAAGATTTTTTAGGTAAAGAGCTAACTATCGTGTTTCACTATTTACCAAACTATACGATAAAAAAGGTGAAGAAAACATTTCTGTAATGATATACCTAAATGAAGTAAGAAATATTCATTTTTGAAAATAATCCTTCCAAAAAATACTTTAAATTTTCTATTTAAGGAACTGAAAAATAACGAATCGCACCGAATTCCGTGCCAAATTCAATTTTGAATGTTTGCATTTAATCTTGAAATCACCCATTGCGAAATGCGCATTACAGAGAAACTGCAATTTCAGAAATATATTTCGCTCCTTAATGCATTGAATACCAAAAAGAACCGACTAAACATTTGCGAAAAAATGTTCAGTTCTTTGCAAGAGCAAATGATTCAAGATGATGAAATCATAAATTGAATTTTGATTCGAAAGCTTGATGATCGGAGCTACTCCCAACGCAATTTACGACTTCTAAAAGTTCCGATATCTTTTCAATGCAGTAGTTACGGAATATCACGCGTAATTTTAAATTTCTAGTCAATATTTACCTAAAATGGAAATATATTTTTAAAAATATATTTGCACTGTATATTTAAAACTGATGAGAGTGCCATTTAAAGGGAAAATAGCGATGTTGACAGTAAAGGAAGTTTCAATAATACAGTATTAGCACAAAAGAGTATGCCGGTTTTAAAAATTTACATTTCATAAACTATTATTCTTAGCACTATAAACGATACACAAAAATAAAGATAAACTGTGAAAGTCATTTTTGTTTTATTGTGTGTGCCTATTGTAGCGCGACACATATCTATAACATTGATTTTGGGGTGTTTAAATGTCAATTTTTCGTAATGCTTCACATTGAAGCCGTGAGAAGCAAATGCATGTAAGTGGATATCTTCAAGTCTTGAGTAATATGCGTTTAAAGATAACGTCCTAAGTAGGCTTTCATTGATTTTTACTTCATTTTACGAAGTAAAGGAAGTATTGTATTGGCGAGAAAGTTTTCACCCAAAAATAGGCCTTAATTTCCATTTCGCTCACCCACGAATGAATGTTGAGTTTATTTTCCGACCCGACCACACGTGGATATATGTCTAAGAACGTATAGACAACCGAAATATCAATTTTGACGATCCTCGAATCAATTACAACGAATTTTCTCGCGACATCTGTATGTACGTATGTATGTGTGTATGTGCGTATGTATCTCGCATAACTCAAAAACGGTATGTCCTACAAAGTTGAAATTTGGTACGTAGACTCCTAGTGGGGTCTAGTTGTGCACCTCCCTTTTTTATTGCACTCAGATGCTTCTTAGTGGGTCTTTTAAACCTTTTGGGGGGGGGGCTGGGGGAATCATTGCAAATATCAATGCAAAATTAAGTGGTTATAATTTGGCGAACACTTGGCGATATATTGCCAAGCTTTTGGTCGCCAAGTTTGGTGGGTTTTTTTTTTGAAATTTGGTTTTATTTTGACCACTATTGGCGAAATTTAGAGAGTTAACCGTTGAATCCCTTTAATTTGTCCAATATTGGGAAAGTTAATCTGTATAAAACGTTTTTTTGCTTTGGTTCTCACAAACTTGGGGTAAAACATTTAAAGTGTTTCTTTGCTTACTTTAAGGCACGACTATTATCATTAAATTGGCGTAAAAGGAAGTCATGTGATGCACACATCAGCTCGTTTTATAAATCATGCTGTACAGCAGCACCTACCTGGGCTACTAAATCTATCTCTTGCCCCGAGATAGAGGAGAGGTTACCCTACTATTTGTGTTTCCCTACTATTATCCCCTACTATTACCAAATTTCTAATTTTGTGACTTACAAATCCCTTTGCTTCTCACTGACTCACATGTGATCTTTCAGTTCTTGTATTGTTGTAGGCATTGGCGGTGCGTAAACACTGTCTTGGACGAAAAATCATTAAAAAAAAAACACATGGGGTTTGGGATCTGCCTGGCCAACGCCTAAAGAGTAAATCATCATCACCCGCACGGCCAATCCAGCGTTGCGTAACATCAGTCGCGCAGCGAAAAGGGTTAGTTAGCCTCGGGGGGGGGGGGGGAGGAGTATAAAAAGGTCCACCAGAGGTCATGGTTTTAACATTGTTGCCAATTTTAAAACATTAGTTAATACACGTGTAAGGAATGTGTAATGACATAGAAACCTCCTCCGGCAAGGATTTCTGACTGTGCTATTGCGGAACATGCACGTTTAAGCATTTACTTATGTTCAAAAAACTTTCAGTTTATTTTTATGTGTAATTTTTAGTGGCAAGTGTAACACTTTATGAAAAATAAAATTTTAAAACCGGGATATTTTATGCTAACACTGTACTTTTTATTTCAATATCAATCTCGCGTTGAGATTTTTGTTATGTTTTTCACTAACCGACATCAAACTAGTATGTTGTGGCCATCACGAAACTTTCTTCTATATTTTTCTTTTTTTTTTTCTGATCCTTTTTTTTTTTTTTTTGCTTCCCCATGCTTGATGAGGAAGCAATATTCCCAACAAAAACAAAATTACACATGCAAAAACTATTGCAAAAGCAAAGCAAAGAGCGAAAATTGAAAGTTATTTTAAAAGCCTTGCTCGAATTAATTACAAATATTTTATTTGTTAACAAACATAAGATGGCAACAGTTAAAAATTTTAAATCATTGAGATAATATTTCCGATCATTTCCATACAATTAAAATCACGAGAAATACGCAGACGACAATCTATTACGATTTATCTTTCTTATTGTTGCATTAATAAAGCTATTTTTAATCAAAAAAAATAATGATAATAAAAATAAATCAGCACCTCTTGGCGCGATTGGCGCCAAAATTGAACCAAAGCCTGTTTACATGTGGATTCACATATATTCCGAATTTCAACCAGAACGTAGCATTACTTCTTGAGATAGGGCACTCACAATGGAAAAAAAGAACGGGCCGATTGCGCTACCCCCCTTTTTAGCTGTTGACACCAAAATAAAATCAGCTCTTATACCTACTAAGGGCTAATTGCCGATAAATTATTCTTTCATTCCGTTCATTATTTCTTAAGATACAGCAGTCACAATTAACGACAAAAAACGTTCTATAGCTCAACCCCCGTTTGAGTTATTGACACCAAAATTGAATCAGCGCCTGTTCCTGTTAATGGCAACGTATGGACCAAATTTTGTTTGATTCCGCCAGTTACTTCCTGAGGAATAGCAAGCACGCGTAACTCAAAAAACGTCCCATTGCTCCACCCCCCTTGGAGGAATTCGCGCCAAAAACCAATGGGCACAAGTTCACATAGGGTACACATATGTGTACCAAATTTCGTTCGATTTCGTGCGGTAGTTTTAGCTGTAGAGAAGCCACAAAAAACTAGTCACACACAGACGTGACACACACATACACACACACACAGACAGACAGACATTTTCCAAAAATAGTCGGAATGGACTCAGCACACCTCAAAACGTTCGAATCCTTCGAAATTCGAAAATTTGCACGAATCCAATACTTTCTTCTATATATTAGATATAGAGAAAGTAAAAAGGAGGTTATGAATTCGTCTTGCGGCCTTTTATGTGTGTTTTCGTATTACTCCGAAAATACTGGACTGAATTGAAAAATTCTTTTTACTTTCTTCTATATCTAATATATAGAAGAAAGTATTGGATTCGTGCAAATTTTCGAATTTCGAATTTTGACGGATTCGAACGTTTTGAGGTGTGCTGAGTCCATTTCGACCATTTTTGGAAAATGTCTGTCTGTCTGTGTGTGTGTATGTATGTGTGTGTGTGTGTGTGTGTGTGTATGTATGTGTGTCACGTCTGTGTGTGACCAGTTTTTTGTGGCCGCTCTACAACAAAAACTACCGCATGAAATCGAACGAAATTTAGTACACATATGTGCCCCTATGTGAACTTGTGCCCATTAGTTTTTGGCGCGAATTCCTCCAAGGGGGGTGGAGCAATGGGACGTTTTTCGAGTTACGCGTGCTTGCTATTCCTCAGGAAGTTACTGGCGGAATCAAACAAAATTTGGTCCATATGTTGGTATTAACAGGAACAGGTGCTGATTCAATTTTGGTGTCAATAACTCAAACGGGGGTTGAGCTGTAGAACGTTTTTTGTCGTCAATTGTGACTGCTGTATCTCAAGAAATAATGAACGGAATGAAAGAAAAATTTATCGGCAAGTAGCCCTTAGTGGGTATAAGAACTGATTTTATTTTTGTGTCAACAGCTAAAAGGGGGGGGTAGCGCAATCACCCGCTCTTTTTTTCCATTTTGAGTGTCCTATCTCAAGAAGTAATGCTACGTTCTGGTTGAAATTTGGAATATATGTGAATCCATATGTAAACAGGCTTTGTTTCTATTTTGACGCCGATCGCTCCAAGAGGTGTTGATTTTTTTTTTGCGAATAAAAATATTTTTATTAATGCAACAATAAGAAAGATAAATCGTAATAGATTGTCGTCTGCGTATTTCTCGTGATTTTAATTGTATGGAAATGATAGGAAATATTATCTCAATGATTTAAAATTTTGAACTGTTGCCATCTTATGTTTGTTAACAAATAAAATATTTGTAATTCATTCAAGCAAGACTTTTAAAATAACTTTCAATTTTCGCTCTTTGCTTTGCTTTTGCAATAATTCAGACATTGGGATAGTCGTCAAGTTTTTGCATGTGTAATTTTGTTTTTGTTGGGAATATTGCTTCTTCGTCAAGCATGGGGAGGGATCAGAAAAAAAAAAAGAAAAATATAGAAGAAAGTTTCGTGATGGCCACAACATACTAGTTCTCGGAGGAATCTTATCTTGAATAATATTGAATTCTCACGCATCGAGACGTTTGATTTTCACGGCGCCGCCTGGTAATTTTAAGTATAGTCTTACTAAAGTATTTATTACTCATGTTGCAAATCGGTAAATTAAATGTATTTTGCTACGAAAATATTTGAAATAATTAATTTAATATAAAAAGTTTTTGCTAATAAATAACTTCATTTAGTCATTAAAGTTTTTTAAATTATTTTAATGTTTCAGTTTTGAAATATATTTTGTGTTTAATTGAAGGGGAATTGAAGACAAAAAATTCCCCTCCGCCGATTAAATTTATATTCCTTAATAAATGTATCGTTACTGGTGTCCGATTTCTGATGTTTGACAAGTATTCTAGATTTAATATTTCATGACGCCGCCAGTTTAATTTACAGTTATGGCAATACTAATTAACATACTTTGTTGGAATTCTTTATGTACTATGCTCCCCGATTACTAGAAGACGACTGAACCGATTAGGAAAATTCTCTTTCTTTTTGAAACGTTATACTTCTCCTGGTCGTCTAATGGTCTTCAAGTCCGGGTATGAGGGATCCTGGATAAATCGAGGGCACTAATTTCATTCTCGCGCTTTATTGTTTGTAAATTCATAGCGTCTCACTTTGTGAAACGATTTTTATGTTTTTTTTGTTTTTTTTGTTTAATGGATAGGAGTGATCTAACTTAGGTTCCAAACTTCTGCTTCATCATATTTGTTCTTTAGGAAAAATTTATTTGCAAAAAACATAAACTTCATTTAATTTCAATATTAAACGATTAAATATAAAATCCATTGTTAAAGAAAGTGCCATAAAACAGAGGTACTTTCTTTACTCAGTTTTAAAGAAAGTACCATAAAATAATCTTAATCAGGGGTGACCCCTTAAGGGCGGGGGGGGGGTGTTTTGAAGACTATTTTTACTTTTTAGAGGGCTCTTGCTTTGTGGAAGTACTCGAGTACTCCCCCCCCCCCCTAAATATTTCCCCTGTAGTAAGCATTAGTAGTCATATCGCAAATTTTGAATAAAGACTCCTCTGAAGCAAACAGGAAATTCATTTAGTATTATTGCTCTAGTAGTATTTTGATCTTCATATCTACAACATCACGGTAGATAATCTGTTTCTAGTGTTAATCTATAACGGGGCTAAGTAAAAAGAAATGTGAATTTTTTCACGAGTTACGTGAGACGTATTATTGTGAAATATAAGATAGTTAAGAAAACCATTGACCATTTAAATGGTTCTAATTAAATTAGCGCACAAATAAATCCTGGAGAAGAACAAAGATCAGTTTTTAGTGAAAATCGTATGAAATATTGTGTGCATTAAGATTTTTTCTTTTTTTTTAACCGACTTCAAAAAAGACGTTCTCAATTTGTCGGAATCGTTATACGTATGTCCCCCGCAAACTCAAACACGCATAGACCAATTCGTAAAATTATTTTTTTTCTCTCGTTTGAAAAGGTATTTACACCACTATAGAGCAAAAAAAAAAAAAAAATCAAATAAAAAAAAAGAACCGACTTCAAAAAACAAAGAGGAACTAAAAAGTGAAAAATAATTGGTCATACTTACATACGATTTCCTACACAAACGTATAAATCAAATTTAGTTTACAGTTACAGTACAAAAACCAACTAAACTAAACACCCAATTATAAAATAAACACTGATTTTAATTACTGTACGATGAATTATTTTAATACCCAACTAATTATATACAATCTCTTAATTTTTAATAACCATTTGAAGTCGGGACCACCTACTTCCCAACGTAACTGACAACGCACCAAATCCTGAGTTTAAACACTAGTTTAACAAAACGCGAAACTCTTTAAAACTAAACCTTCTCAGATACGTTGGATACTAGTTTATAGCGAGACTTTTTTTATGCGGTCCCTATTCACAGCATTAAAAAAAAAAAAATAATAAAAATAATAAATAACTGTGTTGCGAAAACAACCTTTTAAAGCTACTCGTAAAGTTACGAACTTTTTTTTGTGCAATTTTTCTATACGCTCCCTATCCACCGAATAAAACTAGGTTTGGGTGTATATTGTAAATCTAAGCGGTTCAAATGTTTTTTGGGGGAAAATAACCAATCTACAACTTTTTTACTAGCATTACTTCTTTTATAAATAAGCCTCGTTACACATGCTTGAATTTAAAGGAAAATTCAAAATAAGGATAAAAGAAAGACAATGAAGCCAACAAAAACGCGGCTTAAATGATTTTCGTTTTATTTCAGCACCTGCCATATCGATTCTTATCTTGAAATATACCTTATGCTAGTAGAAATACTAATGCTAGTAATACCTTGAATAGCAAAGTAGGGAACTTAATGTTCTTAATTTCTGTTGTGAGGTCATTAACGACTCATTCTTGTGATCCACGAAGTGCAACAAAAGATCGCGAATTACGGTACTCCCGAGGCTCAACATTCCCAACAAATCCTTCGGTGAAAGTAATTGCTCCGAACAGTTTGGATCGAAAAGACAGACCACTTGAGATTTGCAACAAAAGAATTCCAGCAGATTTTTCTTGGTAAGTGTCGCTGTTAAGATTAAGGAGCTTGGACTGAGTGTGGATAAAACAGAAAGGTATTGGATTGGGATTTGTTAGTTATGTTACATTTTAATGAATACTAGTTGCGTTGCTCGGCTTTGCACGGTCTACCTCGAGAGTAAAAGTTATGTCAAGTGACGCGTGTTCAACAATCAGGCTTGAAAAAAAAAAGATAATTAAAAACAATCAGTAAAATTTTGCTGCAGATTGCGGAAAACTAACCAGAAATTAAACATTTTAAATCTCCCGATTACAGGAAAAGCCACAAAACAAAAGCTAGAATTTTATTGCTCTTATTCGATTAAAAAAATGGCAACAGATCTTTCTTCTCAATGATTTTCTTCACGCTACAAACTTTAATAATTCGCAACTCCAATAAATTATAGGGGCGCTGGAGCTACTGTCTAATGGCGGATGAAAAAGGTAAAACAAACAAATGCCGTAACTTGTAACTTGCTTTGACGCTTAGTGAATGACAGTAGTTTTTCATCGTGTTTGTGGGAAACTTTTTTTTCTATTCTTCTGAAATTACATTACACCATAAACTGTCTGAAGCCTGTAATTTACCCCAAAGAAAACACGTGGAATGGAATGTTTTACCTTTTTCGGCAGTAGTGTTAATCACCGCAAGGTAGCGTATTCGAGCTCTGGAGTTGCGAATAGCATTAATACGGAAAGTTGAGATGAAGCACTGAATAATTATTTGAATGGAGGAAAGCCTTCGAAAAATAGGGATTTTATGTCGAAATCTAAGTATGACAATTAATAGTTTTTAATTGATGTCTCCACTAACTATTATCGGAGGATAACGTTAAACAGCCAAACATAAAGACGGGAAAATGACGAATTTATCGACACCTGGCTGAATGGTCCATTCACTGCCGTTTGGAAGAAGTAACTCGGACATAGATACATGCATAAATACATACATGCGTTCAATAATATAAGATGTTTTTCTTATTGTGGTATGAATTAATTTCATTGTAGTACAAAATGCTTAAAATGCAATAATGTAAAAGAATATGAATAGGTTTGAAAAACAATATAACGGTAAATTAGCAAGACATATTTTAAGGGGCCACAGTACCTTTCAAACATTTTTTTTTTAAATTTAAGTAAATTTTATATTTCTTTGAAACCATAACATGCATACTTGTTTCGGAATCAATAATTTATTTTCAAATTTTAAAAATATTGCCTACTTTTTTTAAAAATTCAAAAATTGAGGAAAATTTTAACTTTTTAAAATCCCTAAGGCTTTTTTTATTTTTGCACTAATTCAAAAAAAGTTTTTTGCTAAACAATCACTATAATCAGCTCTAAAAATATGTGCATTTATTTGCTTATGAGTTTATTAGAAAATTTTCTGTGATTAATTTTGTGAAAAATCAAAGTTTTTTTTAAAAAAATTTGGTTTTTAAAGGTTTAACATGCTTTAAACGTTTGAGTCATTTATAAAATCCTTATCCAATGCACAGTTTTGTCAAATATGTTATCCCAATTGCAAAAAATATTACTTCAAATCTGTATCTTTAATAGAAAAAAATCCTTAGGGATTCTAATGACATGAAAACACAAAAAAACCATCATTGAGAAAAAGCAATTTAAAGTTTTTCTTTTGCATAACACTCCTAATTTTTCAAATATTTGAACTAAAGCATTGAAACTTTTCCCTGGTGTTCAGAATAGATTTAGTTTTGAAATAAGCAATAAAATTTTTTTTGATTGTTTCATCATTTTTGAGGTACTGTAAACACTTAAATGAAAAATTGTACAGTGAAATCTCGTTACAGCGAGAACAATACAACGAAATATCCATTTAAACGAATTAAATTTTCAGTCTCGATTCAATTTTCATTACCTTGTTTGAATTTCATTTCAACGAAATCTTTGTTAGAACGCAAAATTTTTGATCCCTTCAAGTTCGTAGTAACATAATTTCTCCATATCCTCACATAAATAATAGCCGATAATCGAGTAACCCGCGTGTTTCAATAATGAAACTCGCACCACGGCATGATCATTTGATAACATGTTTTGGTAATTTTTAACATGCAGAGAAAGGCTTTATTGTGACAAGGCTGTACTCGATCCGGTCATTTAACTGTTTTACTGGTAAGAAAAGAAAAAGTGGTCAACAATGAACGCTACCTACTGGAGTTTAGGGTTAATCCACTGGAGTTAGGGTCACAATTTCAACTATCAAAATATCACCAAAGAGGCAATGGCTTTGCTCAAATGTAGAAGAGTAGAAGCTTTTCACCCGTCATACCTTGACGGGGGACTTTCTAGTATAAAAATAATACGCATTGTTTATTTTTCTTTTCATCTTTCTTTTTGCAGATTTTTTTTTTTTTAAATGAAGATATTTATGTATTTCTTTCAATGCTATCTTTAATTAAAAATCAAAGTAACTCAGGTTATATTGCTTTTTAGAGTAAAAAAGCGACTTGAGTTTTAATCAAGAATGTTAAATTTTTCTTTCAATTCTGAGGATTTTATTTCGTTAAATCTTAGAAACGCGTCTCGTAAATACTGCAATGCTGATGATATTTTTTCAAAACTAATTCTTAAAAAAAACTATTGCACACATATTTCTGTTTGTTTTTCGTTACATTTCGTTATTTTGTTTATTTATCATGTTAATTAAAATGATTGCAAATGTGATGCAATACGTTATTCCAAGAAGAGATTTTTTTTGTTGTCATTACGCATAAAAAGTACCTGCATGAAGGATCACGTGAACAAAGAAACAAATCTTTGACCTAAGTAATCAAAGCAAACATTAAAAAAAAAACAAATAAACAAACAAAGATACATATGTAACTAAGAACTATGTACATATTTAATTATATGTTCGGCTATTTTTTTCGGCAAAAACGAAAAAAAAAAAAAAATTTCTTTTAATTAAAATTTTGATCCTGTATTGTTATCCTTACTTTGAATTATTTAAAAAAAAATGCTTAATGGTCTCTGGATAATGGAATTTTTGCTGCCAAAAAAAAAATTGCAAAACAATGTATGATTACGTATAGTGCAGTCGTTGGGAAAAACTATGAGAGGAGTCACTAAGAGAAAAAATTTTTGAGACCAATTTATATTCAATTTTCATTACTTTAATGATAAAAAATAAATGTTTCGGGGGTCGGCGTCGCCCCGCGCCACCTCCAACTACACCACTCATCACGTAACATAAAGATATTCCTTTTGAAAAAAATTTCAAAAGTTGACAAGTATCTCGTTTTACATCAGGTACAAGTTGTCATCTTGACACCATTTCCTTGTCTTTAAACGTTAAATACTTAAGCCAAATTTCTTCATGTATAACTGCGATCTTGTTTGGCTTAAAGTTTAATAACAAATTGTACACCTTTGCTTCCGAGCTCGATGGAGTCCCTCAGAGACAGAAATTGGAACTATGTACAAGAAATAGTTTGTGAATTGTGTTATTCAATTTTCATTACTTTAATGATAAAAAAATAATGTCGGCGTCGTCCCGCGCCACCTCCAACTACACCACTCATCACGTAACATAAAGATATTCCTTTTGAAAAAAATTTCAAAAGTTGACAAGTATCTCGTTTTACATCAGGCACAAGTTGTCATCTTGGAAACCATTTCCTTGTCTTTAAACGTTAAATACTTAAGCCAAATTTCTTCATGTATAACTGCGATCTTGTTTGGCTTAAAGTTTAATAACAAATTGTATACCTTTGCTTTGTATTGTTTTTTTTTTTTCTGGAGTCAAACAGTCCAATAATTGTTCTGTGTAAAATTTTTACTACTTGTGTAAAATTAATTTGTAAATATTTCTGTTAATACATATTTGTGTTTGTACTCCATACTAAATCAATTAAAAAACACTGCGGACAGTGCCTTTGGCGCTCTTTAGTGTTAAATTTAATACTAACTCGTGTTGAACTATAGTCAAGATTTTCTTAATGTTTTGTTATGAAGTTTGTAATTTATGTTTTATAATTTGTAAGTTTTTTAACTTTACTTTTTTTAATTTTGCTTACTGTTATGTATGTGTATTTTGTTTGTTAATAAATTTTATCTTATCTTATCTTATCTTTGCTTCCGAGCTCGATGGAGTCCCTCAGAGACAGGAATTGGAACTATGTACGAGAAATAATTTGTGAATTGTGCATAACGCTGGGAAACAATTTATAAAATATTTCTGTTGGGTTTGTTTTTTGAGCTAGGGTTTACAGTTAATTAGTGGTACTCGCATGGCTTTGCCCGTAGTAGAAAATTAAGTCATTTGGTTCGATGATGATTTTCTCGCCGATTTGCTATATTCATTTGCTTGCCCATGTTACGGTTCCCCGTTATGAAAATTTCGTAATTTAGTCGTCCGCGTTGTGATAATTTGCTCGGTCCACGTCAAGTGTTTTCTCTACAACTTAAAATTTGGCAACTCTCCGCGGAATAGAGCATGAATCGATGCCCGGATCTGCAAATTTCGGGCCCCTGTGCAACAAAATGTGTAGCCTCCCCCCCCCCCCCGGAGGCCAGCAGTGTATATTTGCAACATTAATAAGTCTTAGTGCTAGTTTTTGTTCAACTTTGTCAATTTCTTGTGCTGTTTTCCCCTTTCAGGGTGTGCCCCCCCACGCACTGCGGGGTCTGCGAGTACGCAGATCCGCGCCTGCATGTATCATATGAAGCCCTATTGTTCTTCCAAAAGTATCTCATTTCCGCATTTCCTAGCCTTTCATTTGGAAAGATAGCCGGTCTGCGAGTACGCAGATCCGCGCCTGCATGTATCATATGAAGCCCTATTGTTCTTCTAAAAGTATCTCATTTCCGCATATTTCCTAGCCATTCATTTGGAAAGATAGCCGGTCTGCGAGTACGCAGATCCGCGCCTGCATGTATCATATGAAGCCCTATTGTTCTTCTAAAAGTATCTCATTTCCGCATATTTCCTACTCTTTCATTTGGAAAGATAGCCGGTCTGCGAATACGCAGATCCGCGCCTGCATGTATCATATGAAGCCCTATTGTTCTTCTAAAAGTATCTCATTTCCGCATATTTCCTACTCTTTCATTTGGAAAGATAGCCGGTCTGCGAATACGCAGATCCGCGCCTGCATGTATCATATGAAGCCCTATTGTTCTTCTAAAAGTATCTCATTTCCGCATTTCCTAGCCTTTCATTTGGAAAGATAGCCGGTCTGCGAGTACGCAGATCCACGCCTGCATGTGTCATATGAAGCCCTATTGCTCTTCTAAAAGTATCTCATTTCCGCATATTTCCTAGCCTTTCATTTGGAAAGACAGCCGGTCTGCGAGTACGCAGATCCGCGCCTGCATGTATCATATGAAGCCCTATTGTTCTTCTAAAAGTATCTCATTTCCGCATATTTCCTAGCCTTTCATTTGGAAAGACAGCCGGTCTGCGAGTACGCAGATCCGCGCCTGCATGTATCATATGAAGCCCTATTGTTCTTCTAAAAGTATCTCATTTCCGCATATTTCCTAGCCTTTCATTTGGAAAGACAGCCGGTCTGCGAGTACGCAGATCCGCGCCTGCATGTATCATATGAAGCCCTATTGTTCTTCTAAAAGTATCTCATTTCCGCATATTTCCTAGCCTTTCATTTGGAAAGATAGCCGGTCTGCGAGTACGCAGATCCGCGCCTGCATGTATCATATGAAGCCCTATTGTTCTTCTAAAAGTATCTCATTTCCGCATATTTCCTAGCCATTCATTTGGAAAGATAGCCGGTCTGCGAGTACGCAGATCCGCGCCTGCATGTATCATATGAAGCCCTATTGTTCTTCTAAAAGTATCTCATTTCCGCATATTTCCTACTCTTTCATTTGGAAAGATAGCCGGTCTGCGAATACGCAGATCCGCGCCTGCATGCATCATATGAAGCCCTATTGTTCTTCTAAAAGTATCTCATTTCTGCATTTCCTAGCCTTTCATTTGGAAAGAAAGCCGGTCTGCGAGTACGCAGATCCGCGCCTGCATGTATCATATGAAGCCCTATTGTTCTTCTAAAAGTATCTCATTTCCGCATATTTCCTAGCCATTCATTTGGAAAGATAGCCGGTCTGCGAGTACGCAGATCCGCGCCTGCATGTATCATATGAAGCCCTATTGTTCTTCTAAAAGTATCTCATTTCCGCATATTTCCTACTCTTTCATTTGGAAAGATAGCCGGTCTGCGAATACGCAGATCCGCGCCTGCATGCATCATATGAAGCCCTATTGTTCTTCTAAAAGTATCTCATTTCTGCATTTCCTAGCCTTTCATTTGGAAAGATAGCCGGTCTGCGAGTACGCAGATCCGCGCCTGCATGTATCATATGAAGCCCTATTGTTCTTCTAAAAGTATCTCATTTCCGCATATTTCCTAGCCATTCATTTGGAAAGATAGCCGGTCTGCGAGTACGCAGATCCGCGCCTGCATGTATCATATGAAGCCCTATTGTTCTTCTAAAAGTATCTCATTTCCGCATATTTCCTACTCTTTCATTTGGAAAGATAGCCGGTCTGCGAATACGCAGATCCGCGCCTGCATGCATCATATGAAGCCCTATTGTTCTTCTAAAAGTATCTCATTTCTGCATTTCCTAGCCTTTCATTTGGAAAGATAGCCGGTCTGCGAGTACGCAGATCCGCGCCTGCATGTATCATATGAAGCCCTATTGTTCTTCTAAAAGTATCTCATTTCCGCATATTTCCTAGCCATTCATTTGGAAAGATAGCCGGTCTGCGAGTACGCAGATCCGCGCCTGCATGTATCATATGAAGCCCTATTGTTCTTCTAAAAGTATCTCATTTCCGCATATTTCCTACTCTTTCATTTGGAAAGATAGCCGGTCTGCGAATACGCAGATCCGCGCCTGCATGCATCATATGAAGCCCTATTGTTCTTCTAAAAGTATCTCATTTCTGCATTTCCTAGCCTTTCATTTGGAAAGATAGCCGGTCTGCGAGTACGCAGATCCGCGCCTGCATGTATCATATGAAGCCCTATTGTTCTTCTAAAAGTATCTCATTTCCGCATATTTCCTAGCCATTCATTTGGAAAGATAGCCGGTCTGCGAGTACGCAGATCCGCGCCTGCATGTATCATATGAAGCCCTATTGTTCTTCTAAAAGTATCTCATTTCCGCATATTTCCTACTCTTTCATTTGGAAAGATAGCCGGTCTGCGAATACGCAGATCCGCGCCTGCATGTATCATATGAAGCCCTATTGTTCTTCTTAAAGTATCTCATTTCCGCATATTTCCTACTCTTTCATTTGGAAAGATAGCCGGTCTGCGAATACGCAGATCCGCGCCTGCATGTATCATATGAAGCCCTATTGTTCTTCTAAAAGTATCTCATTTCCGCATTTCCTAGCCTTTCATTTGGAAAGATAGCCGGTCTGCGAGTACGCAGATCCACGCCTGCATGTGTCATATGAAGCCCTATTGCTCTTCTAAAAGTATCTCATTTCCGCATATTTCCTAGCCTTTCATTTGGAAAGACAGCCGGTCTGCGAGTACGCAGATCCGCGCCTGCATGTATCATATGAAGCCCTATTGTTCTTCTAAAAGTATCTCATTTCCGCATATTTCCTACTCTTTCATTTGGAAAGATAGCCGGTCTGCGAATACGCAGATCCGCGCCTGCATGCATCATATGAAGCCCTATTGTTCTTCTAAAAGTATCTCATTTCTGCATTTCCTAGCCTTTCATTTGGAAAGATAGCCGGTCTGCGAGTACGCAGATCCGCGCCTGCATGTATCATATGAAGCCCTATTGTTCTTCTAAAAGTATCTCATTTCCGCATATTTCCTACTCTTTCATTTGGAAAGATAGCCGGTCTGCGAATACGCAGATCCGCGCCTGCATGCATCATATGAAGCCCTATTGTTCTTCTAAAAGTATCTCATTTCTGCATTTCCTAGCCTTTCATTTGGAAAGATAGCCGGTCTGCGAGTACGCAGATCCGCGCCTGCATGTATCATATGAAGCCCTATTGTTCTTCTAAAAGTATCTCATTTCCGCATATTTCCTAGCCATTCATTTGGAAAGATAGCCGGTCTGCGAGTACGCAGATCCGCGCCTGCATGTATCATATGAAGCCCTATTGTTCTTCTAAAAGTATCTCATTTCCGCATATTTCCTACTCTTTCATTTGGAAAGATAGCCGGTCTGCGAATACGCAGATCCGCGCCTGCATGTATCATATGAAGCCCTATTGTTCTTCTAAAAGTATCTCATTTCCGCATTTCCTAGCCTTTCATTTGGAAAGATAGCCGGTCTGCGAGTACGCAGATCCACGCCTGCATGTGTCATATGAAGCCCTATTGCTCTTCTAAAAGTATCTCATTTCCGCATATTTCCTAGCCTTTCATTTGGAAAGACAGCCGGTCTGCGAGTACGCAGATCCGCGCCTGCATGTATCATATGAAGCCCTATTGTTCTTCTAAAAGTATCTCATTTCCGCATATTTCCTAGCCTTTCATTTGGAAAGACAGCCGGTCTGCGAGTACGCAGATCCGCGCCTGCATGTATCATATGAAGCCCTATTGTTCTTCTAAAAGTATCTCATTTCCGCATATTTCCTAGCCTTTCATTTGGAAAGACAGCCGGTCTGCGAGTACGCAGATCCGCGCCTGCATGTATCATATGAAGCCCTATTGTTCTTCTAAAAGTATCTCATTTCCGCATATTTCCTAGCCTTTCATTTGGAAAGACAGCCGGTCTGCGAGTACGCAGATCCGCGCATGCATGTATCATATGAAGCCCTATTGTTCTTCTAAAAGTATCTCATTTCCGCATATTTCCTAGCCTTTCATTTGGAAAGATAGCCGGTCTGCGAGTACGCAGATCCGCGCCTGCATGTATCATATGAAGCCCTATTGTTCTTCTAAAAGTATCTCATTTCCGCATTTCCTAGCCTTTCATTTGAAAAGATAAAGGCCTGTGTTTTTATCGTCCACAGATTCGGCAGCTTATTAAAGCTGAAACTTTCATCGGAACAATGTTGGAAAATAAAAAAATGCTTGGTTGGCATTCAAAAACATTGTTAAAAATTGTCTTGGAAATATACGAGCTGAGAATTATGCCAAAATTGTCCAGCAACTTGTAGAGAAGTTCCAAATACTTGGTTCCCACATTAACATCAAATTGAAATTTTACTTCCTTTTACAAAAAAGTTAGTATTGTATTCGCGAAAAAACTTTCACTCAAAAATCGACCTTAATTTCCATTTTACTCACCCTCGAATGAATGTTGAGTTTTTTTTCGACTCGATCACACGTGGATAAGTGCCTAAGAAACTATAGACACGCGAAATATCCATTTTGACTATTCACAAGTTAATTACAACGAGTTTTCTCGTGACGTCTGTATGTGCGTATGTGTGTATGTATGTCGCATAACTCAAGAACGGTATGTCCTAGAAAGTAAAAATTTGGTACGTAGATTTCTAGTGGGGTCTAGTTGTGCACCTCCCTTTTTGGTTGCATTCGGATGTTCCAAACGGGGTGTTTCACACCTTTTTTGGGGGAAATCATTGTTAATTTCGTTGCAAACTCAAGTGGTGTTATAATTTGGCGAACACTTGGCAATATATCGCCAAGCGTTTGGGCGCTAAAATTTGTCGCCAACATGGCGACAAATTTGGCGATTTTTTAAAAAAAATCTAATTTCAATTTGGCCATTGTTGGTGATATTTAGAGGTAACTATTGAATCACATTAAAATTGCCAATAATGGTAAATGATTTTTAATTGGTGTATAAGGAAGTCATGCGATGCACACATGTGCTCGCTTACATAGCCTTCTTGCAAACTTCCTAAAAAATTTTGGTTAGTAAAAAGGTAATGAACATGGTGAACGATTCCACCAAGATTTGAAGGTCATGGAGACACGATATCAAGGTAGATTGGATGCACATTAGGGTGTGTCTTGTAATGCACTTTTTAAAAAAGTTTTGAATTTCTTATGGGGCACCCCTTTAATTGCTTCCTTTTGATGAAAAAATACACACATAAAAGTTTCATAGAATTTGAACATAATTTAGGGGGTGCTACCAGTGATTAAAAATTACATTCATTGTGAAAAAAATGGTGTAAAAATCAACTCCCCAATACATCTTGTCATATTTTTAATCAACATGAAATTAGGTTGGTTGGGTTTAACATAACACAAATACCTATTCTTATATATACAAGAAAATAATAAGCATTTCATGGTTGTCATTTTTTTGTAATAATGTCAAAAAAGCATCCAGAGCTTCGGTCATTCATATCACAGGTTTACACTTTCGGTCTTATACATTCAGCAATATTGTAATTTTTCTCTTTGTTACTTCCATGTGACAATACAAGCTTTTTACTGATTGCTACTAATTATCCAGACTAAATAAATAAATTTAAAAAAAATAAAAAAAGAGAGAGTTGACAAATTTTGCAGCTGTGGTAGCACCCTCTAAATATTATTCAATTTTTATTTTTCGGATATGAGAATGTTTTTTTCATCCAAAGGAACACAATGAGAGGGTGCCTCATGAAAAAACAACACCTTTAAAAATAAGACGCACCCTAATTGCACATATGATGGCTGACTACTGCTGGAGCATCAAGCGAGAATGTCCACAGATTAAACACTCCAGAAAAAGCTATAAGCGGAAATTTTTACCTTAATATGTATAAATACACTATTTTACTTGCGGTAACTATTATATCCTCTGTATGAATAAAATTTTTCATTGTAAACAGTGTATTTGGTAAGTTTGTACTTTATTTTACCTAATTTGTATGACTTCTAAATGTATCCTATAGTTTGAAAAGTTGACGTGATAGAAAAAACTGCATTCAGAGGCCAAAAGTTACTTAAAAACCAGTCACAGATTTAAAATGAAGAAATTGCTGTTCACTAGTGTAATATGAGACAGTGAGAAGCAAAGGGATGGAAGGGCAAAATTAAAAATTTGGAGATAAAAAGTACACATGGTAGGTGAACCTCTCCTCTGTCTTAGGGCTAGAGATGGTACTAGTAGCTACCTGGTAGTTGCTGCTATGCAGCATGATTCAGAAAATTTTTCCATGAAAGTCTATCAAGGGTGTTATCTTTGAACGCGTTTTACTCAAAACTTAAAAATGTCCACTTACATCCCATTGCTTCTCACTGCCTCATGTGTATAAGAAGTAGTTGATCCACTTATATGGTAAACTCATAAACTAATAATAAGAGTAGACCGAGCTTTTTCATTCTTGCTGATGAAGAAAATTGGTTCATAGATGTATCACGTGACTAGTGGAAGGGCTTGGCGAAGACTTTGGTAGCATGGTTGCTAGATGGCAGCATTATCTATAGTTTGACACTCGACATGTATTTTAAGACAATGTGTTTTCATTAAAAAAAATTTTCCAAGTGCAGAGATTGAACTGTTTTTTTTTTTTTTTTTTTTTTTTTTTTTAGTTACGCATTATTTTGACATTAGTAATAGTTTTTGGTCACAGTTTTCAGTAACTTTTATTTCATTCGGAACTACTACGTCAGCGTTGGCGTAAACGAAATGGCGTAAACGTTTTGCGCGTTAACGCAAAAATGTACAAATCGGTATCTTAAATTGAAATTGTAGGTAAAAATCTTACCGTTTGCCGATTCTTTTTGGACGCTTGAATATTTAATTGCTTAGAGAGTTATTAAAATTGACTAAAGAAAATGCACAATACTATCTAAACGAAAAATTCACTATATTAACAAAATATTCACAACTTAGAATAACAAATTTACAAATCGGACTCCATAAAAGATCATTCTTCCGTGTTCCATCAATTTTATTTATTTATTTCGATCGTCTGCTACGATCAACGCCCGCTGTTGCTAGGATATCCACCAGTCACATGTTTTCGTTTATGAGCAGCAAAAGGGTTGCCATAGCTCGGTCTATTCTTATTATTAGTCTATGGGTAAACTCGTTGCCCGATGAAGAAGTGAAGCAAAGAAAACAGAGAGAATTAAGGGACCAGACAGCCCGCTTATCATATCCAGAGACTGCAGTTTTGTTTTTATCAGCAGTCTGGTATAGTGAATAAACTGTATTCTCTGGGTGTGGTAACCGGGCTGTCTGGTATATTGCATGTGGTACTACTGCCTTAGCCCTGCCTTAGGGACGGTAACTCACTGCTAGATGTAAGGGGTGTTATGCGTGTTTTTTTTTTTTTTTAACAGTTTCGCGCATTAAACGCGGGCAAAGTTTAAACTCAAGGCAATTGCTTTTCTAAAACATAATGTGTCGTAGCAACCACCAGGTTTACTAGTACCATCTTTGGCCCCAAAAATAGAAGAGAGTTTATTCTACTAAACTCTATATCTAGAATATCACCTTTTTTTTTTTTTTGCAATTACTCATATTTGTTTCTTACTGCGTTACTTGTTATGGCAAGGTAATCCTTAGTAAATTGTTCTCGGTAAGTAATTTTTTTCTTTTTTTGAAATAATAGGGTACATATATTTTGAGTTAGTGATTATGCGTGCTGTAATAAGTCACTGTCAATATACATTTTACTTTCTTTGAATCCTCCATTCGTGTGCTTAATTCTTCTGCAATGGGTAATTTATTGCACTCCATAATTACTTTCCAATAATGATTCATTAACAAAACGTTTAGCGTAAATGAAACTATTTCTTGAACCAATGTTTGTGATTTGTCTTAGAGACACTCTCAGTAATACTTTTGAGCATTGAGGAGATATATTATCATTATTGATAGATATTTTGCATTAATCCTATCTTACTGTATGAATTTTAAATAATCTATTATTAAGAAACTGTTTCTTTTCTATTTGATTATAATAGTTTTATTGCAAACAGATTTATAATTAATATTCAATTGTTCAATAACTTTGTATAATAGTTCAATCTTTACTAATAATAAAGCTAAAAGTCTCTCTGTCAGGATCTCATTGCAGCGAATAGCGTATAGACTGTTAGGCTGATTTTCATGAAATTCGGCACAGAATAAGTTTGTAGCATGTGGGTGTTCACCTCGAAGCGATTTTTCGAAAATTCGATTTCGTTCTTTTTCTATTCCAATTTTAAGAATATTTTCCCGAGCAAAATTATCGTAAGATGGACGAGTAAATCACAAAGTTATCATAACGTGGAACCGTAACATGGGCAAGCCAATTGGCGAGAAATTCATCATAATACATTATTTGTAAATATACAGGCGAACCAAAAGACCTTTTAACTTTCTACTACGGGCAAAGCCGTGCGGGTGCCACTAGTATTATATAAAGTAAGATTTTTTTTGAATATGTCATTTAATATGATTTTCAATAGCATATATATCAAAAAAGATTTTTTTGACTCATGTGTCTTGAAGTGTATGCCATGAAGATAAAGTTCGTTTGATATTCATAGAAACTTATAACAGCATTTTTCCCTAGAAAGGAGAGCTAAACAAAAGTTTTAAAGTTTTGTCGTTCACAATGTTAATGCTTGTTTTGTTTTGTGAGCCCAACTTTAAGTAATTGTGGGGCCCCATCCATTAAAAATAAATTTTGTTTATGAAATTATTTATTCAAAATCCCACACCAAAAGTATTTCATTTTCATTTTGAAGACAAATGAAAAACCCTCTCTCAGTTTACAGTAAATTTCATTACTACTCAGTTCACTTTTAGATGGTTAAGTATCTTACATAATTAATGAATTTTCCCAAAATAAAATACATTAAAATATTGTTTTCGAAATTCGGGATAATTAATTCCAAAAACACACCAAAACTCAAGAGGCAAAAATATCCATACATTGTACCCATCAAGTAAAGTCTCATACTATCATTATAGGTTCAACACGTAATCTTTCGTTACAATACTCAAGAGACGTTTTCCGTACCTTACGTAGCAAAGATGCAAGTTTGGATTTTAAGTGTCTCTCCTTTGCTGGTCTATAAACTTCTTGACTTTCTCTTGCAATGAGATATAAGGTAATGAGTCTCTTAGGAGTAACAAACATCTAACAAAGGGTGATTTAGACCATGATTAGATACCTTTGAAAATAGAGAACTAGTTAACAATGTATTAGTAAGATTATTAAAGTTGGTACATAGATAAATTCATGTAGGTTCCTTACAAATACATACATGTGGAATCCTAATGAGTTACATCATTTCAGGTATAGCATTAAAAGAGTTATTTTAGGAATTTACAGTTCCCTTCAATTTAAAACCAGAACACAAACATACGATTAATATGACCGCAGAAAAATCATTTGAGTTGAAGTGTCAGGAATGGAAAAAACCCCCTTAGTTTTAGTGTATTATATATTTCTGTGCATTTAGTTGTTCTTAAAAAATATGCAAAGCGTACCTTTTTACACAACTTAAATCGATATGTATGCATGCTTAGAAATAATTAGGTAAAATAGGAGCTACAATAAGCTCAATAACTGATTTCTGACAAGATCTTCAGAAAGTACTGACGAGCACACGTATGTATACACTTAAACGTTTTGTAAAATACTGAAAAATCACACGAAAAACTAGGTTAACGATCTTATCACGATTTACTATTTCTTACTATGACAGTACGGTTTGAAACGGGCTGTACTAGCTCTGCATACGTTATGTATGCTGCCGTTCTAAACGCAAACGCGAGAAATTCACCATACATTATTTGTAAATGTACAGGCGAATTAAAAGACCTTTTAATGTTCTACTACGGGCAAAGTGTGCGGGTACCACTAGTGTTTCGATAAAACAATGCATGCATTCACTGAGTGTTACTGCCCTGCCTAACATAATGGATAATGGACATTACAGCTAATGCACTTCTTTTAGTTTTGGACCTTTTTCCTACAAAAAAAGTTCAAGAAATATAAGCTCCGGAGTGCAGGGTATTCGATGGTCTATTTCCTCCGTTGCGAAAATGTCCGCCAGTACATTCTCGTGAACACCTACAGTGCTGGTAAAAAAAAAATTGCATCACCCTCGCATTTTCAAAACAATGGGCTTATGTGAGAAGTTTTGGTGGACCGGTTAACGATGAAAGACTCTTATTAGGCCAGTTCTAAGTTATGCTTCTGAAACATGGCCTTTGACTAAAACCGGAGAGCACAAGATATTAATTTTTGAGAGAAAGGTTTTAAGAAGCATTTTTGGAGGCATCAATGAGAACGGTGTCTGGAGACGACGATTCAATTTTGAACTTTACAGATTGTTTAGAGAACCTGACATAATAAAAAGCATAAAAATTAGGAGAATGAACTGGGCGGCCCATGTCTCTCGAATGAACGAAGAAAACCCAGTAAAAAAAGTTTTTGCTGCAAAACCTGTGACAATTCGAGGAAGGGGACGACCAAAAATGAGATGGTTCTGTTCTGTTGAATCTGACTTCGATATTCTCAAAGTTAAAAATTGGAAAACCCAGGCAAAAAGTAGGACATCTTGGAAGATTCTCCAAAGGAAGGCCTTGGCCCACCCTGGGCTGTCGAGCCAACTATGATGATGATGATGATGGTTAAACGATGAATGTATATGAAATTCTGAAAAACTTACGAAATAAACATCTAACAGCAGGAATCCGATCATTGTTTACGTAGATCGAGGCTGTTTCCGGGCCAAGGCAGACTGCTGACCCCATGCTCATTTTTTTATTTCTGAACGTGCGGGTGAGTTTAGAGAAAAAAAATTACTTAACCCCATGTCGATTCAAGTCTAATGGCAGGATAAAGGTTTCTAAATTGTTACATACCAGTTTTGCCCTATGGCACGGAGCAGAATCATCCTGGAAAATGACGTTTGGAACTGAAGTAAAGTGATCCCGGATAGTAAGAAGCAATGTCTCCTCCAAAATACCAATATACACCTGAGCGTTTACTATTCCTTGCACAAAGTGACGCCCACCAACTCCTTGATCAGAAAAACATCTCCAAATCATCTGGGATACAAGATGCTTGACTTTGTGTTGAATGCAGTCGGGATGATATTCCTCTGCTTTGCGGCGCGGGAGATGCAATTTTTTTTTCCACCACTGTACATAAGACAACTAAATCGATCTACTTCGATTCTATCGTTGACCTCAGTTAAATATCAGGTCGATGACCATTGCTCTATAATATATGCGTCCTTTTTGTAAAATATCAAAAGAAAAAAAATAGGTCACGAAAGTTGGAAAAAATGTTTTGAAAATAATATAAAGAACAAAAGATATTTTGTTCTTGTAAACTGGTAAATGATTTTCGTAAAATGAGATTAAATTTGCGATTCTGAATTTTGTATGGACTTAGTTCTTGCGCTTGCATATTTTTATTGACTTATATTCAACAAGAAATTAATTTTGGTTTTGTTCTTCTATATTTTGTAGTAGCATTGCTTTTCATGATAAATTTTAGCTTCAACGCATTTTGTTACTTGTTAAATTCAGGTATCCAGGACTTGGTATTTTTTGCATCTTCAGGACTTTTTTCCTTTTCAATTTCGCATGAATTGTATTAAGAAATCAATTGCTACCGAGAGATTCCAATTAATTATCAAATCGGTTAGCTAGTGACATTAACAAAAAAAGAAAAAAAGAAGGGAAAGTCAGAATTTGTTTTTTTTTCCTAACTTGGTAAAACACTAGGCATTTTACATAAATGAATAAATTTTTGAATGAGTCTCTTCTAGTAGACATTGATAACAATAGTAGAAATGAAGAGAATATCAAACCAAAAAAAAAAACTGAACCCAACCGGGGGAAGTGGCAGAAAGTTAGAAGATTTAACTTTCTCACAGGGGGGGGGGGTGAATATTTGTGATCGATTATATGCTTAAGTAGCCAAAAGTTAATGAACAACAAATAACTGGTTAAAAAAAAAAGTCGACAAACATGAAACTAAGCAAAAATACGGAAATATCCTAAATAAAAAAAAGTAAAGCAAAACTTTATTAAATTCAACTACAATCGGACGAGCTATCCAAACTTCACCAAGATATCACTACATCACCCTTAAGAAAGTAAATACATTCTTCAAACCGAATCCTTGCTAAAAATGTTTGACAGCAAATAATGATCCAAGAAAAATTCCATTTCTCAAGAAAATGACTTAAGAAAAAATAATTTTAAAATATTCAAATGCACAAAATATACAAATTTATCCTTCAAAACGTCCTACTTTATTTTCTGACGCATTTCATTTATTCTAAATGATGAGTTTGAATAATGATGCGAGTGATTTTGGGAAATTGATTGATGGAAAATAGTTTGATGACGTTGAAGTTAAATGATTTGAAAGATTTGCAGCCATAACTCAATGTTCAGATCAAAATTTAAAATGAATATAATCATTCTAACTGTTTCAGTTTTTGGAAGATTATTGAACGTGTGTTTTATTTTAAGGTAACATGAATCTCGTCTTTATGTACATTCGAATGCGCGAAACTGTTTATCACCTATTTCATGATAGTAAAAAAAAAAAAATCATTTGTTTTTTTCCTTGTCAGATTTTCTCTTTTTTAACTTAATTTTCAGAATCTCATCATTTCATTTTTTTAAGTAGGAACTAATATCAAGCACTAAATGTTCCTAAGATTTTCGTAATTTGAACCAATTGCCCTAGAAGACTGTTTTTGTACGTTAATTAAAAATTTAAAAATCAATTAAGCTATACATTTTCAGTTTTGGCTGATCTTAAATAGGCTCTCCGTATTCAGTTCTACGTTAATAATTCGTTAGATGTAAGTAAGTTTATGTAAAACAGTGGCGTCGCTACGGGGGGGGGGGGGGTTCTGTCTCCGGTATCAGCCGTTTGGGCGGTGACAGCTAAGGTTAAATTTCAAGTTTTTGAAGAGTATAAAGCTAAAATGACTTTTTAAGGCTACAAATTTGAAAAACTTCCATGGGAGGGGAAAACCCGGGATCCCTCTCCCCCACTCCACATTATGAAGCGAATATTGCATTCAGGATTAGGTTCGAATTGCCAATACTTAGACCTAGGCATTGCTAGGTTCAAGTGTAATCTATCTGAAACACTTTTCAATTAATGGGATAGGACATCCAGGACAAAGTTTCGGTTTTTTTTTTTTTTTTTTTTGTATTACTCATTGTACGTTCAAAAAGTCACCTGTTGGTGATTGTTGAAACTATATAATGTTATTATTACTATTTCATTCCTATTCCCTATTCTTGATTAGTAAGTGCGCCAAGGTACCTCAGTGACCGTACCAAGTGGTTTAAGCAATTGCTTTCCACTATTGTGGTGGGGGGTTCGACTCCCTCCCTAGCTATGGATGTACTTTCTGTACGCTACTGTATTCAGGGAAACACGATTCTTTTTCATACCATCCATTTTGTAATAAATTATGGGTTAGTTTCGTTTTGCGCAACCGTGGTCAGTCCTCATTGTTTACATTTTGTAGCACGTAGGGGAGGGTGGCCCAAAGCGGGTAGGTCGGCCTAAGCAGGTAGACCTTCGTATGCCCCCCCCCCAATAGTGTGCAAGCGGCGATGCATACGTAGGTTGTGTTGACATGAACACCTCACAGTTTTAATCAGTCTCAGCGAAGAGGCATGCGCAAACAGGCTTTTTTTTTTTTTTAAATCATTTCTAAAAAAATGAAGTTTTGTAACTTGTGATTAGCCGAATAACAAGTATTATTTCTTTTTTTTAATTGTTAATAATATTACCTTATTCTGACACCATCCACCTACAAACTACGATAATCATTTCGATTGCTTCTTTTAAATTTCAGATTATAATTATTAAAATAAAAAACGTGCCTTTGAGCAAAGCGGGTATAGGATTTAATCATATATTTATTTATAGGGGGGGGGGGGGGTTTCTTGACTCGTGTGCGGACTTAGATTTTCTATTTCAATAGGATAAGAATAACTTTAAAAAAGATTTTTTTTTAGGATGGCAATTAATAAGTCTATTTTTTTAATCAGTTATTTTTTATATGTTTTATAAACAAATGTGCTGACTTAAACTGGATAAGTACGACCGGTTTTATAGGCATTTTTATAGCGTGACAGGTAGCTAGTCAACTATTTTAATCATTTATAACTTCATATTTGATTGGCAAGTGTACCAAACCACAGTTAGTTAAGCTTACCCGCTTTAGGCTCCATGGTGGGGCAAAGCGGGTTTTTGAAATGTTTGTAAAGTTTGATAATAAATAAATATTGGGATTGAAATAATACAAAAATCATTTTTTATTTTGAAATACAAGATCCCTACTTGGAAATATAACCGAAATTTTTGCGATAAAAATCCAAACTAAACTAATTAAATATAATTTTCGAGCAATCATCGAAAACCTACCCGCTTTGGGCCACCCTCCCCTATACACTGCTGTCATTATTTACATAAAAACATAAACTTACAATGTTCCATGCACCACAATATTTATCGGATTATAATGAAACTTTGGAACACATTCGGATAATATCTAGTTATAGTTGTATGCATGAATTTCAGTAATGACGGTTACGTAAAATTAGAAACTCAACACGTTTGTTGTTAAAATCACCGTATTTGCTGAAAATTTCACATAAGTTCTACTTTTCAGCCGTTTTTTAAACTGTCTCTTAAGATCTTTCATGTAATGCGTACATTAAAGTAATTATGCCTGATGATTAAAAAACAAGTTTAGATTTAAAGTTTGAAAAAAAAATGGGGCGCATGGAGCAATTTGAAATTTGTAAATTTCTTGTTTAAATTTTATTTTAATTTTGAATTTCCGAAAAAGCATTCATTTTTTTGCTCCATTTTTTGTTTTGTTTTAGATGTAATAAATAACAAACACAAAGCTTTAGGCATCTAGATCAATTATTGAAAATAAAAGGTGTTCAGTATAGCCTAAATTGATTTGTATTTTTCAGCATGATCAGCATACAAGACATTATTTTTTACGACGCTTTTTGAACAGCGAAGTCCAAATAGTGAATGTAAACCAAACTCGTCTAAATCCAGCAAAAGTGCTTTTTCTTAATTTGTAAACTTTCTTTGTTTTCTGTAGCTAATGATTTTTTTTTTTTCAAAATTTTGTCAGCAGATTGCATGGCATTGGCTTGTTTAATTGCATTCATCATTATTTTTAGATATCGAATGCTATTTGAGTGTATAATATGTACTCCACGTATAGTACATAATCTCTACATTGTATAAAATGAAGTCTCCAAAAAGCGTCTGCGTGTTTGAACTCTCAAAACTCGTGAACTACCCGGCCAATGTTGCTGAAATTTGCACAGTTTGTTCCTTTAAGTCCTGAGAAGGTTTAGAGACCAGTTCAAAAACAATTCGATAAATAGTTCTTTTTTTATTCCAATTTAGGCCCAATTTTCACATACATTCCCGAATATGGAGGTGAAAATTACTTGCACATATTAATATTATATATCGTTGAAAAGAGTAGAATTTTCCGCGTTCTACGTAATTTGTCTCAACGCTGTAACTTAATTACAGCGGGAGTTATTTGTGTTTTTAGCTCGAATTTTTTTTAGGCTTAGTTTAAATTTAGGGATTACTTTCTTCATTAAATCCATCAATAAAAAGTGAAGGAATTGTCCCACAGTTTTCGTTTTGACTCCATTGGAAAGAGCTGCTTTTTTTATTCTAGATCTAACTCGACCTAAGGTCGAAAGTTAAACCCTCTATCTTCATTAGAAAAAAAAGTTACAAGCGAATTAAAGGAAATTTAAAAATCTCTTTTCTATTCAAATTTTTAACCATTTTATTTTGCGTTTCCACGGTAACGCTTTTTGAATCCATTGTTTATTTTCATCTTTCTTATTTTCAATTCTTAAACTTATTTTATTTTGTGTTTCCATGGTTACGCCTTTTAAACCCATCTTTCTCATTTTATTTTAATTTCTTCGAAGTATTTTAGTATCAGTCGTCATTCTTTGGCGGGGAAATTTTGCATGATGGCTTTTTTTTTCCTTTCATTTAATCCTGGTTATTGAATATACTTAATTTGACATAATGGTTTTTTTCAAGGTAGACCGGACAAAGCCGGGCAACGCAGCTAGTATACTATAATTGATTTATGTATGTATCTTTCACTTTTGTGCAGTTAACATTAGCTTAAAATTCCACTAAAGGAGCCTGAAAAAACTTTTTAAAATAAGATAGATATATTTCATGTTTAATGTTGCCCACTTTTTCTCTTGATAAACTCTACATTTTCTTCCAAAAGAATGACTTGGCTTGTAAATGTATTTTATGATTGTACATCAAACACATTAGTGAACAGTAAAGCTTTTAGTAAAAAGATACTCAAAAATTTCTTATCCATGCAATATCATAGCTGAACTACAGAGAACTAAATGGCAACATTTTTCTCTTGTAAACATTCTGCAAAAACGGAATTTTGCCTCCTTTTATCGAGATATTCTTTCAGAGGGTTTCTCCGAACATGTTACGCAGCAATCTTCGCCGTACTCAGAATTTCAAATCTCGTAGGAAAACTTCAGCTCCTACGATAGGGTTCTCTAAATTTTTCGGAAAAAGACTTCGTAAAATCCCCATAGAATCATAGTCCATACTCTACGAAAAAGGTTCTTGAAAACTAGCATTCCTGTCAACATTTCTCTTCCGTCTTTTTTTTTCCCCCAATCACATCAAAAAGTAAAATCATCATCTTTAAGATGCGCACGGAACCTTAGACAAATTCACAGTAATACAAAAAGAGTAAAAAAACACGTAAAAATGTAATGTCGTGTTAGTTACACTATTTATAACTCAAGAACGACTGAACTGATTTGGCGGAAAATTGGTGGGGGGGGGGGGTAGCGTAGAACCAGGAAGCGGACATAGGTTATTCCTTTCGATCGTGTTCCCGAAATATTTTTAATTGCAAATTAAATTCTTAATTAAATGTTTAGTTCTATGAAGTCCTAATAGATGGCGGGGTATGTTAACGAGAGACGGCACTGGCCGAAAGTGCCGATAGCTACGCTATTGTGGGACTGTTGTGGCCAGCAAACTGATTTTTGAATGCGTTTTTTTTTTTTATTTGGTACATAATTTGATTTTGTAGGATTTTTCTATTGGGTTTTGTTTTCCTTGCTTCTACAACGTTTGTTTTTGTTTTTACAGTTGAAGATATTTACTTAGATAAGTAAATAATTTCATTTATCATATTATTCAGTTGTGATTGTTCTTTAAAACGTTTTGATTATAGTATTGTTTATTTACGCGAAACACTTTAAATTGCAGAACATAAACTCACTTTACTCGCTAAAGTGCAGGGTTACGGTAGCGTGGTTGCTTGGCGCATTAAGCGATAAACTATACAGTTGAAGGATTATTTTCAGTTTTAAAGCTAATGGTAATATTTTTATGTGATTTATCGAATAGTTTTAAATTCCAAAAAGACTCAAATAGGTTTTTGAAATTGTGTGTACGCATTTTAGTTGCAGAAAAATGATCATTTGTCATCTTTTGCTAAGCCAATGACTGGACCTGCTCCTTCCATTGACTAATTCCTGCTCTAAGTTCTAATCGGTAGCTTCAGAATTATGTAATGATGCTGTCTATAATATTGAGAATTTTATTTTATACTAGTGGTACCCGCACGGCTTTGCCCGTAATAGAAAATTAAAAGGTCTTTTGGTTCGCCTGTATATTTACAAATAATGTATGGTGAATTTTCTAGCAATTGGCTTGTATTCATGTTACGGTTCCACGTAACGATAATTTCGTAATTTACTCGTCCATCTTATGAGAATTTTGTTCTTAAAATTGGAATAGAAAAAGGACCACATCGAATTTTCAAAAAATCGCTTCGAGGTGCACACCCCATGTTACAAACTAACTTTGCGCCAAACTTCATGAAAATCGGCCGAACGGTCTACGCGTTATGCACGTCACAGAGATCCTGACAGACAGAGATCCGGACAGAGATCCTGACAGTCAGAGGGACTTTCAGCTTTATTATTAGTAAAGAAAATAAAGAATAGAAAACCTATTTCATAACCTTGCCTGCAGGGAGCAGCACTGAGCCATCCAGCTTTTCAGTCTATATACTAAATAATGTAAATTGGTGCAAAGCAAACCACCATGGCTCGAAATTACTCTAAACTAGAAGTGGGCAATGTCGTTCTTTTTAATGATCCGTTCATCCGAGGACCGTTCAATCTTTTGATCCGTTCATTTAACTCGTTCATTTGAACGACTTCGTTCATTTAAAAAGTTACAAATGATCTCTCTGCACGACACACTCATGTACATTCAAAATGTTTCATTAGATCAGAAATATTCTTTGCAGGAAAAAAAAACTAAAATAATCTAATAATAATAAAATATGGCTATGAAAAACGAATTTATAAAAGCTTTATTCTGGTTTCGAGGTATATAGCAATTAAAGTTCATTTTGTAAGATATTTGTCAATTGCCGAATGGTAAGATATGTTTTCTATTCCAAAAATCGCAGGTTCCATTTCCGCACGTCACAAAAATAAGCTATTAAATTTTACTATATAAAAATATAGACTGTTTGTTACGGTAGACAATTTGCAAAATAGAACATTAATTATAAATAGATATATCATATCTCCAAGCGTAGTATGGTCACAGGTGAAAATGAAACAAAAAATAATTTTTAATCTGTATTTTAGGTTACATTTTTTAGAAAATGTAAATCTCGAAATAAACAACAGAGAGAACTACAAAAAAAGAAAGAAACAGGCTACAATGTTAAACACGAGAATTACGATATTTTTGTTAAAACTATGTACCTTAAATAACATAAGCTTAACAAAAGTATTATAATCATAAAATTTCTGCTTTTTATATTAAAACTGGCGTAAGTTGTTGAAACTGACCTTTTTCGACCCCAAAACAAACATCTGTCAACCATTGCATCTACCCAAAAGAAAGAGGTGCGGTTCTTCAAATATTTTTTTCCAGCTACATTACTGAATACAGTCGGACCTCCATATATCGAAGTAGCAAATTGCCGGGGAAAAATTCGGTATATAGAAATTTCGATATATGGAAACGATCTTATTTTATCATCCTAAGTATCCTAAAACATTAAAATAAAAGCTAATTTTCGTGCATGAAACCCAATTTATAATTTATACGAGTATGGGATTAAATGAAAGTTGATGATTAAAAAATTAACAGAAATTACATTTTTACGCCAACCATACATCTTTATATTCTTCGGCAATTCAACTTGATCGCAACATTAGGGGAGTTTCGTTTCAACAATGTGATCGAGAGAAAAGTAAAAAATCAATCTACTTAACTTGAATGATTTTTACTGAAGCTAAGAAGACTAGAAATGATAATCAACAAACAAAAGGGATAGTTTAAAAATGATTTTACAGTGTTCCTGTTTACAGCTAAGGTTTGAAATAAACTTGAGGGAATTTAAGAACTTCATAACGGAAAAACGACTTAACTACACACCCTTCAACCCCAGATTTCTTATGAGTTCCGTAGCAACCTTTAGTGAACGTAATTTTCTCCTCTAACCTTCATTTTTCATGAGACAATACAGTCTAAAATGGGAAACAAAATCTACGAATGTCTCGAAAAAAATTTCGATATATAGAGATTTATTCGATATATAGAAACAATTTTCCTATATAAAGAACATAGAAATTTGCTGGGATTTTGATATATAGAAAATTTCGATATGTGGAAGTTCGATATATGGAGGTTCGACTGTACATACATAGCCAATTACGTTATACCAATAGGTATAAGGAAAAAAGTAACAACAAATAAATTGGTAGCTAAACCGGAGTACCGCATAATTCAATAACAATAAAAAAAAAAGTGTCATCTAAATATTAGGGAGCTTCAAAATTATTCCACAAAACCAATGAAAAAAGAAAAAAACGCACATACACAACACTTTTTTTAAATGGGGGAAAAATTAGACAGTAATAATCCTTATTTAAAACCCTAGACTAGTAATAAGAGTAGACCGAGCTTTCCCAGACTTGCTGATGATAAAATTGGTTCATGGATACATCATGTGACTGGTGGGAGGCTTGGCGAAAACTTTGGCAGCATGGCTGCTAGATGGCAGGATTATCTATAGCTTGGCACTCGACATGTATTTTAAGACCTAATGTGTTTTCATGTCAATGAAAACACATTAGGTCTAACTAGGGTCCAACTTAGGTCTAACTAGGATCAAAACTAGTAATTAGTTTTTGATCCTAGTTTTCAGTAACTTGTATTTCATTTGGAACTGCTACGTCAGCGTTGGCGTGAACGTAATGGCGTAAACGCTTTGCGTTAACGCAAAAATGTACTAATCGGTATCTTAAATTGAAATTGTAAGTAAAAATCTCACCGTTTGCGGATTCTTTTTGGGCGCTTGCATCTTTAATTGCTCAGAGAGTTATTGAAATTGACTAAATAAAATGCACAGTACTATCTAAAAGAAAAACTCACTATATTAATAAAATATTTACAACTTAGAAAAACCAATTTACAAATCGGACTCCATAAAAGATCATTCTTCCGTGTTCCATCAATTCTATTTATTTTATTTCTCGCGGGCGTTGACCGTCTGCTACGATCAACGCCCGCTGTTGCTAGGATATCCACCAGTCACATGGTTTGGTTTATGAGCAGCCAAAGGGTTGCCATAGCTCGGTCTATTCTTATTATTAGTCTATGTTTAAAACCCCTGGATAATGGATATTGAATGCAAAATTATGCGACTTGGAAATCGCCAAGCAAGTTAAAAATAAAGCCAAATCAATATAAATGGTAGTTTCATAGGAGGGATGTTATCGCCAGAAGAGTGATAAAAGGTACTTTTAGAAATAATTTCTGCGACAAAAAGTGTGAGAAGGACCAAACAAGTTACAAAAAACATTACTAATGGATACATTGGTAATTGCAAATTACAAAATTGCAAATGAAGAACGGCGACGGTTGAAAAATGATGAATAAAACAGAAAGTGAAAAGTTTCGAACTGAATATATTGTACTGCACTGAGAAAAAGGAAATTGGAGATTGATTAAGGAGACAGAAATTTGAAGATGAATGTATTTCAGAAAAAAAGAAAAAAAATGCGATTTTATTACAAGTGCATCAAGGCAAGGTTCCAAACTGCTCACCGTTCAAAAGAACGGTCGTTCATTTTTTAGGTGAACGAACAGATCCGTTTATTTTAAGGATTCGTTCTTTTTGACCCGTTCGTTCATGAACGACACATCCCTACTCTAAATGACTGTTTCACAACCATTTCAAGCCATCGCAATAATGATAGATCTGAGTGACGCCTATTGAATGTCGCAGCATATTGATTAGATCATTACGTGCTTAACCTATTATTAAATGCAATATATGGGAGTCCTGATATTTCCCTTTTAAGCTATTAATGGGATGTGTCAGTCATTCGTCTATAGATATTCCAACAGCACGAGATGGCTCATATCACGCTATATAAACGGTCTGAGTAAACGTTGTGAGTGTGTTTGGTTAAAACTTGTGCAGCAAATCATTGTGGGTCAATCGATTGACGACAGAATGTTTTGCCGAATATTAATATTGTTAACTTATTTTAAATATCATGGCAAAAATTAAAACTAAGACCGTCTAATAATTAACTATAACTACAGTAAACTCCCGATTATCCGCAGAATTGGGTGGCACGGTAACCGCGGATAAGCGAAAACCACGGATAATCCGAACAATGAGTAAAAAACAATACTACTGTATACAATAGCTGAAAAATATGAATAAAACTCAAACATACATTTAAGTTATAGCTAGAAACATTGCTACATTGCATCTACTAACATTGAATGTAAAAAAATATACGCATTTAAAGCTAAAAACGAACAGTAGCACAATCATATGTTTAAAAAATATTTAATGACCTTTAAAAAAATAATAAAATAAATTGTGAAAAGACCCACGGATAATCCGACCGCCGATAATCGGGAGATAACTGTAGTTAGTTCATAGTTCATTATAACTAGTTAGTTTATAAATTAGAAAATTTTGAAAAAAAAAATAGAACCGACTTCAAAATTGCTCTAAAAAGTGAAAAATAATTTTATTCTTTAAACACCATCGATAATACTTTTAAACATAATTTTTGAAGTTGGCGCAAAAACGGCTGATTTTTTGATAAAAATATGAACGAAGCATGGTTACAATGGATTTTACTTTTTGTTTTTGCGCCAACTTCAAAAATTATGTTTAAAAGTATTATCGATGGTGTTTAAAGAATAAAATTATTTTTCACTTTTTAGAGCAATTTTGAAGTCGGTTCTATTTTTTTTTTCAAAATTTTTTTATTTCATTCTTTTTAGTGTAAATGTAGATATTTCAGTAAAAGTAAGAAGTTACCTAGTAAGAAGTGCGGCTCTATATCACTGTATTGCTTTCGAAAAGCCTTTATTCAAAATTATCATTACAATTACTATTAATGTTACAGTTATATGGCACCAAACTTTTATAACAATGAGTTTCATATTGTCGCGTAGATGAAGATAGCGAAGACAATGTGAAAGCCAAATGAAGCGAATACTCGTTAGTCTCAACTCGAGATCTTTATTCAGAACCACGAATGAACGTTACATCTCCTTATATATAACTTGAAAAAGTGCTGGAGCTTTCCAGACTTGAAAAGATACAGAAATTAAGAGAACATTCGAGAAAATACGGGAAACAGTAGAAACGAAATTTTAGTAAAATTCACTTTGTCCTAGTCGGGATTTGAACCCGGGTTGCTCGTGTGGGAGACGAGAATTCTACCACTGAGCCACCGTTATCCATGGATGAGAAGAGCGAACTTCGCTACAATATGATTTTAATCATTTAATAGGGAAATTTACTGTTTTTTGCCCATTACTTTTAATCTAAAGAACAAATATGGTCAAACAAAGTAATGGGACCTAAGTTGAGCCATCCTCTATCCATTAAAAAAAGAATCATCAAAATCGGTTCACTAGGTGAGACGCTATGAGTGGACAAACAAAAAAAAAACATACATACGGTATGAACTGATAACCGCCTCCTTTTTGAAGTCGGTTAATAAAAATGGAACAACGTTTAAAAGCACAAAAAGGATAAAAAGTTTTTAAAAACGCAGACATGTTTCGGAGGCAATAGCATCCTTCCTCAGTGCGAAATGAACAAATGGATGAATCAAGGTCAAGGGAGAGTTTAAAAGGGAGAGTTCGGGGGCTATTGCCTCCGAAACATGTCTGCGTTTTAAAAAACTTTTTATCCTTTTTGTGCTTTTAAACGTTGTTCCATTTTTATCTAACTTACCTTGCACAAAGCTATCGCTTTTCAATCTAGTTAGTTTATAGTTCACTATAACTAGTTTAACTAGTATAGCTACCTATATCTATATACAGGCGTCCCTCGTATAACACGGTACTTCTACAACACGATTTCGATATTACACGGTACGAAACTTGAATTTAATACCTCATGGTTTTGATATAAATCGAATGTATATTTATAAAAGATGGAATTTCATTTTTGTTTAATACATTCTGTTAATGGCGGATAACAACTCTAATAAGTTTTTACTTTGTTTTAATGAAACTTGGTTTCGATGTAACACGGTACACATCCCTTGATTTGCATTATTTCTAAGTCTCGTATAACACGGAACACGGTTTCGATATTACACGGTACGAAACTTGAATTTAATACTTCATGGTTTTGATACAATACGAATGTTATATTTTAAAAAGATGGAATTTCACTTTTGTTTAATACATTCTGTTAATGTTTGATAACAACTCTAATGAGTTTTTACTTTGTTTTTATGAGACTTGGTTTCGATGTAACACGGCACACATTCCTTGATTTGCATTATTTCTAAGTCTCGTATAACACAGAACACGGTTTCGATATTACACGGTACCAAATTTGCGATTATTATAACACGGTTTCGATATTACACGGTACGAAACTTGAATTTAATACTTCATGGCTTTGATACAACACGAATGTTATATTTTAAAAAGATGGAATTTCACTTTTGTTTAATACTTTCTGTTCATGGTTGATAACTCTAATAAGTTTTTACTTTGTTTTTATGAAACTTAATTTCGATATAACACGGTATCAAATTTGCTATTATTATAACACGGTTTCGATATTACACAGTGCGAAACTTGAATTGATTACTTCAAGGTTTTGATATAACTCGAATGTTATCTTTAAAAAATATGGAATTTCATTTCGGTTCCATACATTCTGTTAATGGTTGATAACTCTAGTAAGTTTTTACTTTGTCTTTATGAAACTTGATTTCGGTATAACACGGTACGCATCCCATGATTTACATTATTTCTAAGTCTCGTATAACACGGTTTCGATATAACACGATACGTCTTAACCTGATTTTTCTCGAGCACATCGTAATTAGTATTAGAAATAAGTAAAGATGTTATTTAAAAAAAAAAGTCTCGTATAACACAGTTTCGATACTACAGACTGGACTACAGGTCCACGGAACGAGTTAACTGTGTTATACGAAGGACACCCTGAAGTTCACTAGTTTGAACTAAGACTAGAATTACTAGTTCCTCAATTCCTTTTTTACATTTTCGTCATCTATTGTGATTTAGCTGAATTGTACAAGCTTGCTTACCTGGATTTCGCTGAAAAAACAACGAGAAAAAGAATTCAATTTCAGCGCTTCTCTACCATTAGTATGGACACCAAAACACGTTTCTTAAACTATCTCAGAAACTCATTTCTGTAGATAATGCGCTGTACCTTCCCATGTTGGTATGATGATACGTACTTTAAAAAGAGCTTTTAATTGGTTCACATACAAAATACCGACAGCCCGGTAATGACATCCAGAAACTAGTTTCGTCCTTGTTAAGGACTCACCCGTTTAGAATAGCCAATAACGGACTATTAAGTTGTTCTTTTATTGAAGCTGAGGTTACCAACAAACGGGAAGCTATTGTGAGGCTCTGAGAAGTTGAGCTCTGACTCTGGCAATGTTTACTTCTGTTTCGGAAAATAGGGAGGGGTAATTGGCGCTAAGTTGAGTTGAGAAACTTTCTTAGTACATAAAAAATAGTCGAAAACTTTGTACTGTATAGTGAATAAAAAATGACAACGTATATAAAGTACAAATTGTGAATGAAAAAAGGTTAAAAAACCAGCAAACAGCTGTTTCGGCACTCTAAAATACAAGTGCCATCATCAGTGCATTAAAAACGAAGACAGATTCACCCGACTAAAACACAGTCGAGGCGAACACTGGAATGAGAGACGAGTTGTAAAAGATATGAGAGCAGTGCCGGAAACGATGACGTGAAGGTTTTAGTCGGGTGAACCTGTCTTCGTTTTTAATGCACTGATGATGGCACTGGTATTTTGGAGTGCCGAAACAGCTGTTTGCTGGTTTTTTAACCTTTTTTCATTCTCAATTTGTACTTTATATACGTTGTCATTTTTTATTCACTTTCTTAGTAGTTCTTCAAAAATATTCCAACTTAAATTCCGAACCAATAACACTTCGATTTTTCACTAAACTCCCCTAAAACAGGTAAACATAGTCAAGGTCACAGCTCAACTTGCCAAAGCTGCAATGTAAGTCAATTTAAAAAACCGGTGAGAGTCCACAATCTGTGGTGTGGTTTAACTCTTTTTCGCGATAAAAAAAAATCTTAAATTATTTGTATTTTTAACTATATCATCAAACTATCTGTACTTTTCAGTAAGGCAATTACTTTATATACTAAGTTGACACTTTAATTAGTGCCTCTTTGCTGCTTTTAATTAAAGAGAAGCAAATTAGTTCGATTTATTATTAAAACTTGCACTGTAATAGTTGACTCCTTTCAAGTAATTATTCAAACCTCTAGAGTAGCAATTCCTAGCCTAGGAGGCACGTCCTAGGGGGAGTAGAAGAATTATAAGGGAGGGGGGGAGGGGAACGTGAGGGTATATAAAATGTTTGAATGATTTATTCAATTTTGTGGTCATATATGAAGATTAAATAACATTGAATGCCCTCTCATTACTGTGGTGAAATGACTGAATTCTTAGAAACACAAAAAATAGATAAATAAATAAATAACTTCCTTTGCTCCTTGAATGTTATATGCTCTTGGAACAATATATTCAAAATAAGGTTTTGTTTAGAAATGTTAAATTTTGTGCGAAAACTGTCTGATTTTTTTATTTATTAACTAGTTTTGGTTGTCATTATCAGCTCCAGATTCCTATTATAGTAACCACGAATGGGGGTGGTGTGACTTCATACATGCTCGTTTACTACATATGGGGGTAGGGAAATTACGTACCCTCCGTGCGGGAGTACGGAGGGTACAAGGGGGGGGGGGCGCAGAAAAAAGGTTGATAACCCCTAATAGAGACTTCGTATATTTTTGCGTATACTTCTGTGGTCTATAGGGTGTAAAAAAGTCTGAAATAAACATGAAGTCGAACATTATACAGCTTCTAGAAGAATGCAGTTGTACTAAATGTTTAAGTACCATTTCGATCATAAAAGAAGCACATAATAAAGATCTGGGTGCTAGGGTAGACCGATCAGAAAATAAAACTGCTCAAGTGAATAAACAGCTGTCTTTTTTTTTAAGTTATCAAAAGTTTTGTATTTTATGAATTACCAGTAGTAACTCTCTGCTATGTAATTCTAAAAAATAAATGACTGGAAATTCATATGCTTTTGTAGATTAAAAAAGGATTCCTAATCATCAAGTGTTTTTAGACTGCGTTTTAAAATAAAAAATATAGATTTTTTTTTAAACATTCTGTTAAGAAAAATTATCTAAGACAAAAGTTTTTTTTTAATCATTTTTTTTTTATTTTACTCATACAAAAAGTACCCCAATTACTGAGTAAAGAGCTTTTTCGGTGTGACTTCCATATCACAACCGTAACACATACATATTATTATTTTTGAAGTAAAAAATATAAAAACTGATACATTATGCTGAAAGTTATAATTCTTCCTTATATTCAAACATATTCGCATAAAAATTTGAAATCAAAGTTAAAAATTCCTGGAATGAAACTGCAATTATTTGCATGAAAATGTCAGACTCATGGATTAAACAACCGACATAATAGTTTAATATGGTACAAAACTATCTTGATTAGCTTTTAAATTCAAAGATGCTAACCTTTTGGAGGACCTCTGTGATCGAAAATTGCGTCCATATTGTCATAACCAAAACGTTAAATGTTACAGTGCTACGCTAATTCGACCTACTCTCTTCACATAAGCCATTGAGAAGGTCCTGACTGATGTAAGCCTTTCACAGCCACACACGCGTACATCACAAGACTGTGTGATCTGGTCAAACAGATGATTTGCCAGTCATTCTCCTTACATTATTCTATATGTAACTTCGAATTTCATGAGAACAGCGGACTTCCAAGTCTATTGGATTTGAAATCTATGACTGTATGTTGTAATTTAATATATAGAGTGTGGACTGATGCTGAATCCCTCTTGATGCTTGATATGTCTATGTATGGCAATGGTTGCAAGTAAGGGGTATAATAATGGTATTATATTGCATCTTCCTCGCAAAGCCTAAATATCGTTACAATAATACGTCAACATCGAGAATTGAATCTCTACTTTTCAAGGAGTTGAGAGGAGGAAGTTGAACTTTTATCAATCGACTAATACCAGGCTGTAGATGTGAACAAAAAAAAGGAAAAACTCTTTTTTTTTTTTTTTGTTCGTCCTAAAATCCTATTTCACGTTTACTTTCTCCCAGTTCAAGTGAAAGAAATTTCGGAGAGTTTTTAATTTTCTGATCATAGAAAGGCTTCATTTTTCAATTGATATGAACTTTTTTTTTAAACTTTTTAAATTGACTAGAATGTTTCTAATTAACAATTAAATACTTCTAAAACTAAGGCTTTTATAGGAGTTCTCTACAGTCCTTTTTTTTTTTGGTAGTTATTTTGGGGATCTTTATTGTCTGCCAGTTTCCGTTTATTAGAGGCAAAAGAAGAGTTCTTTGGACTTTTGGTTTTTATCTTGTATTTTTTAAAATGTTTTAAATATTTTTTAAATTTTTCATCTGACATTTTTGGTGTATATTTCATCACTGATTCAAATTTTATTCAATATTTTACATTTTCCACCCCTTTAAATAGTATTCTTCCCTTCTCAATCATTATAAAAGCAATTTTGCTTCTCTCATGCTAGACTATTAATAGAGAAATAATTATTCAAATTTTACTATTTTTTAATAGCAAGGGCAGCAAAAGTTTATCTGTAGAACTCTTTTAATCGCCGATTACAAATGTGTTATATACTAGTAAATACCGATTTTTTTTGGTAAAAGGCAAACATAAAATGCTATTTTATATGCCTCCCACAAGAACGCTAAATGATGGAATTAAAAGACAAATTGACAGGGGCATGAAACACAATCGGCAAAACTTTCGATTACATATGGCATATTATTTATAGATATAAGGAGTAAAACTTTTAATCACACAGGAGTTCTCTTTATAGAAAATGATCAGCTTTTTTAATTAAAAAGAAATGCATATCAGCTTTTGTCGGATGAAAGCTTTAAAAAATGGTTTGCTTTCAAAACAAACGTATCGCAAAAAAATCTTTTGAAATAGCTTTTAAACAAGTGACTTGAATTAAAGAAAGTTTCAAAACCTTGTATTCCAAAAGCCTTTAATCCACAAATATGTGCTTGCATAAGGTCAATAATGAAATTAGTTTGCTAGCTTTATTAACAGTTGAAATTATAATTTTTATAGATATTCCAAAAGCGAGCTGTACTTTCTTCAGCGTTTTCAAATAAAGAATCATACAACGCTTATTCTGGCTAAAAGTATATTACGTTCGCTACATCTGCCATTCCAGAGATATAATGGGTGTCCAAAAGGTCCTTGACACCTTTTGAAAATTCATACAAAAGCAACAAATTCATTGTTGTATGAATACGAGGTTTGGCCATGATACTCCACAAGCTCAAGAATTTTTTATAATGTCTTAAAAAAAAGGAAACGAGCTAAAGTGTGCATCATATGACTTCCTTTTAAAAATTTAGTTGATAATAGTACCTTTGAATAAGCAAAAACACACTCTAAATATTTTTACCGCAAGTTTGTTACGAACTGAACCAAAAAAAAAAAAAAAAAACGTTTTATACAGATTAATTTTCCCAATATTGGACATTTTAATGTGGTTCAATGGCTAACCCTCTAAATATCGCCTATACTGGCCAAAATATAAAACCAGATTTAAAAAAAAAACACTTTTCGTCGCCAAGTTGACGAAAAAACTTGGCGCCCAAAAGCTTAGCGATATATTACCAAGTGTTTGCTAAATTATAACATCACTTGAGTTTGCATCAAAATTAACAATGCCCCCCCCCCCCCAAAAAAAAGTGTAAAAGACCCCATTTGGAACGTCCGATTACAAATAAAAGAGTAGGTGCACAACTAGACCCACTAGGAGTTTACGTACCAAATTTCAACTTTCTAGGAAATACCGTTTTTCAGTCATGCGAGATACATACGCACATACATACGGACGTCACGTGAAAACTTGTTGTAATTAATTCGGGGATCGTCAAATTGGATATTTTGGGTGCCTATACGTTCTTAGGCATATATCCACTTGTGGTCGGGTTAAAGAAAAAAAAAAAAAACTCAATTATTATTCGGGGGGGGGGGGGGCAAAATGGAAATTAAGGCCGATTTTCGGGTGAAATTTTTTTCGCGAATTCAATGCTTCCTTTACTTCGTAAAAGGAAGTAAAAAAACAAAAAAAAAGTATAATTATAGGTAATTGCTGTATCGCTACAGTAAGAAAAATAAACTTTATGTGAGATCTTTAATCATTTAGCAAACAGAAAGCATTACCTTTGGTTACCGGAGTTCCATGTGTATGGTGTTGCTCGAACCACGTCAAAACGGTACTCAAGTTCACCCCATGTTCACAAGCGGTAATGAAAGGTATTGATTTCTGTTCAAGAAAAGTAAAAAAAAAAAAACGTTCACCCCTAGTTTCTTGCGAACCGAATCAAAAAAAAAAAAAAAAAAAAAACGTTCACCCCTAGTTTCTTGCGAACCGAATCAAAAAAAAAAAAAAAAAAGTTTCACACAGATTTATTTCCCCATTATTGGCAATTTTAATGTAATTCAGTGGTTAACTCTTTAAATATCACCATCATTGACCGAGTTGAAACCAGATTTTAAAATTTAATTACAACGAGTTTTCTCTTTTTTTTTTTAACTCGGGGATCATCAAAATGGGTATTTTGGGTGTCTATACGTTCCTAGGCATATATCCACGTGTGGTCGAGTCGAAAAAAACTCAACATTCATTCGGGGGTGAGCAAAATGGAAATTAAGGCCGATTTTTGAGTGAAAATTTTTTCGCGAATACGATTCTTCCTTTTTTGTAAAAGGAAGTAAAAAGGATTGAACACATTACATGACCGGTTTTTTTTCTTACTGTGACGATACAGCGACGGCTCATATATAATTACACTTTTTTTTTTTCATCATGTCTAAAGCATTCTTGAATCTATGAAGAATTATGGAGCCAACCGCATATTGACACGAGTATTTGTTGATGTTCTATAAATTTTTAATCTTGTCAAGGACACTTTGTATTTTTTTAAGGCCGATCCTCACTAACCCCAGTTAAAAAATATAGACGATCAAACGTGCGAATAACTGATTCCCTGTTTCTGTTCGTGGCCACAGCTTAATTAAAAAAAAAAGTCACGAGGTAAAAGACGTGTTATTACACATTTGTTAACAGAAAATTTTAATGGCATCTGTAATGAATTCCCTGTGAAATATCTATGTAACTATAAAACTAATTTTCAATACATACAGGGATTCGTTTAAAAAAAGACAGTACAGTATTAGAAGAAGTTTAAGAATACTAGGAGGGCAGGTGCAATGAACTTCTTATTCTTCAAATGGAAACACCTAAACAAAAATTACAAATAAATGCACTTTTTAGAGCAAGCAATTAAAATATTAATGTATAGCCAAGTAAAAATATCGAAGTTAATATAATTAAAAAAAAATATTTTAATGGCATTCTGACATAGTGCGTCTGTACATTCTTTTCAGAGGGCAAATGCACATTGGTTCTTTCTTTTTTTTTTTTCAAAGTCGAACTAAAATTCTAAATAAAGGCTGATACTTTAGTAGATTTTGTACTTATGGGCAACGTCAATGAAACGCCAAAAGTAGAAACAGCATCTTTCTATCTCTCAAGCCAAAAAACACAGGCTGGTGCAGGCACTATATCATTGGCGTCATCAAATATGGTTGAAAGCAAATGCATGTTAGAGGAGAAGAGAGCGAATCATTCTCAAAAAAGCGTCTGAAACAGTTTCTTTTGATTTCATCTTTATTATAGTGAGAATAAAAAAGTTGCAAAAAGGGTTTTTGTTTGCTATGCTGTTTTAGGCGACATTTGGGGCCACAACTGAGGAAATCTAATGATACAGTGGCTCTTAAAAGTGTTCGTACACCTTGAAATTTAGTAGTAAAATCAAAATAACGCAAAACTGAATTCGAATATGAAACCCATTTTTTTTCACACCAATCCTATGTAATTCTAAATAAAACCCAGTAGTTTTTTCTTCAAAATATTGCCAAATTTTATTTTTGAAATTTGTCGAAAAACGATGAGACAAAGAAAAAATACGCCACAAAAGTCATCGTACACTGAAATATTTTCGAATTATTTCATGATTAAAATTATCATATGTGGTTTTTTTATTATTTTTGCATTATGTTGACCCTTAAAAGTCATTTGGCTTTAGTTTTTTGTTCATTTATTCCCTAATATTCTGCTTATTATTTTTAAATGGCAGGTATGCGTGGAAAGCACCAAACACGATTCGAAATTTGAATTTTTTCCTGCACTGTATCCATAAATTGGTTTGAAATGTCTCTAAATTTGTCAATTTATACCATTCTATAGTGAAGTGCTTGAAAAAATGCTTTAAAGACAAGAATCAGATCGAACACAAGGTAAGAAAATGTCAACTGGCAAAGTTAACAAAGCGTGATCGGAGGTTTACAGTTAAACAAAATATGAAAAATACACATTTGAGCGCTAAAAAAGTTTCTGCAGAATTGAATGAAACATTTTACGTTTAATTTTCACCTAAAATTGCTCGCCAAGTTCTCTGATTAGCTGGATTCAAGGGCACCTCTTCCCGCAGAAATTTTCTTGTTCGTGCGAAAAACAGTAAGCTTACGCTTTCCGTCGTAAAATCAATGATAAATAAGCTCAAAACATTTTGGAACAACGTCTTACTTATAGATGAAAATACATTCAATATTTTGGGTTAAATTGTTGTACCTATAATTGTCAATAGAAGAAAAAATGAGGAATTTAATCTTAAGAACTTAGCTGGATCAGTTAATCAGGACGGTGAAGGTGTTTCTGTGTGAGGATGCATAACAACACCAGGACTTGGAAATTTCGAATTTTTTGATGAAATAATGAATCATGCTATTCATTTAAATATTTCAAAAAACAATTTTAAACTATTAGCCCAAAAATTGGCAATCGGCAAACTCTTTGTTTTTTATTAAAATAACGATAAGAAGTACACGTTTGCGTTTGGTGCCGCAAAAATTGTCCTTAAACTTAAAAATATCTCATCAATCGTCAGATTTAAACTTAATGGAACATATTTGGAGATATCTGGTGGCTAGATAACGAAAATACGCCATTGGAAACGAAAAGCGAACTAGAAACAGTAAGACTCGAAGTGCGGCTGAACACTTACTCAGAAATTGCATAAAAAAGAGAGAAAAAACAATGAAATCTATTCCCAGACGTTTAAAAGCTGTTGTTGATACTGCATGATATTCTACTAAATAATAATTTTGTAAAAAGTTAGATTATTTACTAATTTTTTGACATTTTCCCAAAGTGTACGAAAACTTTTGTGCGATAAAATTTCCGGCACTTTTTGGTTTTTGATTTTTTAAAAATTAAGTTTTTAAGTTTTAATAAAAATTTTCGTGTAGTTTTGTTAAAAATAGATCATAAATCTTATAATTAAACACCTATTGCGAAATATTAATTCTAACCAATGGATAATGGCCTATTTCATTGAAAGTCATAGGTGTACGAACACTTTTGGGAGCCACTGTATGTATGCTTGTATTCATCTAAGTGGAACCAGTGCAAGTTCACCACTGCCCGTAAAAGGTGTACTGGGGAACAGTGGTCATTTTATGGGGATGAGGGGTAGTGTGAATAAAATATTTTTACTTCCTTTTAAAAAAAAGAAGTATTGTATTCGCGAAAAAATTTTCACCCAAAAATCGGCCTTAATTTCCATTTTGCTCACCCCCAAATGAATGTTGAGTTTTTTTTCAACCCGACCACACATGGATATGTGCCTAGAAATGTACAGGCACCCGAAATATCCAGTTTGACGATCCCCGAGTTAATTACAACGAGTTTTCTCGTGACGTCTGTATATACGTATGTATGTGCGTATGTGTGTATGTATGTCGCATAACTCAAAATCGGAATGACCTAGAGAGTTGAAATTTGGTACGTAGACTCCTAATGGGGTCTAGGTGTGCACCTTCTTTTTTGGTTGTATTCGTATGCTTTAAAGGGGGTCCTTTGCTCCTTTTTCGGGGGGGGGGAATCATTGTTAATTTCGATGTAAACTCAAGTGTGTTATAATTTGGCGGACACTTGGGAATATATTGCCAGTCTTTTGGTCGCCAAGTTTTGTCGCCAACTTGGCGACAAATTTGGCGATTTTTTTTTCTTTTTTTTTTTAATATGGTTTCAATTTGGCCACTGTTGGTGATATTTAGATAGTAAACAATTGAATCATATTAAAACTGCCAATAATGAGAAAATGACATTAAATTGGAGTAGAAGGAAGTCATGTGATGCACACATCAGCTCGTTTTTTTCGTCATTTATTGCGCTATGCATTTTTTTTTTCACAAATAAAGATACTCATAGGATAAATAAATACCTTTGTGCTGAACAGTAAAGTAAGAAAAACAACGTTAAAAAAAAGCACAAATTTGCCAATTACAGCAAAGCTGTAATTGGCAAATTTGTGCTTTTTTTAACGTTGTTTTTCTTATTTTAAAGGTACTACTGTTTATTTTAAAAGATATGAAAGTAGTTTGTTGAACCCTTAATTTCGCTGACACGAAATATCCCCCCCTCGTGTTTTTCCCTTTTGATATAATTTAGAAAGGAGGAAATTTTAAATTTCGGCAAAACTGGGGGGTAAACCTTTAGTTAAAGGGTTTAATTCAACCCTTATCTAAATTTTCTAAAATTATTTACCAGAATCACTAATAAAATATCGAATTTTAAAAATGCAGTTTTACATTAACATTTTCTTCGTTTGTTCTGTCAAATTGTGACCAAACATGGTGTGAAAGGTAAACTTGAATATTTTGATTATGCTTTATTTCACCTTATTTTGCCTTCCTATTTCTGGCCTTATTTCCGGGACGAAAACCATTTCTTCTGGATGATATGAAAGAGATTTATTTTATTCTGAAGTGTGTTAAAAACATTTTTTTTTTTCGTAAAATGAGAAATTGTGGTAGAAAAGGAACAGCTGTGGTGTGAATATCCCCGAATGGTACCGCCGAGGAGGAAGCTTTGACTTTCAAGTAGAATCGTAAATGTAGGTACGGTAAATACAGTACATCTGAGAAAAAAAAATGCATTCACTGTTCAAACTTTATCTTTCAAAATTTTGCCAACAACTATTGATTCATGACTAGATTTCATTCCGGTATGATTTGTTTTTTTTTTGTGGCCGAGTACTTTGAGATGAACTCAATAAAAGTGTCAAGTACTCATTTTTAGAAACTATTTATCAAATGCAAAAATTATCATATTTTTAAAATTTGAAGTACATTATTACACAACAAAATAGGCATTATATTTTCTTGTCTTATGCGTCAATATGATTTATTAGTCTCATCTACAGAAGAAACTTCGATTTTCTATTTAGGTCAAAACAGCTCCCCCCTACGAAGTATTTCAAAAGAAGATCTTTAAATAATATTCCTTAAGAATATTTGAAACACATAAAGTAAATGTTTCGTAAACGCATTGATAAAATAGTTAAGTAAATTTTAAAATAATAATGATTTTTGGGAAATAAAATGTATGACGATAAAGCTATGAAAACTGAAATAATTATCTGTCGGACTATAATTCAAGTTATTTTTACTGCATTCTTTTTGCCAAATAGTAGCCGTTTAAAGTCCTATTATATTATGAACGTGTCTGCAATTTAAAAAAAGAGATATTTTTTCGAAATATTCACTAAAAAATCCCAATCTGAAGCTTCAGTTTGTTATTTGAATTTTTACATAATTTTTAAATAGCTTGTCCGTTCTCCCGAAAACAATACGCAAACAACCGCAACTCTAATGCTCAAAGGTGCCAGTTCGTTTTTTTTTTATCCGAAATGTTTTGCATTGAAAAACAAGTTTATGTACAATTTATTTTTGAAATTTATGGCTTTTATGTCAACTGTATTTTACACTCTTAAAATCAATTAGCCTATGAAAGTTACATTTTGGAATTCAGCGTCGTATTTTTCAGGGCACGCTGTTTGTTATTACAAAGTAAAACTTAACCTGACACCTATATTTAAGATTCGACACCCTCAGGGACCCTAGCACCTACCGATTCCTCGTCTTTCTAGCCCCTATATCAGGAGCAAACATGGCGTGGAATGCTGTGATTAGGGTCTGCGTAGTCTTCACAATGCAGGTTAGGTTTGCTCCAGCTATAACAGCAAATGGGTGCAAGTGCTAAAAAAAAAAGCAATTGGGCATAACTAGTACAAATGGCAGAAGCCTCAATCCGTGTTGAGCAAGATACGATGGCTAGTAGCTTTGGAAAGCCCCTTACCACCCCTCCCCTTACCACCTATAGCTGTGAAAACTTGCAACAAAATTATTTCTGGTCCCTTAAGAAGTGCACTTGGAAGCGATTTTTTTTTCTTTTTTGTTTTCTTTTTTAAGCGTTTTTTTTATCAACTTCTTTTTTTCTTTGAGTGGAAGCGAGATTCTCTTATTATTCTAATTAAATGAGCCCTTAAACTATTTTTTTTTCTCTCCGAGAGGGGTGCAAGATTTTCATTTTGCTCTAATCGTCACGTGTTGTTCAATCAAGTTCTTAACCCGAGAGAGATCGCGCACCTAACAGTGACAAAAGAGATCGCGTGGGGTGACTGAGTTACCCCAATCTTTTTTATCTAAAATTTTCGACAGATCATCATTTTATAAATTTTTGATAATCTGCAAGTTGACGTTTGCACGCCAGTTTTCAGAACTCAAAGCAATATAAATTCAGAAAGAGAGCTAGAGAACGTAAAACTATGTTGCTTAGATTGAAAAATTTCGAAGCAATTGTAGTCTTGTGGGGAGAATGAATTACCTCATTAACACGTGAATTCCAAGAATTGATTGCTTCACTCGCAGAAAGAAAAGAAAAGTGAAAATAACACTTCACCTATCAAGGGGACTGGTGGATAAGAGGGTACTGAAAAGGTGATTGACTACTAATAAATATTTACCCTGCGACAGGAGTTTGAATAAGAATGGGGTGACTGTGTGCCCCACGCGATCTCTCTCGGGTTAAAGCCTTCTTAGGATTAAAACTTCGAACGCATATTACTTAAATTGTGGGGAGAATGAATTACCTCATTAACACGTGAATTCCAAGAATTGATTGCTTCACTCGCAGAAAGAAAAGAAAAGTGAAAATAACACTTCACCTATCAAGGGGACTGGTGGATAAGAGGGTACTGAAAAGGTGATTGACTACTAATAAATATATAAGAGAGTACTGAAAAGGTGATTGACTACTAATAAATATATAAGAGGGTACTGAAAAGGTGATTGACTACTAATAAATATATAAGAGGGTACTGAAAAGGTGATTGACTACTAATAAATATATAAGAGGGTACTGAAAAGGTGATTGACTACTAATAAATATATAAGAGGGTACTGAAAAGGTGATTGACTAAAAATAAATATATAAGAGGGTACTGAAAAGGTGATTGACTACTAATAAATATATAAGAGGGTACTGAAAAGGTGATTGACTACTAATAAATATATAAGAGGGTACTGAAAAGGTGATTGACTACTAATAAATATATAAGAGGGTACTGAAAAGGTGATTGACTACTAATAAATATATAAGAGGGTACTGAAAAGGTGATTGACTACTAATAAATATATAAGAGGGTACTGAAAAGGTGATTGACTACTAATAAATATATAAGAGGGTACTGAAAAGGTGATTGACTACTAATAAATATATAAGAGGGTACTGAAAAGGTGATTGACTACTAATAAATATATAAGAGGGTACTGAAAGGGTGATTGACTACTAATAAATATTTACCCTGCGACAGGAGTTTGAATAAGAATGGGGTGACTGTGTGCCAAACGCGATCTCTCTCGGGTTAAAGCCTTCTTAGGATTAAAACTTCGAACGCATATCTCTTAAAACTAAAAAAGTTCAAACTTGCATTCCTACGCTTCTCACTGTCTCATGAATCTTGTAGGGTTAGAGATTGATTTTTTGCGTCTTATTTATATTCGAAGTAGTTCTTTGTAAAGACTTTATTTTAAATTTTATTAATTTACTGCAACATTTAAAACACTTAAACTGAAGCATCAATGCATAAAGTAAAAAAAAAAAAAAAATCATGCACAAAACTTCACCACCTTTCACCTCATAATAGTTTTATAATATTTTTTTTCTATAAAACCACTTTTAAGGTTGGTAGTTTTTAGACAACTTTATATTCAGGTAAGTGGATTTGAATGCAATCAAAATAATATTTCAAAACGCTACAAACTTGAAAACAAATCGCCTCAGAGCAACAGTAGAGTAACTTGCAATGTTATTCCTGGGATTAGATGTCTTAGTGTCATAGTGTTGCTCTGAGACGACGATATTAGAAAAACAAGAAAAGCTTGATACAACTTTAAATAATAGTAGTTGTTACTAAACTGATTAAAAAACCTGATAATTGCCGACTCTACAAATCAGAAATGCAGTAGGCGCGGCTTAATGTCATCACTTTGGAACAAATACAATCTGATAACAACAACCGACTGATAACAATAACCGAAAAGAATCCAGGAGACACAAAATAATGATTTTTTTCCCATTAAGGTGCATTTATTTTGGCAACCTCAAATTAAAATCACAATGACTCAACTGAACGCAGTTTTAAATTAGAAATTATTAAATTAACAGAATGGAGATATCTGAATTATAAAAAGTTGAAGCTAAATTATACAATTTTTAATCACATAGTAATAGGTGAAATAAAATATGACCGTTTTCATGACATTCGTAAACCAGTTTCAATGCACATTCTGCTTTTCTATCTTTTCCAGCATGGTTTTGCTTGTTGTTTAAATTTTAATTTAACTTCGCTTTGTATTCAATCTCGACACAATTCTTTAATAGTTTACAAAGAAATGGCAACAATGGAGGTCCTACATCAATGCCTGCAACATGTCCAGCGGCTGAATTTTGTTAGGTGCAAAAGAAAGTTTTCTTAGGGGGAGTCTGTGGTCAATGGGGGCGAACTTTCTGTAGCTTCATTCCTAGAAAAATTTTGAACTGCTATTGAATGAGGAACAAAAACGGGGAAAAAATTGAAAGTTTATGAAAAAGTGATAACAATAAACGAAGACGCTGATTAAAATATCCGACTTTTTTTAACGTGTGTTAACATACAAGTGTTCCGGGACTTCGTATTCTGATAACATTAAGCGAATGATATCATTAACCGTGACCACATTAAGCGGCGTCTACTGTATATAAAATATCACATGTTCTGCAGTTTTAAAACCGTTTTAAGGAAACTTGGTTAAGGAGTTTTTTTTAAGGGGGGGGGGGAGGGCTCATAAAACGAGACTGTGATTTGAAAACAATTTACATTACACTTGCATGCAATACATTTCTTTCAATAAAACGATATTTCTGAGGACAGGGTCCCTCCCTCCTCGCTACTACAACACTTTGCATATAACCTTAACCTCATTAACGAAAAATATATACTTTGAAATTCCTAAAATATACAATAAATCTATAAATTCAGGAATATACTCAATAACTTGTGCATAAAGGAGCAGCATAACTAATCGATTTGCAACTGCAAACACAGCAGAGCAATATCCTGCTCCCTCTCAATAAGTCATTACCAACTCTTATGCTATGGATTCTTGCAGTCTCACCATCGGTAGACTCATTTGGAGCTATAACGAGGGGGATGCATTATAACTGTAGTTTAACGGCTCTAGTAAAACTGATTGCTACTGGGAGATGATGTAATTGCATCATGTCGCGCGAGGCAAGTTTAATGCCTCATCAAAATCCACTTTATGCCGTATTATATGTTTCTATACGTTTTCTGGTAAATATTGAAGAGCAAAAGTGATTGGATATGTATTTTATAGATATTATTGGTATAGATAAATTAAAAGTTGGGACGGACAAACTGACCACCCTTAAAAAGCCCCCCTTTTTCTCTATGGATAAAAAAAAATTCAAAACCATATATAAAATTTACTAGAAGACAGGTAAGCTCGTAGACCTAACTAAAAAAGCATTTTTTTTTGAGTATATTTCTCTTAATAACAATTAGTCTACATTGCCTTATTTGGCGCCTTCATCTTACATATGCATGGCATTTACAGTGGGTGGCCAAATTATTAGGGACATTACTCAATTTCTCCTATTTTCCAGTTTAGGCCCACTTTTTGAAAAAAGAAAAAAAAAAAAAAAAAAACACGAACCACGGATTTTTACGTCCTTTTGCAAAAAAAAGTATTGTATTCGCAAAAAAAATATCGTTCAAAAATCGACCTTAATTTCCATTTTACTCACCCCCGAATGAATGTTTTTTTTTTTTTTTAAAGACTCGACCACACGTGGATAAGTGCCTAAGAACCTATATACACGCAAAATATCCATTTTGACAATTTCCGGGTTAATTACAACGACTCTTCTCGTGACGTCTGTATGTGGGTAGTTATGTATGTATGTGCGGATGTATGTCGCAGAACTCAAGAACGGTATGTCTTAGAAAGTTGAAATTTGGTGCGTAGACTTCTAGTGGGGTCTAGTTGTGAACATCCCCTTTTGGTTGCCTTCGAGTGCTTATAAAGGGATCTTTTGCCCCTTTTCGGTGGGAAATCATTGTTAATTTCGATGTAAACTCAAGTGGAGTTATAATTTGACGGACACTTGGCGATATATCGCCAGTCTTTTGGTCGGCAAGGTTTGTCGCCAACATGGCGACAAATTTGGCGATTTGTTTTTTAAAATCTGGTTTCAATTTGGCCACTGTTGGTGATATTTGTAGAGTAAACTATTGAATCACATTAAAACTGCCGATAATTTTGTTCTGTATTGCTGCTGGTATCATTATTATTGTTTTTTGAAGTGGCGACACTAGCAGTCTGCGTCCTTTTAGAAATATTTGAAGTTATACCTGTTTTAGTTTCGTATGTGTAAAAACAGCCGTTGCCGTGAGGTTATATTAAATATTATAGAAATATTTCTCCGAAAGTTTTGGTTTCTGCTATAATTAATATGTAAGTAAAGCTCATTAATAAAGAAATGGTGATACAGTTTGCGATTACATTTCAATATTTGATTTTTATCATTGCTTAATAATTTCAAAACTGTTTATTTATTTATTTTTTAAGAAAGGGCAAGGTTTCAGGCACGTCTCCTAGAAAATGTAGAGAAATAAAAGCATTACTACTCTCTTTCTTACATTTATAGGGAGCTATTGCAAAGATTACATACCTTTCTAAGTAAGTAGTAGAAATTAACAAAAAACTAAAATAGACCAAAACAAATCACCGAAAGCAGATCAAAAAGGAAAATGTGGCAGAAAACGCATCACTACTGCTTGTACCGGTCGCAGATTTAGAAATATGTTCTTTTCGGATATTTAACCCTCTTTACAAAACATTCTTGATTAAATAGCTACCCTAGGCGGCGTATGACCCCGCCTAAGGAAGCCCAGGTAAAAAAAAAAAATCTTTTGTCAACCAAAAAATATGCTAAAAGTTGAGTCTTTGGGACCTATAAAACATTTAACTAATTAAAATAATAACATTATTTGTTAATAACACTTCTTACAAATAGTACTAACACGATTCCAGGGAGGTCATTCCAAGCTCGTCAGCTTGCGAGATCGAGATTCTTGCTCACGTGATCGGCTGTGATGTAGAAATGTCGCAAAGTAGTATTCTAATCTACTCGAACTTAGCTTGCGGCTAGGTTCGAGTAGATTAGAATACTACTTTGCGACATTTATAAGTCACAACCGATCACGTGAGCGAAAATCTCGATCTTGCAAGCTGACGAGCTTGGAATGACCGCCCAGTTCTGAACAGTCATTTTTTGTGTTGTTTTGCCAAGTGTAGAGGCTTTTTCTTAGAACCGGCACGGCGTGGTTTTTTGACGGGCCGGTGATCCATTAGTTTCTCTTTAACCAATCGTCACCGGAAAGTCCTGGTGGAAACTTCTGCAACCTTGTTTATTCATCGACATCCTAGTAAGACGAGCTACGCTCCTTTTGCGATTTTTGCGGGAAATATCACTAATTACGTGGCCGCTATAAGCCCTGGTGATGTGTTTTCTGCCACACTTCCCTCAGTGATTCGCTTTCAGTGACATGTTTTGGTCAATTTTAGTTTTGATCAAGATTAAAATCTTGAATTCAAAGTCATAAAAATAACTTCACCCATTTTCTTTCTCATTAAAAGTACTCGTAAGGAATTATTGTAATTAGTACTTTTATTTTTGGTTGGTACACAATCCACATTTTTTTTTTTTTTAACCAAAACGGAGAAAATCATAGGTGTGATAAAATCCTGTTACAAATGTCATTTTTAAAAATAAATTTCTTTCCTTAAAATATTTTTAGAGCGTAAAAATACACTAAATTTGTCTTTGGTATATGCAACACCTAAACAAAATTTTATATACTTCTAGAGCAAGGAAACCATAACAAAGAAATAAGTCTAACTTTGACTTTTGAATATTTTTGAACAAAAATAAATAAATGAAATGCTAGACGAAATAAATTAAAATTCAAAAGACGCAAAAATAAATCTTATGAAAAAACCTTTTAAAATTATTTTTCTTAAATCACTGCTCAGAGGGAATAAATATTTACGAAAGAATTTTCAAGAAAAGTCAAAGCTTATCGTAAATTGCTTCATAAAACTTTGCACCAAAACTGAGAGCAAATTTTACTCCACTTGACAGATTTTCCAGTGATGATTCTCAAAAACGAATAATGAATAAATTGACATTGGTTATACTTATTTTCTTCTAGATTTGAATAAGGTATTTTAAAGAAAATCTACTAAAAATGTTTTTCTTTAAACGAACTTTATTTTTGTCGAAGATTATGAACTGTAATTTGAACTTAAAATAGTATTAGATAGTAAAATCAAAACATTAAACGTTACTTTTCTAATCCTTTTTTTTTTCAGCTGTTTTTCATTTTTATTGAACACAAAACGGATGACTTCAGAGATGACTTGTTTAACATTCGTTCCATCCCAAATGTCTCGCTAAACATAAGTAAAAGTATTTCTCCCAAATTAGTTGCCATGTATGACTACTTCTGCGCCAAATATTGAAACAAATAATTTTATGACTTCATTCGAACACTTTTCAGAGATTTCAGGATCCTATATTATCAGTCAGCAACATTAAAATACGAATCTTTCCCTGCTAAGCATCAAATTGCCTCTTTTAAGCCAAGGCTAAGGCCACATGCAATATACCGACAGCTCAGATTCAGTGCGATGACATTTTCCTTCAGATCGATTGTTGACTACTCCATACAGAAGAGCCATAGCAAGTTATCCCCTATCATAAGAACTGTCCGACCAGCAATCACGTTTAAATATCTTCCAACTAAGGTGTAGTAAGTTCATTTGAAAGTAAATTGTACTTTCCAGTATGCTAGTCGTAGTCTTTACAAAACGGGGCGTGGCTTAAGAGCGCGAATTGGTATTTTGATACTACAGTAAACTCTTGATTATCCGTGAGCGGCTTATCCGCGGGGCGGATTATCCGTGAGTCAATCGACAATCTGGAACATGTATTTTAGCAAGAAAAAACAAATACCAATAACTGTTTTTTGTTGAAAATTATAAATGTAAACTGAGTCGTTTTTGTTTAATTTATTTATTCATTGTTCTTTCTTCATCGTTACTTGTTTTTTATTGATGACTAGCTGTACCCGACGCGCGTTGCTACGCCAACAAAAAAATACATCATTATACTGATTTTCATGACAATCGGTTGAACGGGGCAGAAGTTGCTACTCTGCAGTGCCACCTGGTGGCGAGTGACTTCAATGAGCATATTATGCACCTTCTCCGTGGAAAAATACATATATATATAGAAATTTTCATAATAATCGGTCCAGGTATCAAGTGAAGCCGTGACTATACTCAAATTTTGTACTCACGCAGTTTGCAAGATCAATCCATCGCTAAAAATATCAAATAGAAAATGGTTTAAATCCCTCCGTTGCATGAAAAGCCATAAAACAATACAGAAAGAATTTATTTGTTCAAGCTCAAGAAAAATGGCAACAGCTAACTTCTTATCAATGAGATCTTTCAGGCGAATTAATTTCTGCAGCCGATCATTTTATTCGTATTTATCCAATGGATTGTGACTTAAATTGGAATAAAAAAGGAACTATCGATCTGATTTTTTTCGAACTGGTCTATAAACATTCCCAGTACCAAAAATAACAAACGGAGAAAGTTTCAGCCAAATCTGCCGGGTAGTTTTTGAGTTCATGGATGATATACAGACAAACATTCATTTATATATATATATATAGATAAGTTCTGTTTTGCCAAAATACAAAACATTTTTACTGTACTGTATGTGTTTTCACTGTTTGTAAAAAGCATTATGCATCAATACAGCTACGTTTTTGAGGAAGGACAAGTTTTACCTCATTTTAGCCTTTTTGCTGTTTATCCGCGATTCTTATTATCCGCGACACTTGTGCCACCCAATTCCACGGATAATCGGGAGTTTACTGTAATTCGGAGGCGATTTCATGAAAGAAGGAGGGTATATTTTGCACGTAAATGTTGTTTACTGATAGAAAAACAACCTATAAACAAAATCATTCATTTATCAGTGTCACAAAACACGGCAAAAGTGTTTGAATGTGGAAACGTTTTCAGAGCGGAGGGAGTATGAGTTTAAAAGCAAAATTGAAGGCAAGAAACACCACGTGCCTAAGAAACATCGTAAAAAAATCACGATAAAAAGAAGAAAAAGAAATAAATGGAAATATATTTTTGTTTAAATGTTTTCCATATTTTCGCAAATAAAACCTCTCTTGAAACGAAGTATTTTTTGATGAAACTTTATGGAAACTGAAATTCGAGATCGACGAATATTCAAAAGGTTTTCTTCCGATTCTTGAAGAGTCACATTATATTGATCAGCAAAAAAGTAAAATTAATGTAACAACATAAAGCAGAGTAAAAACAAATAACAGCAGCATTGCATGTTTCAAAATTTGTTATAAATCATTTTTAAAAAGTAGTAACTAAATATTTCGAAAATTTAATTAATATTTCTTTAACAACTACTTTATTTCAAACAGAAAATGCTAAATCATTTCAAAAATTTATGAAACTATTCACTAATTTGTTTATTTCTACTCATTTAGGGGAATATTAGGCCAAGTGAAATGGCTAAGATGATTGAGGTTTTTCAAAATGAACAAATTGGAAATTTGTTTTGAAAATTACAGTACAAAAAGAAACACTGTATTTTATGATAAGACTTTCATTGAAACATATTTTTTCATTTTTGACAGTAAATTGGAGCCTTAAAAAAAGTGAAAATTTGTCTTTTTTTATCATGGAGCAAAGTGAAAAATAAAGTTTTTTCTATAGAAATAGTTTCTGTTTAATTATAAAACATTTTTTGATCAAATGAATCCTTAAGTGAACTTTGGAATGAATAAAAGAAAATAAAATAAAACAATAATCAAATAGTTAAAATAATTAGCTAATATACGAGTTAATATACGAAGACAAGTAAATGAGAGAGTAAAATAGTGAATCAACAAGAAAATAAGTGACTGAATGAATGAATAAATCAGTGAAATACTAAAATGAAGGAATGTAAATGAATTAATTAACTAATGAATACCTGATTTATATTAAACTAGTGGTACCCGCACGGCTTTGCCCGTACTATAAAATTAAAAGGTATTTTGGTTCGCCTGTATGTTTACAAATGTGTGCTGAATTTTCTCGCCAATTGGCTTGTGCCCATGTTACGGTTCCACGTTATGATAATTTCGTAATTTACTCGTCCATCTTACGATAATTTTGTTCTTAAAATTGGAATAGAAAAAGAACCACATCAAATTTTCAAAAAATCGCTTCGAGGTGCACACCCCCATGCTACAAACTAACTTTGTGCCAAATTTCATGAAAATCGGCCGAACGGTCTAGGCGCTATGCTTGTCACACAGATCCAGACATCCTACTGACATCCTCCCGACAGAGAGACTTTCAGCTTTATTATTAGTACAGATAAAGATAAGATTATCTTTTCATTTATTCATTCATTCTTTTATTTACCCATTCATTTGCTAAAAAATATATTTTACAATCGAATAGAAAATATTTCATTCGAAAAATATTTAATTTTTCATTTTTGCCCCTCGACAAAAGAAGAGCGATTTATCCCCTCAAAAATCGTATATTGTTTTTTTGAAGGTACAAATTGACTGACAAAAAAAATAATAATGTTTCGAGTCAAGTTAGATTATTATAAAATGCATTGTATGTTTTATGTGCTGTAATTTTCAAAACAAATCTTTAATTGGTTAATTTTGAATAAGCTTAACTATTTCACTTTCCCCCCCACATTCTCCAACTTCTGAAAATATGAATTATCTATGGAAATGCTGCGCGATATTTTTGTACATTTATGAATGTATTCCAATTTATAAACACATTCAATTACTATTAAGGAATATTTATGACCCACAAATAATAATCAAGGGTACTCGAATGTTTTCTTTATGCTTACGCCTTCCCATCGATATGCATATTAATGCTTCCTTTCGAATAACAAATGAAGGATGCTTTGCGTCTTATTGAATTACAAATTATTTATTCCTAGTAAATATTATAAATTATTTAGTGAACGAATGTAAAACTCTCTTGTTAGGCTATTAAATTCGAGTTAATTCATTGTGTTTACCATGAAGTAGCTACGCTAGGCTTATTAGCCTAATTACGAGTAAACTTCGGAAATGATAGGGATTGTGTAAGAGAAAGCATATCAAGAATTATAAATATTCATTAATATGGTATTTGTGTGTTAATTTTAGTGGTGCTTCATTAGACATATTTGGTACGTTCATGGGGATTTCATATTAATACATATTTAATAATGCAATAGAATAAAAAACTAGTATGTTGTGGCCATCACGAAACTTTCTTCTATATTTTTCTTTTTTTTTTCTGATCCCTCCCCATGCTTGACGAGGAAGCAATATTCCCAACAAAAACGAAATGACACATGCAAAAACTTGACCACCATCCCAATGTCTGAATTATTGCAAAAGCAAAGCAAAGAGCAGAAATTGACACTCATTTTAAAGCCTTTCTTGAATTAATTACAAATATTTTATTTGTTAGCAAAAGTAAGATGGCAACAGTTAAAAATTTTAAATCATTGAGATAATATTTCCCATCATTTCCATACAATTACTAGTATGTTATGGCCATCACGAAACTTTCTTCTATATTTTTCTTTTTTTTTCTGATCCCTCCCCATGCTTGACGAGGAAGCAATATTCCCAACAAAAACGAAATTACACATGCAAAAACTTGACCACCATCCCAATGTCTGAATTATTGCAAAAGCAAAGCAAAGAGCAGAAATTGACACTCATTTTAAAGCCTTTCTTGAATTAATTACAAATATTTTATTTGTTAGCAAAAGTAAGATGGCAACAGTTAAAAATTTTAAATCATTGAGATAATATTTCCCATCATTTCCATACAATTACTAGTATGTTATGGCCATCACGAAACTTTCTTCTATATTTTTCTTTTTTTTTCTGATCCTTCCCCATGCTTGACGAGGAAGCAATATTCCCAACAAAAACGAAATGACACATGCAAAAACTTGACCACCATCCCAATGTCTGAATTATTGCAAAAGCAAAGCAAAGAGCAGAAATTGACACTCATTTTAAAGCCTTTCTTGAATTAATTACAAATATTTTATTTGTTAGCAAAAGTAAGATGGCAACAGTTAAAAATTTTAAATCATTGAGATAATATTTCCCATCATTTCCATACAATTACTAGTATGTTATGGCCATCACGAAACTTTCTTCTATATTTTTCTTTTTTTTTCTGATCCTTCCCCATGCTTGACGAGGAAGCAATATTCCCAACAAAAACGAAATGACACATGCAAAAACTTGACCACCATCCCAATGTCTGAATTATTGCAAAAGCAAAGCAAAGAGCGAAAATTGAAAGTTATTTTAAAAGCCTTGCTTGAATAAATTACAAATATTTTATTTGTTAACAAACATAAGATGGCAACAGTTAAAAATTTTAAATCATTGAGATAATATTTCCGATCATTTCCATACAATTAAAATCACGAGAAATACGCAGACGACAATCTATTACGATTTATCTTTCTTATTGTTGCATTAATAAAAATATTTTTATTCGCAAAAAAAAAAAAAAAAAAAAAAAAAATCAACACCTCTTGGGGCGATCGGCGTCAAAATTGAACCAAAGCCTGTTTACATATGGATTCAAATATATTCCAAATTTCAACCAGAACGTAGCATTACTTCTTGAGATAGGGCACTCAAAATGGAAAAAAAGAACGGGTGATTGCGCTACCCCCTTTTTAGCTGTTGACACAAAAATAAAATCAGTTCTTATACCCACTAAGGGCTACTTGCCGATATTTTCTTTCATTGCGTTCATTATTTCTTGAGATACAGCAGTCACAATTGACGACAAAAAACGTTCTATAGCTCAACCCCCGTTTGAGTTATTGACACCAAAATTGAATCAGCACCTGTTCCTGTTAATACCAACATATGGACCCAATTTTGTTTGATTCCGCCAGTTACTTCCTGAGGAATAGCAAGCACGCGTAACTCGAAAAACGTCCCATTGCTCCACCCCCCTTGGAGGAATTCGCGCCAAAAACTAATGGGCACAAGTTCACATAGGGGCACATATGTGTACTAAATTTCGTTCGATTTCATGCGGTAGTTTTTGTTGTAGAGCGGCCACAAAAAACTGGTCACACACAGACGTGACACACATACACACACACATACACACACACACACAGACAGACAGACATTTTTCAAAAATGGTCGAAATGGACTCAGCACACCTCAAAACGTTCGAATCCGTCAAAATTCGAAATTCGAAAATTTGCACGAATCCAATACTTTCTTCTATATAGATATAGAAGAAAGTAATGAGAAAATGTTTAGAGTAGCGAAACCAGACATTGTATATATTGAAGGTAAAGAATTTTTGTTGAGAAGTAAGGAAAAACAAGCTGATGTGTGCATCACATGACTTCCTTTTACTCCAATTTAATGTCATTTCCCCATTATTGGCAATTTCAATGTGATTCAATAGTTTACTCTCTAAATATCTCCAACAGTGGGCCAAATTGAACCCAGGTTTAAAAAAAAAAATCTCCAAATTTGTCGCAAAGTTGGCGACAAAACTTGGCGATCAAAAGACTGTCGATATATTCCCAAGTGTCCGCCAAATTATAACACCACTTAAGTTTACATCGAAATTAAAAATGATTTCCCCCAAAAAAGAGGCAAAGGACCCCCTTTGGAGCATACGAATGCAACCAGAAAAGAAGGTGCACAACTAGACCCCACTAGGAGTCTACGTACCAAATTTCAAATTTGTAGGACATACTGTTCTTGAGTTATGCGACATACATACGCACATCCGCACATACGTATATACAGAAGTCAGGAGAAAACTCGTTGTAATTAACTCGGGAATCGTCAAAATGGATGTTTCGCGTGTCTATGTGTTCTTAGGCACTTATCCACGTGTGGTCGAGACGGAAAAAAAAAAAAAAAAAAACTCAACATTCATTCGAGGGTGAGTAAAATGGAAATTAAGGTCGATTTTGGAGTGAAAACTTTTCGCGGATACAATACTTCTTTTTTTTTGTAAAAGGAAGTAAAAAAGATAACAAATAGAACCGAAATATCGGGTGAAATAATAATTATGTTCGGGAACAGGGGACATCTAGTGGTCGCCAGTGGTCATACAGCGGTTGCAAATGGTGATTAAAAGTCATATTTTAATCGCCAACGTATATCCGCCACAGAAAAGAAGTCAATGAATTTAAAGTGTGCAAAAGTTAACTTGCAAGTTTTGCACCAAAATAAAGACGAAGCTGTTGTGAACTAATTTAATAAAATTACATATTTACAGTAGGTAATGAATTTAGAATCATTCACATGAATGTATGAATGGGTCAAAAAATGACCCATACTTCAAAGAAGTGGTCACTAAGGGAATTGCTACGAAATGCAATTGATGCTTTAAGAATTTCACCATTTTGACCTTTTTTTTGTTTGTGGATTAAACGCCCTTTTTGATCTAAATATAGCGGTTAATCTATATATATATAAATGAAGGTTTGTCTGTATGTCATCCATGAACTCAAAAACTACCCGGCAGATTTGGCTGAAACTTTCACCGTTTGTTATTTTTGGTACTGGGAATGTTTATAGACCAGTTCGAAAAAAATCCGATCGATAGTTCCTTTTTTATTCCAATTTAAGCCACAATCCATTGGATAAATACGAATAAAATGATCGGCTGCGGGAATTAATTCGCGTGAAAGATCTCATTGATAAGAAGTGAGCTTTTGCCATTTTTCTTGAGTTTGAACAAATAAATTCTTTCTTTATTGTTTAATAGCTTTTCATGCAACGGGGGGATTTAAAACGTTTTCTATTTGATATTTTTAGCGATGGATTGATCTTGCAAACTGCGTGAGTACAAAATTTGAGTATAGTCACGGCTTCACTTGATACCTGGACCGATTATTATGAAAATTGCTATATATATGTATTTTTCCACGGAGAAGGTGCATAATATGCTCATTGAAGCCACTCGCCACCAGGTGGCACTGCAGAGTAGCAACTTCTGCCCCGTTCAACCGATTGTCATGAAACTCAGTATAATGATGTATTTTTTTGTTGGCGTAGCAACGCGCGTCGGGTACAGCCAGTTTATTTATAAAAAAGCTGAGTGCACATCCTAAGCCAGGAGTGCCCACCAGGGGGGGGGGGGCATGGCGAACCGCGCCATTGAAATTTTTAGGGGGTTGCGGGGCATTTTTCACTTTTGGGGGGAGAGGCATTTTGTTTTGCGGGGTCTTTGCGATATTTAGGGGAGTGCTCCCATGCTCTTCGGGTGTGAGCACCCCTGTCCTAGGTTGTGTTCAGGATAGACACGCCTTATTTAAATATTTTATCTATTTTTTCACCATCAAATCGAACGTGCACCTTCAATTACTTTAGCCACTTATTTACTTTTAGCATCAAGTATTTTTCTTCCCGAAAGAAAAATTTAAAATAACACGATTTTTTTTTTTTTTTTTTGATTGGTCATTTTCATTGAAAATAAATAAAACTTAGGGAGTGAAAACTTTCATTCGTCAAGCAGTCCAAGTCACGTAATAGATTTTGTAGCAAAGCATTGGAAGAAATGAGGATTCTTTCGCTAGTTTCACGCAAAACGTGTCACCCATTCGTCATTGTTGAGGCACGTGACTTGAGGCCTTCGCCCAAGCTTTTGCTTAGCCCAGGGGTTCTCAAAATTTTTCGACTCGCGGCACCCTTTGAAGATTTAGAATTTTCTCACGACACCCTAATCCATCTTTATTATGTAAACAACTAAAGTCCTTATTTTCAGGGGCGTTTTCCCACACCTGCGCATATTTCGTGCACATATGTGCAGCATATGCAGTACAAGATTGTATCCTCCTCCCAAATAATCTGGTGTTAATAGTTATAAGGACAAGTGTCAATATGGCGAACAATGGTCCTATCTACTTTTTTAGGTTATCAAATCTCGGATAAATGACGGCACACTACATTTTTCTTTTTGAATTTGTCAACTTTAATTATTTAGGTTTCAAGAACAATATACAAGTTTTTTTTTCTAGTTGAACTTCAGTGAACCACGTAGAAACAAAATGTACCTCAAAATGAGATCAGTTGGTTTAGACATTACTCTTCTGCAACAACTTTTGCAACATTGTTGCCTGGTAGTTAAAATTGGCATGTTCAAAACGCTTTATTATCAGTTAGGCTTTTTGATGACGATGAAAGAGAATCTAGTGAATTTTTGTAGTACTATATCAAAAAATGGTGGTCAACCGGGTATTTTGATTTGACATAAAGTGAGAAAACCAACATAAATAGAGCACAACTTTTGAAAAAAATACAGCATATAGCTATTTCAAGGCTAAAATGGAGCCTCTTCATCAGTGCACACAGTTCTCTCGCGACTTTCGGTTGTGTTGGTGAGCTTTTTGCACTGATGAAGAGGCTCCATTGTAGCCTTGAAATAGCTATATGCTGTATTTTCTTCAAAAGTTGTGCTTTATTTATGTTGGTTTTTCACTTTAATCATATTGTAGCACGAAGCTTATATGATAATTTTTTATTCAACCGGGTATTATTTGGCGCAATTACTTACATATACGTACACTGATACCAAATTATGGATACTTCGCGGCACCTCTCACTTCTTCCTACGGCACCCCAAGGTTTCACCCAAGGTTTCGCGGCACCCAGTTTGAGAACCCCTGATTTAGCCAATGATTTGACCTGCTCCCTTCATTTACTAATTCCTGCTCTATGGTCATTTTAGCCAGCTATATGACGTACATACATTTGAAAAAAAAAATCTCTTCCTGAAAAAGATTATCAGACTTCTCAACCCTTTTGCTTCCACACAGAAATTATATAACAACAAATAAAATGAAAAAAAAATTATATTAATTTGAATTTTTGGCATCTTGAATTCAAATTATGTTTTTCGCAATCACGAGCGTGTGTGTGTATGAATGCGCGTGTGTGTTTGTGTAGGCGCATGTGTGTGTGTTTGTGTAGGCGTATGTGTGTGGGTGTGTGTAAGTATGCATGTGTGTGTGTATGTATGTATGTGTGTGCGTGTTGTGTATGCAGTGTTGTTTGTGTACGCACGTGTGTATGTAGGCATATGTATCTGTGTCTGTGTGCAGGCATGAGTGTGTGTATGTGTGTGTAGGAGTGTGTGTTTTTGTCTGTGCGCAGGCATGAGTGTGTGTAGGCGTGTGTGTGTGTATGCGTGTGTGTGTGGGATATGGACACAACCTGGAGACGGTTTTCGCAAGAGGAGCAGCATCTTGAGGCCGGTCGAAGCGAAGGTGGTGCTGCAGAGGGTGGTGGCGGGAAAATAAAATGATAGGAATTCAAAACAGTCAAATGAGAACAATAGGCAATCGTGATTGCTCAAAAAAAAAAAGAATAAGCATTTGACAGACATAAGTAGTTATATTTTTTCTGTTAATTCTATTATAGAGAAAATGATGTACAATGCGCTGATTTTAAATGTTTAAGGGCAACAAAATTAAAGCCCGTAAAGTAGTTGCACATAGCAAGTTGAAAAAAAAAAAATCTGAAAACTTAATACATTTTTTTGAAACAAAATTATTTTAACTTTACTGAAGCAAACGTATAATTCGAACTTTTAAAACTGTTTAGATTGTTTCCAAAAGAATCAATCTGTTAATTTCTATCAAAGTTTCAGTTCAAACAGTGTTTGTTCCCTTTCTATTCCTGAACTTTCTGTTACAATTGATGTCAAGATTATCTTAATACCCTTTTCCTTAATGATGACAGTCTAATCCGTTGTTTTTCTTTCCCCAACTGTTTTTTTTCTTGAAAGAAAAAGGTCTTGTATCTTTGAGAAAAATGTTTATTTTTTCAGAGTGTTTATTTTGTTTCAGTAAAAGCAACTGTACTACGATAGTTTTTTTGCAAAGCGATAAAAACTTAAATTTAGAAAAAATCTTCAGAAGTAAAAAACTTGTAGTTCTCTGAATTAGTACTACTGTGCAGTAGATATTTATAAATTTACTGTTTGAAAAGAATAAATATTTCCGCATTCAATTGGCAAAAACATTATGCTTAAACCAAATAAAAAACGAGCTGATGTGTGCATCACATGACTTCCTTTTACTCCGATTTAATGGCATTTTCTCATTATTGGCAGTTTTAATATGATTCAATAGTTTACTCTCTAAATATCACCAACAGTGGCCAAATTGAAACCAGATTTAAAAAAAAAAAAAATTAAAAAAAATCGCCAAATTTGTCGTCAAGTTGGCGACAAAACTTGGCGACCAAAAGACTGGCGATATATCGCCAAGTGTCCGCCAAATTATAACACCACTTGAGTTTAAATCGAAATTAACAATGATTTCCCCCCAAAAAGGAGCAAAAGTCCCCTTTTGGAGCATCCGAATGCAACCAAAAAAGAAGGATCACAACTAGACCCCAATAGAAGTCGACGTACCAAATTTCAACTTTCTAGTCCATTCCGTTCTTGAGTTATGCGACATACATACACACATACGCACATACATACGTACATACAGACGTCACGAGAAAACTCGTTATAATTAACTCGGGGATTGTCAAAATGGATATTTCGGGTGTCTGTAGGTTCCTAGGCACATATCCACGTGTGATCGGCTTGAAAAAAAACTCAACATTCATTTGGGGCTGAGCAAAATGGAAATTAAGGCCGATTTTTTGGTGAAATTTTTTTTGCGAATACAATACTTCCTTTTTTGTAAAAGGAAGTAAAAAACATTTAAAACGTATTTATGTAAAATTCTACTTCTTTTAGATGAAAGAAATGCTGGCAAAAGATGCACTTTTTTTTTTGAGATTAGATCTGATGTTTAAAGAACAAGGAAGATAAGTTCACACACAGTAAGAATTTTTTCAATTATTCTGTCTTATGTAACATTTTGATCAATATATCTATTTCAAGTTGCTAATTTTAAAATTGGTTACTGGGTCATTCTTCAAAAATTGTAACTTTTCTGTCACACGGCTTTTACAGTAAAAACTTTAAGGAACAATTCATTTAACAATGATTATTAATTTCATCAAATATATTTCTATTTAAACCTGCCAACAATTTTTTAATTATAATTTTTTTTAGTGTGTATTTGGTTCACGACATGTGAATTCTTACCTCCGTGGCATGTCACGCACCTGGTGTAACTCATAATGATGCGTAAGAACTTGTTTAAATGAAACAATGAACTTATTTTTTATAACTTTTTCCTCACAAGTGTTCAAACACTAAACGCTCAAGTGTACTTAAATGTTTTCTATTGTGATTTAATTCGTTTTAGTAGGATAATGTGATCTGTCACACAAATTTTCACCTCCGTTACCTAAACTAAAAGAAAAATCAGGTCAATATGTATCGTGTTATATCGAAACTGTGTTATACGAGACTTAGAAATAATGTAAATCAAGGAATGCGTACCGTGTTATATCGAAACCAAGTTTCATAAAAACAAAGTAAAAACTTATTGAGTTATTAAACACTAGTGATACCCGCACGGCTTTGCCCGTAATAGAAAAATCAAAAGGTCTTTTTGTTCGCCTGTATATTTACAAATAATGTATGGTGAATTTTCTCGCCAGTTGGCTTGTACCCATCTTACGGTTCCACGTTATGATAATTTCGTATCTCGCCAATTGGCTTGTGCCAATGGTTACGGTTCCACGTTATGATAATTTCGTAATTTACTCGTAAATCTTATATTTTTTTTCTTAAAATTGGAATAGAAAAATAACCACATCGAATTTTCGAAAAATCGCTTCTAGGTGCACACCCCCATGCTACATACTAACTTTGTGCCAAGTTTCATGAAAATCGGCCGAACGGTTTAGGCGCTATGCGCGTCACAGACATCCTACAGACATCCTCCGGACAGAGAGACTTTCAGCTTTATTATTAGTAAATATTAACGAAATGTATTAAACAAAAATGAAATTCCATCTTATATAAACATAACATTCGTGTTGTATCAAAACCATGAAGTATTGAATTCAAGTCTCGTACCGTGTAATATCGAAACCGTGTTGTAGAAATAACTTGTTATACGAGGGACGCCTGTATAATTCATTCACTTTTGAGTTTTATATGGAGGGAACATATTCTGCACTTTAGAATTCATGCATATGTTTGCTGTTAAGGTCAAAAATCTGCTTAATGTAGACATTAGCCGGGGAGTAATCACATTCACGTAGAGAAGACATCGGCAAATAAACTGCCCCCCCCCCACCCCCCACTAAGTAATTTTTGTTCTCACTTTTGCAAAGGCTGTTTCATATCATCCGACTGCAGCAAGTGTTGTTCATGATCATATGTGTGTATTTTAAGCGTTGGACGGTTGTTTGTTTTGTACAGAAATGGTTATGTACAGGCGTCCCTTGTATAACACGGAACTTGTACAACAAGGTTTCGATATTACACGGTACCGAATTTGAGACTATTATAACGCGATTTCGATATTACACGGTACAAAACTTCAATTTAATGCTTCATGGCTTTGATACAACACGAATGTTACATTTAAAAAAGATGGAATTTCATTTTTGTTTAATACATTCCGCTAATTTTTGACAATAGCCCTAATACTTTGTTTTCATGAAACTCGGTTTCGATGTAACACGGTACACATCCCTTGATTTGCATTAATTCTAAGTCTCGTATAACACTTAACACGGTTTCGATATTACACGGTACCAAATTTGCGATTATTATAACACGGTTTCGATATTACACGGTACGAAACTTGAATTTAATACTTCATGGTTTTGATACAATACGAATGTTATATTTTAAAAAGATGGAATTTCACTTTTGTTTAATACATTCTGTTAATGTTTGATAACAACTCTAATAAGTTTTTACTTTGTTTTTATGAGACTTGGTTTCGATGTAACACGGTACACATCCCTTGATTTGCATTATTTCTAAGTCTCGTATAACACGGAACACGGTTTCGATATTACACGGTACCAAATTTGCGATTATTATAACACGGTTTCGATATTACACGGTACGAAACTTAAATTTAATACTTCATGGTTTTGATACAATACGAATGTTATATTTTAAAAAGATGGAATTTCACTTTTGTTTAATACATTCTGTTAATGTTTGATAACAACTCTAATAAGTTTTTACTTTGTTTTTATGAGACTTGGTTTCGATGTAACACGGTACACATCCCTTGATTTGCATTATTTCTAAGTCTCGTATAACACGGAACACGGTTTCGATATTACACGGTACCAAATTTGCGATTATTATAACACGGTTTCGATATTACACGGTACGAAACTTAAATTTAATACTTCATGGTTTTGATACAATACGAATGTTATATTTTAAAAAGATGGAATTTCACTTTTGTTTAATACATTCTGTTAATGTTTGATAACAACTCTAATAAGTTTTTACTTTGTTTTTATGAGACTTGGTTTCGATACAACACGGTACACATCCCTTGATTTACATTATTTTTTAAGTCTCTTATAACACGGTTTCGATATAACATGATATATATTGACATGATTTTTACTATGTACTGTCTAACCACGGATTGTATGGAAAGGCTAATATCCGGTTTACAGACGGAAATGGACGCGTCTATTACCTTTTAGGGATAGTAGTTTTTCTGACAGATGTGCGCGTTTGTCCCTTAATTATTTCTACTCTGTTTTATAAAATTGCAATTTGTTCACTGCAATAATTTTTAAATCAAACAATATTCGATCGATATTCTTACTCAAAAAATTAATAGATTTATTTTGTTTACAGCATAATTTGGAGTTTACGATTTTGCTTTTAAATTTCCGAACGAAATGAAAACATTTTATTTTCTTTTTGTTGTTTCCATAGAAACTCATTTTGTTTCCACTCATTTTCACCTCAATAAAGACAATGAATAAATAAGGCCCTAGTGAAATTATGAAACGCGTGCATCAAATTCCCATCGCTATTTTTCCATCTCCCCTATTGGATTCATTTAGATGGAATCGCCTTCACTTGTCTGATTGCCAAATTACATACAATCCGCGATCAAACAGTACATGATTAATTAGTATAAAACAAAAAGATTTAAAAAGCTATTTTTTTAGAAGTCTTGTATAACACCGTTTCGATTCTACACGGAACGAATTAACCATGTTATACGAGGGACGCCTGTATATACTTCCCAAATTTCATTAAAATCGCCCCAGTAGCTATTGAGATAACTGACCACATCTGTAAATTCTCTTAATTTTGAGCGCTACTGTATATTGTACGCAATACGTTTCTCTCCCTTTTACACTTTCCAACAAACAATATAAATGTCAGAAACAGAATTGAATGCATGGCGACTTTTTATTTGGAACACATTATTCAAAAGCTGCCTTTTATTTTTAACTCAATTTAAAGCTTGAGTTTATATTATGACGGAATAGTATCGTTCTTTTTCCGTTAGATAAACAAGCCTGTCAAAAATAATGGAATGGCTACCAGCTGAACAGCTAAGATTTAAATTCAATTTACTTATCTTGTTCCATCCAAATACAACGGTATGATGCGCTTGGATGATTGATGCAAATTACAGTTCCAAAGATTCATATGTCGTTTGGAAAAGCAGTGGGGTGCTGCAAACGCAAAAATGAGCCGACAATTATGTTAGGTTTGAAACTGGAACTAACGAAATAAAATAAATCTGTCAAATTTAGTTTGAGCAAGATGGTGAACCTGTGAAATTCCGGAACGTTACGCGAGAAGAATCTGTGACACTTCAGAATTTTCTTACAGTTTATATGATGCCAATTCTTTATTAATTACGTTCGTTTTATAATTTTCTGTTAGAAAATATTTACTTTTACATTTTCATTTCCTCCCCTTTTTATGATTCATTTTAATTGCTCAATTTTAGCAAAAATATATTCTTTTTAGCCTACTTTCCCAGTAAAAGTCAGAAAAAGAAGAAAAAAAGCATGAAAGAAGGCTTAATGCATCTTAAAAATATCGCAAAAAAACAAAAAAAAGTCAAAAATAAATAAAATAATTAATCAAATATTGAAAAATTAAAAATTTTAAAGTAGGGAATTGAGATGGGGAAAAATGTCTGTCGGTCGGTCTGTCTGTCTGTCGGTCTGTCCTCCCCTAATAACTTTTGAATGAATAGTCCGATTCGAACAAACTTTTTTTTGTTCAAAAGATCTCGGCGACGACACCTCATTCCCATATTTCACTTTTTGATTTGAACTAATTTTTGTTCAATTTTGAACAGTTCAAAAAAACTTAACATTAGCGCCTACGGAGAAATTCAAGACAATTCCGAACTGTGAGGCGAATTTGCCTCAAACAAACTTTGTAGGAAAAAGCGTTTGATGAAAAACTTGTATATAAAATATCTTTTTGATTTGAACAATTTTCCGTTCAATTTTGAACAGTTCAAATCCCTTAACATTAGCGCCTACGGGGAAACTGAAAGTCAATGTAGATTCCGTACTTGAAGGCGGATTTACTTCAAACAAATTTTGTTGGAAATAGCTCTTGACGCCAAACTCCAGACTTCGACTCCGAGAATTTAGGGGCACTTGACACCGATTCCAACTCCTGTGCCCGACAATTAATCGGACTCCGACTCCCCGACTTCGACTCTGACTTCGTAGCTTTGGCAAAAATTTATACACGGAGGACAAATGACTGACTCCGATTCTTAGATATTCGACTCCGACTCCTTTACCCCAAAATGAGATTGACTCCGACTCCGCAGCTACGGTTTTGACTGTGTAATAATTATTGTTGATCTGACTTGTTTTTATTTTTACGCTAAAGTTTTAATTTAGGTATTCAGTTTTCGGCGAATAAACTCGAAGTCATTTATATTTCTACATAGATATGCGCAGACGATTTTTTTTTTTTTTTTGACAATGAAAATTATTTTTTTAAGTTGACATTTTTTTTTTGTTTTTATTTATTTTGGTAAGTGCATTAATTCATTTAAAAAAATGTTTTTCGCAACAGGGGAAAGAGAAACGATTTTTTTTTTTTGATATGATGGATTTATTTTAATGAGCTTATTAATTTTAATTATTATTTTTTCGTTTTGAAAGCTGTTAAAGATTTTTTAATGGAAAAAAGTGTATTAGCTGCTTTGTTTAAAAGTTGCTGCTATTTTTTTTACGCATCTAATTTTTTTAGATGAGTGAGGAATATTTTATTCCTAGAAATCAGCTTAAAGTATTTTAAAAATGTCTGAAAAAATTTGCGATTTTAGCTATTTTTGAGAATATTGATCAGGTACTAGAAAGTAGTATGGGTATACGAGAAAGTAGGCTCGTCTAGTTCTAGACAGAACTTCTTGTTTAATTCCCCAACTAGCGTGAGATAAAAGTAAGATACTGCCATATCTTAAACTAATAAAACCTAAAACTTACTAGTACAAGTCTACGGACATTACAGCGGAATTTTTCGACTTTCAGCGTTTTTGTGTTAAGAATATAGATAAAATAATTTGAAAAGCATGAATATTAACAACTAGCACAGCTACAATTTGCCTTCTCGGACGAGAGCGAGGTAGAATAAATCTTTGCATGTATATAAACACCGAGTGAAGAATTGGCATTCAGATTCTGGGGGTTAGGTCTGAAAAATTTAGTCAAAAAAAGTGTAAAAATTTATGGCTGGTTTAGAAAATCGGTATTGCTATGCTTGGTAATTGGTCTGTTTAGCTGTCGACAAATTTCATGTTTATTTATAACTGCTCCTCTACAGCAACTTACGTTATTTGCAATATTTTACACAAATGCAGTTTTCCTCCAGAATGACTGGTGTAAATCCAAAAAAAAAAAATAATAATAATAATAATAAATAAATAAAAAAATAGTGCCAAGAAATGTAAAATTGCAATTTTTTGTGTACCGCAACGAAATGCAGAAAAACGTACAATTTGTGAAACTGAATAAATACCTTTGTGCTTGAAAAAAGAGGTTCCTATTAATCCTGAAACACGTGCATGCAGTAATCCGCAATTTTAAGCTGTTATTATTTATGTATGCAATTAATACTCTGTTACTTCCTATTTCTATTTATTTTAATTTACGAGGCATTTCTGATGCACAGGTCTGGTTTTAGAAAGTTTTCCTGCAGTGTCATTTTTTTTTAAAACCCCCGACACACAAAGGAAGAGCTCTAGTGCCTAAACGGATAGACCAATTTTAAAGAAAAAAAATGTCTTCGGAAGAAGAGTTTATCGAGAGTGTTCTTAGCTAGTTTGCGTTTTTGGATGACATTATTTAACGAAGTTATTCATTAAAAACCTCTAAAAGTTTTTTTTCGATTTTTGCATAGGAAACAAATTTAAAAATTTAGTTTTAATACCATAATAAAGAAAAATTATTTCCGCGTCTGATAGAATGTTTTGAGAAATTACATGTTGTGTAGAATTCGAATTATAACGTTTTTTAAAACAGATTTTAATAACGGTTAAGCCTTTATTCACGCGATTGATAACCGAATTCATTGCTGGCAGAAAAGGAAATTAAATGCAATTTAAAATTTTTATCTGTTGATAGTTTCTATTTGTTAACTAATGAAATACTTGAAATTAATACTTAATAGCATAAGGCTTTTAACAGGATTTTCAATTTGCTCTCATGATTTTATATTTGCGACTCAATCGGGGAATTTTTAAATTTTTAATTTATTCTTCTTAACATCAAAAAAAAAAATCTTTTTTTTTTCTTTTTTCAGTGAATAGGTCGTACAGTCTTCTATGATTAGGCAAACAGAAAACAGCAGTGGTAATGACCGCGTGAAATGAAAATGTTAAGAAATTCGAAGAAAGCCAATTAAAGATAAGTTTGAATTTAGTGCCAAATAAAAATTACTTACTTGAATTATCAGAGAAAATTTTATGAATGCACAAGTTTCTTTATTAAACGTAACAGAAAGAAAATGCTCTGTCTGGCAAAATTACTTTAAGCGAAAATTTACATTTTCGGACTAGTTCGTAAAGGTGAATATTTAAATTATCCATGTTCAGGTTGAGAGCTTTTTGTTTATGCTAAAATGAACTAATAACAGTTCAATCAGCACATTTCTTTTCGTGCAACTTCATTTTCAAGATTCTTATTAAAAAAAAAACAGCTTTTTTTCTACACAATGTTTTACCTTTAGAGTTACGCAGGTGTGATTCTTTTGTTTATGCCGTTTTTTTATGTAATTTAATTTTTTAAACCTTAAATTTTGTTCTGATTCTTGAGGTTTATTAGATTTTTACAGCTAATATTTTAAAATTAGTGCAAGATTAACTTCTTTCCTTTTGACTTCCTTTTACAAAAAAGTAAGTATTGTATTCGCGAAAAAAATGTCACTCAAAAATCGACCATAATTTCCATTTTGCTCATCCCCAAATGAATGTTGAGTTTTTTTCAACCCGACCAAACTTGCATATATACCTAAGAACACGCGAAATTTCCACTTTGACGATTAACGAGTTAATTACAACGAGTTTTCTCGTGACGTCTGTATGTACGTCTGTATGTGCGTATGTGTGTATGTATGTCGCTTAACTCAAGAACGGTATGTCCTAGAAAGTTGAAATTTGCTACGTAGACTCCTAGTGGGGTTTAGTTGTGCACCTCTCCTTTTGGATGCATTCGAGTGTTTCTAAAGTGATCTTTTGCACATTTTTTTGGGGGAAAATCATAGTTAATTTCAATGCAAACTCAAATGGTGTTAAATTTTGGCGGACACTTGGCGATATATCGCCAGTCTTTTGGTCTCCAAGTTTTGTCGTCAGCTTGGCGACAAATTTGGCGATTTTTTTAAATTAAATCTGGGTTCAATTTGGCCACTGTTAGTGATATTACTTCTCAACAAAATTCCGTACCTTCAATATATACAATTTGTCTGGTTTCGCTACTCTAAACATTTTCTCATTTTTTTATTCTATTACATTATTCAATATGTATTAATATGAAATCCGCCTGAACGTACCAAATATGTCTAATGAAGCACCACTAAAATTATTACACAAATACCATATTAATGAATATTTATAATTCTTGAAATGCTTTCTCTTACACAATCCCTATCATTTCCGAAGTTTACTCGTAATTAGGCTAATAAGCCTAGCGTAGCTACTTCATGCTAAACACAATGAAGTAACTCGTATTTAATAGCCTAACAAGAGAGTTTTACATTCATTCACTAAATAATTTATAATATTTACTAGGAATAAAAATAATTTGTAATTCAATAAGACGCAAAGCATCCTTCATTTGTTATTCAAAAGGAAGCATTAATATGCATATTGGATGCATTCGAGTGTTTCTAAAGTGATCTTTTGCACCTTTTTTGGGGGAAATCATAGTTAATTTCAATGCAAACTCAAGTGGTGTTATAATTTGGCGAACATTTGGTGATATATCGCCAGTCTTTTGGTCGCCAAGTTTGGCGATTGTTTTAAATTCTGGTTTTAATTTGGCCACTGTTGGTGATATTTAGAGAGAAAACTATTGAATTACATTAAAATTGCCATTAATGGAGAAATAAAATTAAATTGGCGTAAAAGGAAGTCACGTGATACACACATCAGCTCGTTTAAAGTTACGCCATGACAGATTATCAATACAAGAACAGGGATGCTATAAATAATTAATTCGTTTTCGAAACACTATATCGTAGCCTCTGAGCAATCAACAGTAAGATATTTAATCCCAGGAATGACAGTAAGATATCATACTATCGCTATGAGGCGACGGTATATCCAAAAGTATTGCACGTATAACGATGACGGATATATGAAACAAATGCTTCGGAAAAACTGAAGCATAGCTTCCATGTGTTGATAATGACCATTACGGCAAGTTCCTTGCCCCACATATTTTGTAGCGTTCTCCTGATTTGATGCTATCCTTGAAGTTTTCCCCTTTGCTGTAACAATTCCTTCTGGCCAGAAGTTTCTACACTGTAAAAGCGATTCAGAAACGTTCTTGGAAAATAATGGGCAGCTGATGTGCCCAATTTCTGCCAGTTACTTATCTTGCAAAATTCAGAAACTTTTTTCGCAAAAATTCAGTAGCCTTCCTGGCATTATCCTGGAAGCCTCCTGAAAATTCAGAAATCTTGCCTTTAAAAGGGAGTCGTCTCTCTGGAAAATTAGTGTAAACTTAAGAAGGTATAATATAATAGCTTGGCACATTCCTGATCTGTCAAGGAAGTTCCAAGAGCATTATTGCAAACATGACCAAAGCTAAGCCAGAATTGCTGGTAAGTAACGAGAATTTTACTCGCGTGCAATTCTTGCAAAGCAACGTAGTCCATACTTATTCGCTCCCTTTGGGAGCTTAGTTAGCATGGACGGGTCTTGTTTGAATAGGGAAGTTGCAACCTATTAAATGTTCATATTTTGGCTATTGCATATTGTTAATTGACCCTCAAAACTAAAAAATTCACCATCGCCGAATTTTAAAACACCGTGGTTGATTTTTAATGAATTTTTAAAAATCCACGCGCAAAAGTGCGCTCTTCTGAAACGTCACGAGCCTACGTCACAGGGCGCGAATGGGCAGCCTTCCGCCGAAGATCCCTTGCTTTCGCTAGGGCCATTTTGAGCGCGCTGATATTTTTATTTTTTAGAAATTCAATAATCCTTTTGAACACACTATGGAGGCCGGATTCGTTAGAGCACAATCTAAATAAATCTTCCTCAAATAATATCAATGGTGATATTCGAATATTTCCGAGAGGATGAGAGGTTTAATGTTCCAGAAACGCGAGGAGATAAGCCTTTTACGTTTCATCTTCGAAGTCGAATGCACGATCTTTCGATTTCTCCCATGACATGGGAACCGGTTCGCTAGCGTTTCTCTCCTATCGGACGTCACTTCCTATGCCATCTGACGTCACAGGCGCTTGAACTTTAAAAATTAATTTAAAAAAAAACTACTTATCGTATCGCAAAAATTTTTTCACCTATGATGTTCATACATGTTACTCTATCATATAAAAATAAAATTGAAAAATCGAAAACTTCCCTATTGAAGCCGATACACTTTATAAATACACTCAGTTATTTTTTAAACTGGGAGCTAACAATATTTTTCACAAGAGTCAATGGTCTGCATTCGTGCAACTTGTAGCAATTCAGGGAAATGTTTTGACAGTGATACTTGATTTTTCCAGGAAGTGGGTAAAAACCATTAAAATCCCGAAACATAACACGGAAATACCCAGGTAACGTTTCGGATTTTTTTTTTACAGTGTATTGCGGACACTCACTGGTACGCTAAATTAGTTTTAGCATCCATGTTGAAGGTTGTCTCAGCTTTAATAAGATACCATATGCCTCCAGCACGGTTATTTATTACTAGTGGCACCCGCACGGCTTCGCCCGTAATAGAAAAATTAAAGGTCTTTTTGGTTCGCTTGTATATTTACAAATAATGTATGGTGAATTTTCTCGCCAGTTGGCTTGTACCGACGTTACGGTTCCACGTTATGATAATTTCGTATCTCGCCAATTGGCTTGTGCCCATGTTACGGTTCCATGTTATGATAATTTCGTAATTTATGATAGTTTTTTTTCTTAAAATTGGAATAGAAAAAGAACCACATCGAATTTTCGAAACATCGCTTCGAGGTGCACACCCCCATGCTACATACTAACTTTGTGCCAAATTACATGAAAATCGGCCGAACGGTTTAAGCGCTATGCGCGTCACAGACATCCTACGGACATCCTACAGACATCCTACAGACATCCAGACATCCAGACATCCTCCGGACAGAGAGACTTTCTGCTTTATTATTAGTAAAGAATACAAATCGATGAGTCCATAATAAGGGTAAAAATGCAGTGTCTCTTGTCAAAACTGGGCTGTGGGTATATTTCCTTAACTGGAAAAGTAGTTTTTTCTTGTTTTTAGACTACTTGACATTTAAATAGCTTAAAACAGTGACCTCTGGTCTTGTATTCCGTGCATATATTTTAATCATCAACATCCTATATTGTGATAAATTTGAGAAACTCTGACGTCTCTCATCGGTTCGAGACTATACATATTATGCCTATGCCTTTTTAATCTGATATCATAGTCTGATCACAGATAAGTACCTTTCTATTCAAGTTACGTCACTTGGCGTATCTTTTTATTTTTGGCTATTTTAAGGGGTCTAAAGACTTTTAACCTTCAAAACTTTCGAATTTCTGGAAAAAAATATATGTTATGCATAGTTTAATTTCGAACAATTTGATACCTTTTTTATTACCGTACGCAAAATTTTTTTCAAGTTATCGTAAAAATGCGTAACCAACTGCTTAAACAGCTGCTGTTAACAAAAATCTCTATGGGGAAAGTTTACGCATTTTTACGATAACTTAAAACATGTTTTGCTTATGGTAATAAATAAAGTATCAAATTGTTCAGAATTAAATATATGCATAACATATATTTTTCCAGAAAAACGAAAATTTTGATGTTTAAAGGTCCTTAGACCCCTTAATTTATTTATCGAAAGTTCAAACAAAAAAATCCGTATTTGATGAGCAATCAATAACTTCAACCTCTAAATTCCAAGGTTGCCATACACTTGCAGACATCGCTAATTGCTTTTAAGCAATTTATTAATTTTCGCCAAGGTAAAATGCAATCAATTCACCAAACCTAGTGAGATGCGTTAGATGGAAAAGGTCCTACAAAACAGCTCTTTTTGGTCTGGTAGCCCCCCTTTGATCCCTTCAAAAACAAAGTATCTTTCCTGAGATAAACGAGACTAAAACAAAGCGACATTTTCTAAAGTAAGCCATATTAAACTTCTGTATAAAAGCTCGACGCCTTTTGTTCGGTTTTAGTTTACAGTAAGAAAGTGACAAAAACGAAAGAGAGAGAGAGAGGAAGAGAGACAGTCACAACGCAGAGGAAATCGTTGACAAATAAAATATCTAACACTAAAAACAAATGTGAACTCTTAATTTTTTTATGTTTCTATTGGTTTCTTTATATGAACTGGTTAGAATATTAGTGGAAGAGTATTAGTATAAACAAAAAAAAATGAGTTAAGTATGGATTTGGGTTTATCTTTGGTTTTTCTATTAGGCAGTATCACTTCGGAGAAAAAACTAAAATACAGGGTGTACCAGTACAGCGTTTACAGTCTTTTAGGGCAGATCGAGTACACCTAGACGATGGGAAATCACAAAGCAATGCATGGTCGGAAACGCTTTCCCGACGCGATAGTAACGACACAAAACACAAGAAAAACAAGACAATAATAAGAGGAGAAAAAATGTTTATTTTTAAAACAGCAAAACTACTGGTAAGTTTTGTCTGCATACGTAGTAAGTTTTTCTCGCTTCGTAAACCGAAGCATCAGATGACGGCGCATGCGCACACGAGTTTTTTGTTCCGCGATCGCTATGAAACTCCATTTCACCTGCCGACAGAGTGGTAGTAGGACGGAACGTGTCGCGAACGCTGAGCTCGCTGGCATGCAACTGATGCTTCGGTTTACGTAGCATCAAAAGCTTACCACGTATGCAGACAAAAACTTACCAGCATTATTGCTGCATTAAAATAATAAACAAGTTTTCTCCTCTTATTCGTGTCTTGTCTTTCTTATGTTTTGTGTTGTCACTATCGCGTCGGGAAAGCGTATCCGACCATGCACTGCTATGTGATTTCCCATCGTCTAGGTGTACTCTATCTGCCCTGAAGGTCTGTAAATGCTGTACTGATAAACACTGTATATTGGCCACTCGGAGTGCAGAAAAGCTGCCCTTTAACCAAATTCTTTGTTCTGGCTAGAATGCCTGTGGAGTAAATTAGTTTCCCTGCCGATGATTGGACTAGCAGCCAGAATTTTCTGATTGGGGTAACATGCCTCACTCATAACGTTTCTGACATGTGTTTCACATGTCAGACGCTACTGATTAGGGTCAGGTGGGATGGAATGGGCATCAAGCAGGTATTTTTGAAATGATGACCAAACTATTCAAAACTGTTATTCAACAATTAAAAAACAATAACTGAGTTTTGACATTTCAACAATACACTTTACAGATCTACAGTTATTTTTACTGAAATTATTTTATTATTGGGTGAAAAAGTTATTATTTCAAAGCCTGTGTCTATACCCATTCCACCCCATGGCATGGGGTGAAATGGGTAGTATTATTTTAAATTCAATTTCAGAATGAAAACATGAATTTATTTAATTTTTTTTTCACAAAGATTGACTGACTTAGTGTTCTGATGATTTTTTTCTTCTTCAATATCCATTTCTTCATTATTGGGGAAGGTGAAAATTCGATTATCACTGAAGGCTGTTTTGCGTTTAGGATGCGATTTCAGGTAACTTTCAACCATGTCCAATACATCTTTACGATCTAATGGGTATCCACATTTTGCAGTAAATTTAAGTGTCTCAACAATTAGCATTTCTTCATCCATAGATAATACAGTTTGTCCTCTTGATCTTTAAACACTTATTGATTTTGTAACACAACTTCTAAGTATTTCATATGGCACTGACTATTTCTTAGAAGCTTTAAATATTGACATTCCTTCAGTCACTTTCCTGATAGCAATTTCTAAATCAGCATCTGAATATTTCTCTCTACCTTTTGCTAAATATGTTCTTGGCATAACGCTGAAAAAAAATTTTTTTTTTAATGTATCACAATGAATTGATTATTTTAATGCAAATATATTGTGTTAAGTTAATATATTGTGTATGTTTAATTTGTAGTTATTTATTTTATTTTTAACAAATACATTCATTTCTTTTAAGTGACAACAAAGAAATAATACTACCATGACAACCGGAATTTTTTTACAATAGGATTCTGATAAAGAATTAGACACCTATTTCTTACTTGTTAATCTTTATACATAAAGGGCTAATCTCTGTCCGGATGTCCGGGGTAAACTTCAAAACTACTGGACGAATTTCAACCATTTTTTCACCATAGATAGCTACATAATTGGGGAACAACTTAGGCTATAATTTATTGCTAAAGAACTTAGTTTTTAAAAGTTATGGTGGAAAACATTAAATTTCATGTAATTTCCCTATTCAATGATTAAATATAAAAGCCATTGTTAGGAAAATTCGTTGCCTAACAGCAGCAATATTAAAAGTAATCACTATTAATATTGTTAATCAAGGCTTCTCTGGACAAGCATGGCATTTATTGCTTTCTTAGGTTTTATCCTCATCTTTATACATAAAGGGCTACTTCTGTCCCGATGTCCGGGGTAAACTTCAAAACTACTGTACGGATTTTAACCATTTTTTCACCATTGATAACTACATTATCAGAGTCAACTTAGGCTATAATTTATTTCTAAAGAACTTAGTTTTAAAAATGTCGTGATGGAAAACAGTAAATTTCATGTAATTTCCCCATCAAATGAGTAAATTTGCAACTTTAATAAACTGTTGGGGGCGCAGCAGCCACTGTCTAATGGCGAATGAAAAATGTAAAACAAATTTTTACACAGTAACAACTGTAATTTTTCATCGTATTTGTGAGGAGCTTTCTCTTCTATTCTTCTGAAATTACATTACAATATCACAAACTGCTTGAAGCCTGTAATTTACCCCAAGTAAAACACGTGGAATGGAATGTTTTACCGTTTTCTTTAGTATTGGTAACCACCGCAAGGTAGCGTATTCGAGCTCTGGAGTTGCGAATATAATACCCATTGTTACAAAAATTTGTTGCCTAACAACAGCAATATTAAAAGTAATCATAATGAAAATTTTGAATCAAGGCTTCTCCGGAGCAAACATGAGTTTAAAGTCACTTAAACATTTGGAAACACTACTTTTTGCACCCTTAAAGAAACATAGCAGAGAGCTTTTTGTGTGTGTGTGTGTACTATATAATTAAATAAAGTGCACGGTTTTTTAGTGATCTTTGTTTTTGTTAGTTCATATTTTGAAAATTCTTCAAATTTTGTTGTGCTTAAATTCGTGCTTTCGTTTCTAAATGAATATTCGTCCGTTCTTTATACTTATTGCTATTTCACTTTTATGCGTAAGGAAGAAGCTCGATTTTTAACCATGTCAAAGCGGTGTGTTTTAAGTTCTTTCAGTTAAACCGAAAACGGAAGGAAGTAGCGATTTTTTTTTACAATGGGGTGGTTTCCTTCAGTCAAAAGTAGTACTTTTAGTCACTGAAATTGATAGAATAAGCAAAAAAAAAAAAAAAATAATAACTTGGACCCAGAAATAACTTCATTTTCCCAGCGGTAATTTTTTCATTAATTTTTTCAAATGTCACATTTTTCAAACAAGGCGTGGTCTTAATGACGTCACAAATGATGCACTTTGCTGCATCTTTCACCACGTTTCCACGTCATGATAATCAAGAAGCGAATAAAAATTGCGCTCTACGCTTGCTACCAACCATATCGTTGCCAATACACGTGAGTAAAGATACGAATTAAATATTTTGCTTTGTGAATGGCAACAGTGAATGGCATTTCATCATTTGTGATGTCACCGGCAGAAGCGTAAACAATGAAAGCGCACCGATTTAAGTAATTTTTTTAAAACATTAAACTTAAACAAATTATTTAAAAAATGGTCAGATCTTATGTTTTTAAGCATGCTCTTTCGGAAAAAAATACTTTCAAAATTTTGGAAACGACCCCATTATTACTGACCCAGGCAACGCCGGGTATTTTTGCTAGTTTGACTTTAAAGTTATAGATATACATATAAGTTTAGAAATATGGAAAGTAAATTTTATGTGTAGCGATTGCATTAAATTATTTTGAAATACATTCTGAGTGCATTTTATGCAGTTATACCATCACATTTTAACATAATTGAGGGTTTTTAAGAATTTAAGAACATTAAACTTTCAATAATAAAGAACTTACTTCAGAGAAAAGCTTTTAAAATAAGAAAAAATTGTTTCCACAGTCTGTGTCATTAAGCCTAATATTAATATACCCATTCCACCCCACTTCAAGTTTTTAAACATATTTCATAAAATATATGGAACTTTTCTTACCTGATTTTTTCAGTTGACAAAGGAGACTTCTTTAAGTGAAAATAACAGAAACAGAATGCTTTCTAAATGAAAACAAAATCATGAAAACAAAGTTTCGAAGACATCAATTAGTTTTGATTTTAACACTGTGACTTTCAAGAAGGCTGCCGGTAAACTGACTGTTGCCACACAATTTTTTCTTGAACCGAAATAATGTCAAACTAGTGTAAATAACATGAGTGTTTTTATTTTTTTCTTAAATTGTTTTTTTTTTTCCTTCTGTAATTCAAAGATTAATAAACTATCCATTATACTCCACCTGACCCTACTGAAGTAATAACTGGATAAATATTACTGAAGTAAATTATTTAAAAAGTTCTGTTAACCAAATTATAAGTATTTTTTCATAAACGTTGAAGCATAGGGTAATTCCGGAAGAGATGGAACACGCTTTTTCTTCGTTCTCTAAAAGCTGTAAATTTACACATATTTTAATTTTCACTGTTTATACATATAGTGTATGATATCTGTATACATAAATGTCTACTTCTGTATGTATGTCCGGAGTAAGCTTGAAAACGACTGGACCGATTTTAACCATTTTTTCACCACACATAGCTAAATGATTAAATATAAAACCCATTGATACAAAAATTTGTTGCCTTACAACAAAAATATTAATAGTAATCATAATTAAATTTTTGAATCAAGGCTTCTCCGGAGTAAACATGAATTTAAAGTCATTTAAATATTTGGAAACTCTAATTTTTACACATTTAGGGGAACATAGTAGAGAGCTTTTTTTTTGTGTATGTACTGTTTAGTTAAATAAACAAAGCGCACATTTTTTTAGTGATCTTTGTTTTTGTTCGTTTATATTTTGGAAATTCTTCAAATTTTTATATGCTTAAATGTAGAGCTTTCGTTTCTAACTGAATGCTATTTCGTTCCTTATACTTATTGCTATTTTACTTTTTAAGGAAAAATATCGATTTTTAATCACGTCAAAGCGGTGTGTTTTGAGTTCTTTCAGTTGAAACAGAAAACTAATGAAAGTAGCTGTTGTTTTTCACAATTATTACTGACCCAGGCAACGCCGGGTATTTTTGCTAGTTTCTTATAAAAATCGTAATGTAAAAGATCATATCTTTGAAGGAATTTCTGTTATGATTTTTATTAACTTTTGCTATACAGTCCATCTCAACAGAAGTAGTCCGGGTGAGCCGGACCATTTGAATGGGAGAGACGGACCACAGTAAAATTAGGAATTAATTGCAGATTTAATAATTATAAGTGTTTATATTCCATACATGAGAATCAAATAAACTTACTTAAAAGTAAATTAATTAGCAATAAGATTATATGCAGTACTGATTGGCGTTAAATATGTATAAAACATAAGTTGTTAAACTAATTTTTGTTACCAGTCATTGACAGTAATTTTATCTTTTTTTTATTAAAATAATAAAGTATCTTAAATTTTTCCTCCAATTCGTAAGCCATATATCTTAAAAAATTTCTAGAAGGTGAAAAACCCAGATTCTGCAGTTTTTGTATGTTTTTAAGCATTTTTTTTTCATTACCACACACCAGTACCGATGGAGGTCCTAAAGTACCCCTGGTAAAGTTTCAATTTCATTTCAATTTTGCTCGAATAAAGCAGGCGTCTCATTGGACATGGCATATCCCATGTAAGAAGGTCGATCTTGGTTTAACTGCTTTTGCCAACTATCATTCAGAAACTTTAGAGCCTCCTATTGGAGGTTTGAATGGAGCATTGTCAGTATAACCCAGAAAACAAGCGTGAGCATTAAAAAAATAATAATTCTGAAATCTTGAGTTCAAATTATGTTTTTCTCAATCACGAGTTTCGGCAGGACCCTACTCATTGGAGTTATTGTTTCTAGAAACGGCTTCTGTCCCTTCAAGCCTGCCCCTCCTCCTGGGCGATTACGTGTGTATAGTTGTGTGTGTGTGTGAAGTCGTGTGTATGTGTAGGCGTGCGTGCATGTGTAGGCTAGGCATGTGTGTGTGCGTAGACCTGCGTGCATGCACAAAGGCATGAGTGTATGTGTATAAAGACGGGTGCGTGTGTCAGTATGTATGTGTGTCAGTGTGTATGTGTGTAGCAGCATGTATGTGTGTCAGTGTGTATGTGTGTAGCAGCATGTATGTGTGTCAGTGTGTATGTGTATGATTGCGCGTGTGTGTAGGACATGCACGCCTCCGGATTCCGGAGGACAGTGGTCAGGACCATAAAAGGGCGGTGGCGTCGATGGGTGGTGGTGCTACAGAGGCCCGTGTCCAATCTGAAAAAGGAACCGGAACGTCATGGACGGTCAAGTTAAAACAATTAGCAATCGTGATTGCTCAAAAAAAAAAAAAAAAAGAAACTTTGTTTATAAACAGTTTTAATCTAAAACCGAGACTGAACTAGATGTAGTAACTACATGCTATATACGAACAGCTTGGTGATGACATCCACAGATTGCAGTTTTGTCCTTGTTTTTTGACTCATCAGTTAGGAGTAGTTAATGACGATAGCGGAGACAAATGTCACCTCATTGTAGCTGAATGTGCCAGCTCAGTTGCTGAATATTCCAGACTGTAGTCCATAATTATAATGAAACTGCAGTCTCTAAATCTCATAACTAAGCTGTCAGTATATTGCATGTATTTCTGCTTCATCCCAGGCTTAAGGAAGGTAACTTACTGCTTTTTAGATCCAGTATTTTAGCGGCACGGTAGCGGTTACGATCAAGTTCTGTCTTATTTTAAAAAATAATAAGCAACTTTTAACCCGAGAGAGATCGCGCACCTATAACAGTAACGAAAGAGATCGCGCGGGTTGACTGAGTTACCCCAATCAGTTACATCTAAAAGTTTCTATAAATCATCTTTTTCTGTCTTCTCATAATCTGCAAGTTTACATTTGCACACCAGTATTCAGAGCGCAAAGCAATATAAAAGCAGAGAACGCAACGAGAGCTAGAGAACGCAAAACTACGTTGCTAAGAATGAGAAATTTCGAAGCAGTAACATTCGCTTTGGGAGAGTGAGTGACCCCATTACCACTTGAGTTCCAAGAAATGACTGCTTCACTCGCATAAAGGAAATAAAAGTAACGAGCTGATGTGTGCATCACATGACTTCCTTTTACTCCAACTTAATGTCATTTTCTTATTATTGGCATAATATTATTCAATAGTTTACTCTCTAAATATCACCAACAGTGGCCAAACTGAATCCAGATTTAAAAAAAAAAAAAAAAAAAAAAACTCGCCAAATTTGTCGCCAAGTTGGCGACAGAACTTGGCGACCAAAAAGACTGGCGATATATCGCCAAGTGTCCGCCAAATTATAACACCACTTGAGTTTACATCGAAATTAACAATGATTTCCCCCCAAAAAGGGACAAAAGACCCCCTTTGAAGCATCTGAATTCAACCAAAAAGGAAGGTGCACAATTAGACCCCACTAGGAGTCTACGTACAAAATTTCTAGGACATTCCGTTCTTGAGTTATGCGACATACATACACACATACATACGTACATACATACATACACACATACATACGTACATACAGACGTCACGAGAAAACTCGTTGTAATTAACTCGGGTATCATCAAAACGGATATTACGGGTACGTTCGTATATTACGGGTACGTAATGGATGGTAAGTTCTTAGGCACATATCCACGTGTGGTCGGGTTGAAAAAAAAACTCAACATTCATTGGGGGGTGGGCAAAACGGAAATTAAGGCCGATTTTTGGGTGAAATTTTTTTCGCGAATACAATACTTCCTTTTTGTAAAAGGAAGTAAAAATAACACTTCACCTACCAAGGGGACCTCTATATAGGAGGATATTTAAAGGGTAATTGATTACAGACACATATTTACCCTGCGACAGGAGTTTGGATAAGAACCGGGTGACTGTGTGCCCCTCGCGATTTCTCTCGGGTTAAGGATAACATGATTTTAGAAAATAAATTTCAGTTTCTTATTCAGCGTGTGAGTTACGACGTTGCCTTAAATTACAAAACAAAAAGCCTCATTTGTCAACTGGGGCATTCAAAAACAAAGAAATTTCCGTAACAATGAAAACATAACCTTTTAGGATAACATAGGTGTAGAAAGAAGTTTCAATTGCAAAGAAAGTTACAAATTTCAAGTATTTATTAATATCAATAAGAAACTATTTTCTTTTAACAATATTGCTTGGAACACTAAAAAAAAAAGGTAAAAACACTCACCTGACTTTTTTTTGCGTACACACAAAAATTTCATTTGGTCTTTTTAATTTTTTAATGACCTTTTTATGTATAGTGTTCAGAAGTAACATTTTAAGAACAGGTTTCTTAGAAATGAAAGAATAATCTTTGAGGTTGACATAGGGTGCAAAAATAACTTTCGGTTTTAAAGAACATTACTTATTTATCGTGTTTATTAATAACAAAGGTAATTATTCACTTTTAACAATATTGATTGAAGAACTAAAAATTGTTACTCGATTTTTCAAAGTGATACTTTAGAAAAAAAAAATCTTTTTCGTGCCCCAAGTTCTTTTTTTTTATTACATTTTTTTCTAAATAAATTAACATGCGAAAAATCTGTTACCAAGACGAATATATCATGAGAATCATATCACTTTGATTTAATATTTTCTTGAATTTCCTTCTCATTGTCTTACAAGATTTTGAACACTTTTTAGAAACTAGCATTTTTCTAAGTTCCCTTTCATTTCTTTTGCAGTTTTTAATTCCTAGCTTTCTTTTTATAATTAGATTACATTAGTCATATGGAACTTTGACACTAATAAAGGGTGTCCCAAAATTAACGCAAGATTTGAGTTTGCCACCATTTTTTCCATAAATTGTTGGCAGCCATGAAAAAAGAACAATTTGACAGTTGAGAGTTTAGGGTTAGTAAAAATGGGGTGTTATTGTACCATACAGCTAGAGAGAGTGAAACATTTCACTGACTGCATGAGGCATTTCTTAGTCGCATACTCTCTCATTTCGGTCATCAGAATTGGCACCCTAGATCGCGTGATTTAACATTTTTAAATTTCTTCTTATGGGGTTATTTGAATTCAAAGGTCTATGTCAACAAGCCCGCAACCACCTGTGCATTACCGTGTTGCGATACCGAGCGCCAATAACAGTAACTGCATGACCAGCCTCAGCTTTCATTATTTTTGAAACAATTGTTCAATAATGAAAGCGCGTTATTGTATCGTATAACGCTCCATTTTTGATTACCCTAAACTCTCAGCTGTCAAATTGTTCTTTTTTCAGGGTTGCCAACCATTTATTGCAAAAATGGCGGCAAATTCAAATCTTGCGTTAATTTTGGGACACCCTTTATAAGGATTTTGAATTGAGACTTTTTGCTTCTTTCGCTGGGAAACAACTGCATAGTTTTTTAATATTATATTTTGTTTTTCCGTTACTTAAAAAAAAGTAAAGAAAATTAGTAATTTAATGCAACTGCTTACAGGCAAAAAAGGATGCAACTAGTAGTTTGCAGGGATGCCAGGTTCTGAAAGTGTGTGTTAGCCTCTACATTAAGCAAATTCCAACTAGTATGTTGTGGCCATCACGAAACTTTCTTCTATATATTTCTTATAATTCTGATCCCTCCCCATGCTTAACGATGAAGCAATATTCCCAACGAAAACAAAATTACACATGCCAAAACTTGATGACCATCCCAATTCCTGATTTATCTCAAATGCAAAGCAAAGAATGAAAGTTGAAAATTATTTTAAAAGCCTTGCTTTAAATAATTACAAACATTTATTTGTAAACAAACACAAGATGGCAACAGTTAAAAAGTTTAAATCACTGCGATAATATTTCCGATCACTTCCATGCAATTAAAAGCACGAGCTAAACGCAGACGAGAGTCTATTACGATTTATCTTTCTTATTGTTGCAATTATAAAGTTCTTTTTATTCACACAAATAAAAAAAAATCAGCCCCCCATCTAGCGATTGGCGCCAAAATTAAACCAACGCCTGTTTACATATGGATTCATATTTATTCCAAATTTCATCCAGAACGTATCATTACTTCTTGAGATAGGGCACTCACAATGGAAAAAAAAAGAGCGTTCGATTGCGCCACCCCCTGTTCAGCTTTTGACACCAAAATAGAATCATTTCTTATACCCTCTAAGGGCTACTTGTCGATAAATTTTTGTTTGATTACGTTCATTATTTCTTGAGGTACAGCAGTCACAATTGACGACAAAAAAAAAAAACGTTCTGTAGCTCAACCCCCATCTGAGCTATGGACACCAAAATTGAATCAGGACCTGTACCTGTTAGGGGCAACATATGGACCAAATTTTGTTTGATTCTGCCAGTTACTTCCTGGGGAATAGCAGTCACGCAAAACTCAGAAAACGTCCCATTGCTCCACCCCCCTTGGAGGAATTCGCGCCAAAAACCAATGGGCACAAGTTCACATAGAGGCACATACGTGTACCGAATTTCGTTCGATTTCATGCCGTAGTTTTTGCTGTAGAGCGGCCACAAAAAACTGGTCACACAAATACGTGACACACACACGGACACACACACACAGACGGACATTTTCCAAAAATGGTTGAAATGGACTCAGCACACCTCAAAACGTTCGAATCCTTCGAAATTCGAAAATTTGCACGAATCCAATACTTTCTTCTATATATTAGATATAGAAGAAAGTAAAAATGAACAAAACACGTGCATCAAAGCCTCGTTTTTCCCCCCTTATTCAGATAGACTCGAAGAACCCTATCGGTTTGCCAATTTACACAAAGCAGTCAGGGGCAGACAGTAGTTATCTTTTAACTTATATAATGGCTACCCCGGTCTACCTCAAAAATAAAAAATAAAAATGTGTCAAGCGACGTTTGTTCAACATTTAGGTTTTTATAAAAGAAAACAGAAGTGTAGCAATTTCCTTCAATGTGACTAAAAGAGCAATTTCCGGACTCTAAATTTAAATTAGATATCTTCAAAACTCGAACTTCGAGTTATCGAGAGTCTACTGTAGTTAGTTTTACGATGATAACAGTTGTTGAAATTTGTATTAAGGGGTTAAGACTCAAAGAGAGCTATTGGTTGTCTTTAAATGTTAAGATGCTGTATTCTTAAACAATCATTAAATTCGGAACAAAAATGAAAAAAAAATAAAATAAAATAAATAAATAAATAAATAACAACAAAATATCCACGTAAGGAAAAAATTGTAACGAAAGAAATAATTCAACATATTTCAGCCATGTGCAGTTATAAATATGTTTCTGTGGATCTGCTAAAAATACCAATGTGAACATTTGTTTTTAGATATGTGTGCCTGTTTATGGTTCCGATTTTTCGTAAACAACTTGTTAAACTTAATTTTAAACTTATATAAAATAACTAGTGGCACCCGCACGGCTTCGCCCGTAATAGAAAAATTAAAGGTCTTTTGGTTCGCCTGAATATTTACAAATAATGTATGGTGAATTTTCTCGCCAATTAGCTTGTACCGACGTTACAGTTCCACGTTATGATAATTTCGTATCTCGCCAATTGGTTTGTGCCCATGTTACGGTTCCACGTTATGATAATTTCTTAATTTAATAGTTTTTTTTTCTTAAAATTGGAATAAAAAAAGAACCACATCGAATTTCCGAAAAATCGCTTCGAGGTGCACACCCCCATGCTACAAACTAACTTTGTGCCAAATTTCATGAAAATCGGCCGAACGGTTTAGGCGCTATGCGCGTCACAGACATCCTACAGACATCCAGAGAGACATCCAGAGAGACATCCTACAGACATCCTCCGGACAGAGAGACTTTCTGCTTTATTATTAGTAGAGATTTTTCAAATCAGCGCACGGGAAAATGAATATTTATGATTTAATTTAGTTTTATAAGCAATGACTTTCTTAAATTGCTTCATAAAAATTCGCACTGAGTGAAAGAAAATTTCAACCTCCGCAACAGATTTTGTCCGCTCATTTTTGCATTTTGCATGATTAAATTGAGGTAGACCATAATTTATAAATATTTACAAGGAAAAATCGCTTTGGGCAAAAAAGAAAAAACTAGCATATAATTATTAAAATCTCGTTTTTTCTCATATTTTTGATGGTTCAATTTTATTCAAAAACCCTTTTAGCTACAAAATGGGATATTTTTAGAGAAAACTACTACTACTACTACACACACACACACACACACACACACACAAACACACATGTAATTAAATTAAATGACAAGAGAATGTTTAGTTCACACAAATTAACAGTAAACTTCAGATCTTTTCCAACTTTGTTGGAAAGGTTTTGATGCTCCAGAATTCACAAAGGGAGGAGGGTTTCACTCCTTTACCCCCAGAACAGGTTTTCACCAGAAAACCTGTGAAATGGAATGTTTAGAGTCTATTGATAACAGACTGAATAATTTTCAAATTTGGAAGAGGTCTCGGATTAAATTTTGAGTCAAAAATTTCTCTTTTCTGCACGTTGACAGGAAAAAAAAAAATTTGAATTTTGACATCTTGAATTCAAATTATGTTTTTCGCAATCACGAGTGTGTGTATGTAGGCGTGTGTGTTTGTGTGTGTGTGGGGGTATGTGTGTTTGTGTGTAGGGGTATGTGTATGTGTGTGTAGGCATGTGTGTTTGTGTCTGTGTGCTGGCATAAGTGTGTGGGTAGTTGTGTGTATGAATGTGTGTGTGGAGGTGTATGTGTGTGTAGGCATATGTGTTTGTGTCTGTGTGCAGGCATGAATGTGTGGGTAGTTGTGTGTATGTGTGTGTATGTTTTTGTGTGTGTGTATATGTTTTTGTGTGTGTGTGTGTATGTTTTTGTGTGTGTTTGTATATTTTTGCGTGTGTGTGTGTGTGTGTAGGTGTCTGTAGGTATGCATGAATATGTGAGTAGTTGTGTGTATGTATGTGTGTATGTTTTTGTGTGTGTGTATGCGTAGGTGTCTGTATGTATGCGTGTGTGTATGTGTATGTAGGTGTATGTGTGTATGTGTGTGTATGTGTTTGTATGTGTGTGTATGTGTTTGTGTGTATGTGTGCGTGTGTGTGTAGTTGTGTATGTGTGCGTGTGTGTGTAGTTGTGTATGTGTGCGCGTGTGTGTAGGACATGGATGCAACCTGGAGACGGCTTTCGCTATAGGAGCAGCATCGTGAGGACCCGGTCGACGATGATGGTGCGTAGGGTGGCGGTGGGAAAATAAAATCAAAGGACATCAAAACAGTCAAGTGAGAACAATAAATCCCTCTATTGTCTGAACGTACAACATGCTTTACTTGACACATTTTTAATTTTTGAGGTAGACCGTGCAACGCAGCTAGTTTGCAGTAACTATCGCGAGCTATTGCATAAGTTTTGTTAACGTTAATATTTCATATTTCATAACGTATAGTTTCGTTGGTTAAACAATTACTTAAAGCTTTGTCACATGTAATAAAATAAATATTTTTCAACTGGTTTCGTACCAATTTATGTTGAAATCTTGCATAATATTTTCTTTTTACATTTTTTTCTATTTTGCATATTTATACAATGGGGTGGTTTCCTTCAGTCAAAAGTACTACTTTTAGTCATTGAAATGGATAGAATGAGCAAAAAAAAAAAAAAAAAAAATAACATGGACTCAGAAAATACTTTGATTTTCCCAACCGTTTTCTTTAAATTAATTTTTTAAAATGACCGATTTTTCAAACTAGGCGTGGTCTTTATGACGTCACAAATGATGCAATTTGGCGCATCTTTCTACTACGTTTCCACGTTATGATAATCAAGCAGCGAATAAAAATTGCGCTCTACGCTTGCTACCAACCCTATCGTTGCCAATAAACATTAGTAAAGATGCGAATTAAATATTTTGTTCTGTGAATGGCAACATTGAATGGCATTTCATCATTTGTGATGTCACACAACAGAAGTGTAAACAATAAAAGCGCACTGATTTAAGTAATTTTTTAAAAATATTAAACGTAAATAAATTATTTAAAAAATGGTCAGATCCTATGTTTTTAAGCATGCTCTATCAGAAAAAAAATGCTTTTAAAATTTTGGAAACGACCCCATTGCAGAATGAAAACATGCAAAACATTTTTTGGGGAAGGGGCGGGGGGGGGGGAGCAAGAGACGGTAGTAGTAGATCTGGTTAGGTGTTGCTATACAGCATGAGATAGAATACGTTTTAGAGAAAGTCTAGGTTTGAACCTTTCACTAATTTTACCCAAACCTTATAGTATACTTACTTCCCTTTGCTTCTCATTGTCTTAATTAAATAGTTAAAAAAATTTAATGCATGCATATTTATTCAGTGCTAAAATAGTTTTCGTTTTCTTTACGGTTTCATAATAAAGTGAATATTCAATCTTTCATTAAATTTTTATGTATATGTGCATGATTCTTGACGTTTATTGTGGGCTAGAATATTTATTCTTACTAAATATTATAAAAATTCATCAATTAAGTATAAAGCTAACGTTATTAACTTAGAATAATTTAATTTTGCTACACATTTGCATCTTAAGTCTTATACTAATCAACTAGGAATCCTACGCTGTTTGGAACATATGAAGGGTATTACAATAAATATTATGAATATGCATTAAGGTAAAGTGCATATATGCACTTTAATATCGTGGAAAAAACATTACTTTTTCCTAAAATGAATTTTCATTATTGTAGTACTGTTGACATGAACAAGTTTAAGTTATAACTCCAAACAAAAACTAGTATGTTGTGGCCATCACGAAACTTTCTTCTATATTTTTCTTTTTCTTTTTTCTGATCCCTCCCCATGCTTGACGAGGAAGCAATATTCCCAACAAAAACAAAATTACACATGCAAAAACTTGACCCAATGTCTGAATTATTGCAAAAGCAAAGCAAAGAGCGAAAATTGAAAGTTATTTTAAAAGCCTTGCTTGAATGAATTACAAATATTTTATTTGTTAACAAACATAAGATGGCAACAGTTAAAAATTTTAAATCATTGAGATAATATTTCCTATCATTTCCATACAATTAAAATCACGAGAAATACGCAGACGACAATCTATTACGATTTATCTTTCTTATTGTTGCATTAATAAAAATATTTTTTATTCGCAAAAAAAAAAAAAAAAAAAATCAACACCTCTTGGAGCGATCGGCGTCAAAATAGAACCAAAGCCTGTTTACAAATGGATTCACATATATTCCAAATTTCAACCAGAACGTAGCATTACTTCTTGAGATAGAGCACTCAAAATGGAAAAAAAGAACGGGTGATTGCGCTACCCCCTTTTTAGCTGTTGACACAAAAATAAAATCAGTTCTTATACCCACTAAGGGCTACTTGCCGATAAATTTTTCTTTCATTCCGTTCGTTATTTCTTGAGATACAGCAGTCACAATTGACGACAAAAAACGTTCTATAGCTCAACCCCCGTTTGAGTTATTGACACCAAAATTTAATCAGCACCTGTTCCTGTTAATGGCAACATATGGACCAAATTTTGTTTGATTCCGCCAGTAACTTCCTGAGGAATAGCAAGCACGCGTAACTCGAAAAACGTCCCATTGCTCCACCTCCCTTGGAGGAATTCGCGCCAAAAACTAATGGGCACAAGTTCACATAGGGGCACATATGTGTACTAAATTTCGTTCGATTTCATGCGGTAGTTTTTGTTGTAGAGCGGCCACAAAAAACTGGTCACACACAGACGTGACACACATACATACACACACACATACACACACACACACAGACAGACAGACATTTTCCAAAAATGGTCGAAATGGACTCAGCACACCTCAAAACGTTCGAATCCGTCAAAATTCGAAATTCGAAAATTTGCACGAATCCAATACTTTCTTCTATATATTAGATATAGAAGAAAGTAAAAATAAAGATTTCGCTGTAGATAAAATTAATGTTGAACGTAAACAATAGTTTATTTAGACCGACAAAGTACGTCTGCTTATTCTGAAATGTGCAGGTAAAAGGCAGTATTTGCTGAAATGAGTTTTTGAGATATTTGTAAAAATGTGTGTTGGATTCAGTACTAACAGTAGGAAAATGTTTCAAGCGAGCGTTTTTTTTTTCTCTCGCCTTTTTTTTCTAGCGAAAACCAAATAAGCAAGCTTGTACAATAACAGATGCTAAAATGCAAAAGCATGAAAAATGAAAAATTTGCAGTTACTGTTCTTTACCTGCCCACGGCAGTATTTATGGAAAACAGTTTACGAGAAATCCTCGCAATCACAAAGTAAACTGCAAACACACTTTTCGTGCTGTTTGAAACCCTTTGATGAATTTAGAATCAATCAGTTCTAGGTATACAGGGTGCTGTGTTTTAACCTGCAAAACCTCTTTTTTCGCAATCGCTAGTCCTAGATGCATACTTTCAATTGCAAAAATGTTCAAAATCAGATGCAGAGTTAAGATATTTAAAGTTTGAAGCAAAAACAAAAATGAGTCAAAAAATACAAAACTTAACTTTTTAAACGGGCCCCAGGTGCCCTAACTTATATTTAAGGAAATAATCCCCACTGAAAAATAATAGCAACACAAAAAATGTGACATTAGTACGACCAAAACTAAAGGATATATTCGAATTGAAATTTTAAGGGACCATTTAAAATATGAGAATGGAACTTATCGCCCTTTCAGAAGAATGACAAACAGTCAAAGTGAAAAAACAAAGTATTCATACTTTTCATCGCAATAAAAAATTAAATGCAAATGTTATGCCATGATAAGCAAAAACACACTACAAAACTTCAATCAATTTGAAAAACCACACTCTATGCACACATGTAATTTTTAACCCTTCTTAACTGCTATATTCCCCCCCTAAAGCCATTATTGACGACGAGTGTAAAAAGGCATAAGTCACAAAACTCTGCGTTTCATATCTCGGTGAATATTGGTATTACTAATGTCAAACTTTTTGTGTTGGAATTATTGTTCAATGGAGATTAGTTCCCTCAATATAAGTTAAGGGACCTAGGGCTCGTATAAAAAAAAATGAAATTTTGTATTTTTTGGCTAATTTTAATTTTTGCTTCAAACTTTCAATACATTAACCCTGCATCTGATTTTGAACATTTTTGTAATTGGAAGCATGCGTCTAGGACTTACGGTTGTGAAAATAGATGTTTTACAGGCTAAAACTGAACACCCTGTATATATACATGGTATGAGAATGTCTAAAAATAGAGGAGTGCTCAAAATTGTTCAAAACTTCAACTGTTCCTTCTAGGAAGATACTCCAAGGGTCTAAAGTTGGTTTGACAACCGAAAGGCCAATTCTATACAATGCATTGCATTTTACCAAACATGTTGTGAACATTTGGTATTAGATTTAAACAAGAAAAACTTGTCATAGACACTTATGAACTTGTGTGGTGAAACATTTGGGTTAGCTTGTGTGGATAACTTATCTTAACACTAACACATGTTAAGATTTTAAAACAAAATAAAATAGGAAATATCAACATTTCATTCCACAAAAAATGCTGATGTCTTCCGACGCGTGTTTCGGCGATGCAAGGAGCGTTTTTTTAAATGTAGAAACTTGGGTAATAAATGAAGAGACATCCGACAATTTCAAGCACAAAGGTATATTTTCAACTCTTAACCTTCAAGAACACGGACGGTTTAAAGTAACATAAGAACACGGTGTCATACTCCATACGCCCGCATTTGTTGAAGCTTAACTATCAATTTTTATACATTTTCCTATTTAATACAATGTTTAGTAATGGTACAGAAGTAGCAAAGATCTAATTGAACGAACAGATGAGTACAATTAAAATGAATACGAACACAATATAGTAAAAAATGATGATAACGTTTAGTTTGATAACTTCAGGATTATAAAATAGCTCATGCGAGGCCTTCGAGATAGGAAGGCCATCCAACTAGCAAATGACGTCATCGTTTGTCGATCCACAATGATATTGGGAAGGGAGCACTTCGATTAATATTTTGGTTAAATAAAACTATTTGGTTTATTTATTATTGTCTTCTGTTATTCAAGTAGCATTACAAGTTCTACTTTTTCATTTGAAAACATAAAAAGGAACCGATAATCATACATTAAAAAATACACTGAGCTTAATTCATAGTATTTGACATAAAAACATTTATAAGTATTACAAAGTATTCAAATAACTAAACACGATTTTATTTTACAATCATGTTAAAACAAAGTGATAAATAAACACAGTTTTATTTTTCATTAGAAATTGTTTTTTAACTAATCGCATTTTAAGTACTCGTATATTGTATTGAAACATTAAGTCTTAAGAAGTATTCAAATAAATAAATGAACTTTCATTTTACAATTACATCAAAACAAAAAATAATATTACTATTGTATTTGAATAAGAATTAAATGAAATTTTAAAAAATAAATAAAAATTTTTACTTAAGTAAACGGGAAACAGGACTGCAATATGTTTCAAAGACATAACATCAAATTATAGTACATAATACCAGATTATTAATGTTAACTTAGCTGAGCAAATTTATGCTTTTAAAAAGACGTGAATGCTTGGGTGCCATCCCCAAAGTAGACGGTGCCCTACCCCCTTCAATTATGAAACCTTCAAAAAAAAAAAAAAAAAAAAAAAACCAAAACATCTCCATCTCTCTTAAAATTTCAAGGGCACAGTTATTTATAACTATAGCCGTTGAAAAGCTATCATTACTATGAGACTATGATTCCGACCCCCCCCCCCCCCTTCGGTGGGCACTCTCGAAAAATTACACAGGAATTCAACTTGAAAAACGTTAATTAAAGAATGAATGATACATCATGAATACTGTATGTTGTATATCAAAAAATGTATTCAATATCTAAAGAGCCTTTTTTTTTTGGAATTCGGCTACTTTCCCATTTTTAGCTTTTTCTGCTGCTAATGATTCTTGTGTGTGTGTGGGGGGGGGGGGCTTTAATTGTTCATCATTTTAGGCTTTTGAAAAACTATTTTAAAAAGCATTAATTGATGACAAAGTAATATTTTTCAAAAAACTTTTCATAGAATGACCATTTTAGCAACTTTCTTTAATACTTAAAACCTCATATATGTTAAATTTAGATCAACATTTTGCTAAGTATGCTCTTTTAGGAAATCAATGTGACAGTTTTGTGACAGGGGGAAGGGAGGGGATATCAAGAAGTGTGACATCACGCGTTGTTTATAACAATATGCTCATGTTGAACAGCGTTACATGTAACAAGGAGGAGGGGGGGGGATTTGTTCAAAAGTTTGTAACATACTTTATAGACAGCCCTTTAATTCAATTTATGTTACAGTTTCAGAGTTCCTGAAAGCTTATTAACAGAAAACCCAAGGAGTTCAAAAAATATGTAGTTCAAGACATTTTGCCCTTTTTAAGCATAAACAAACAAGCATAGAGCATTTGGCAAAAACACGTTGTGTATCCACTGCTCAAAATTAATCTTTCGCAAGCTTGAGATTATGAATACCGTTAACTTAACCACAATGTGTGCATAAATATCATAAAACCTAAAGACAACAGTGAAAAAAAAACCATATATATATTTTTTAATTTACGCACAGAACCAGCTTGTTTGAATAACATTGCAGGGGCGTAGTTGGGGGGAAATGTTTAAGTATCGAACCCACGACCTCCGGCGTTCAAATCTAATCTTTTATCTCAGAACTACGGAAACCCATCAAGGAATGTTTTTTGATCAAAATAACACATGCTAGCGTATAAAACAATTTAATCGAAACCGAAAATATAAGATTAGTTCAGTTAAAAGCCTGTTTCAATAAACTTGTTTACATTTTTACTGAATATCAACACCAAGTTACGCTTCTGATAGCAACAAGTATATTCGCAGAAAATTTTGACATATGTATATTGTTAGTTTGGAAAATCCATTTCGAATAAATGCGTGTTCAAAGTTGAAAAAATAAAGAAATAAAAAGTTGCAAGTTAACCGTTTCAAATATTAAAGCAGTATGCTGAAATTACAAATTACAGACAAAGATATCGGAAAGGAAACTGACAATTGTTTGTGTAATGGAGGAAAACTTAAGAAATCTTAACTGCATAAAATGTAAATTTGTTTATCTGAGAAAAGAGTACTTACCTCCGAACTTTAAAATTTATTCCATGAGGCGTCCAGCTTTTTGCTTTACATGCAGGTTGTTCGGCAGCGGAACTCGCTGACTCACTTTTCACTCAGCAGACACTTAAGACTTATATTATACATATATTTTTTAATTGCCTCTACATTCCAGTACGTGGGAAGGAAGAGATAAATCCAACAGAATTGTATTCAAAAATGTGCATCCGAAGTTACATATTTCCTATTTCATCTATATCAACCAGAGCAAGCAACACTACTGGTAAACTGCACTGTTTTTAAGTTTCGCGCCAAGTTCAAAGATCGACTACTGGTGGCGTAACGAAGCGGGGGGGAGGGGAGTTGTCTGGCCTGTTATCACGTGGGTCTCGGCTCATGTGTGCATCACATGACCTCCTTTTACCCCAATTTAATGTCATTTTTCCATTACTGGCAATTTTAATGTGATTCAATAGTTTACTTTCGAAATATCACCAACAATGGCCAAATTGAAATGAGATTTTTTAAAAAAAAGAAGAAAATCGCCAAATTCGTCGCCAAGTTGGCGACAAAACTTGGCTATCAAAAGACTGTTGATATATCGCCAAGTGTCCGCCAGATTATAACATCACTTGAGTTTACATCAAAATTAACAATGATTTCCCCCTGAAAAGGGGCAAAAGACCCCTTTGGAAACACGCGAATGCAACCAAAAGGGAAGGTGCACAACTAGACCCCACTAGGAGTCTACGTACCTAATTTAAACTTTCTAGGGCATACCGTTCTGGAGTTATGCGACATACATACGCACATACGTGCATATAGACGTCACGAGAAATCTCGTTGTAAGTAACTCGGGAATCGTCAAAATGGATATTTTGCGTGTCTATACGTTCTCAGGCACTTATCCACGTGTGGTCGAGTTGGAAAAAAACCTCAACATTCATTCGTGGGTGAGTAAAATGGAAATTAAGGTCGATTTTTGAGTGAAAATTTTTTCGCGAATACAATACTTCCTTTTTTGTAAAAGGAAGTAGTAACAAAATATGTACATATAACTGATATTTTAGTCATTGAGACTATTCGTGGGCAATTGCTGAACAATTATTGCAGCTCTCATAATTGTATTTTGTTATTTTTATATGCATTTTGCATAAAAAAATGAAATATTCACGTATGGTTCCTATGAAAATTAATCAAAAATTACAATAGAAAATGCAACTTTCGACTACACAAGTACGCCACTGAACGGACCTTGGAAAAAGGGCAAATAATGACCAGGTGTTGGTCAAGTGACTACTCTGAAATGCACAATTGTATTCTCGCTGAGTGGCGTAATCAGTACGTCCGTGTTCTTAAAGGTTAAATAAGGCAGTGAAAAGCAAATGGTTGTAAGTGGCAAAATTAAAATTTTTTAGTGAACCAGTTGTTGTTTTTAATCTCCCTTTGGTCTGACGGAGTCAGACCAAATCGATGAAGCCGTTGACCCTTATGAAATCTGACAATAGCAGTGGACTGTCGAATATGTCGTTCCAGTCCAATCCCAGGCAGCTCAAGATATGCTGTGGTGATGCCTGGTCTTGTTGGCATTTAGGGCAGATGGGGAACCTCTTGGCGCTTCCAGAGAAAGTGAGACTTTTCAGATGTCCACTGGCGAAGCGAGACAGAAGGGTGTTAGTCTGCCTGTCACAGGGAAGGGCAAGAGATTGTCCTGGCCTTTTGCCTTTGTACCAATTGTGAGATGGAGGTATTAACCATTTTTCTTTATTATTGGCTTTTTGCTTGGAGAACAGTTCTAGATAGGTGAGCTCCGAGGTGAAAGGTGTTGGGTGGGCAAGACTCTCTTTGGCAAGAGTATCGGCCAGCTCGTTACCGTAGATATCGACATGGGAAGGGATCCATTGAAAGTGGACTTTATGCTGAAGGGCTATGAGCTTTACTTTACGTAGGATTGAAAGGCTAGTTTTGTATTCTATGAGGGACCAGTTTCTGAGGTGTTGAGTTGAACTTTTACTGTCAGAAAGTATTCAAAGATCTCCGAAGTTGTTTTCGCACATAATTTTCTCCAGTCCTATGTGAATAGCAATTAATTAGAGAACCAGTACAAATGGTAGGTGAACCTCTCCTCTGTCTTGGGGCAAGAAATGGTACTAGTAGCCCTAGTAGGTGCTGCTGTACAGCATGATTTAGAAAAGAAAATCAGCAGAAGTCTGCTTTGGAAGTTATCTTTAAACGCGTTTTACTCAAACCTTGTCCACTTAAATCTTTTTGCTTCTCCCTGATGCCTGAAATACGAACTTGTTATAAATATTTCGATTTATAAAAAATAACGCAGTTTTTGACTGGATTAATATTTAGTCATTTAAGCATCCATTTATTGTGGTATATTTTGAAATTCAAACTCAGCACCTTTATATAAATTAGAAAAATATGAGAACTTAAATATTTTTCCTTCTTCGTTTCTTCATCGTCTTAATACACATTTTCAATCGATTCCTTTTTCTATGAAGCTCCCTTTATTTCTTAAGCAGCGCATATCCAGAGTAAATATTGAGAGATAGGCGCTGTAAATAGTGATTTGAATTCTTTATTTCCCGCCAAATATTTCATCCGTTCTATCATAGTCATCCTAAGAAGGAGATTTTTCGATGATTGATGCAAACTATTCCGCTCTTCATCTGCACGCGAAAGTGAAAATTTTAGAATTCTTTAGGAATGAAAAGATAAATTCTAAGACTCTGAAAATTTAAAATGAAAAATATTTCAGTGGGGTTATTTGCTTTTTTGGATTAGTGGTGATAAAGAGGTTCTTTTACATCGCTATTTCGAGACTACCAGATAGAATGCTTCAAACCTGAAGCCTATGAATATTTTGTGCAGAGGAACTTATACAAAATACCATTTTCCAAAATTTCAATTATCTCCTTATAGTAAATAAACGTAAGGTTTCAAAGAAATTCTTGAAGGAAGTCTAAGGCGGACCTGCGTCCAGGAGACACCATAGCACCTCGAAATTTTGTACAAAATTACTTCGATCCTGAGTGTGCACCTGCAGTTTTATTTTTTAAAATTCGAATTAGTTTTTTTTGTTAAGTTTTTTTGTTAGCTCAAATTTCACGTAAATTGCCTATTATTGCCTATTAAAAGGGTAAAAAATTACTTGCATATATTGATATTATATATCGTTGGAAAGGGTAGAATTTTCCGAGTTCTACGCAATTTGTTTCAATGCTCTAACTTAAATACGTAGTCAGTTATTTGCGTTTTTAGCTCGAACTTTTTTAGGCTTAGCTAAAATTTAGGCACTGCTTTAATCATTAAATATATCAGTAAAAAATTGAGGAATTGTCCCACAGTTTTCTTTTTGACACCACTGGAAAGAGCCGCTTTTTTTACTTCAGATCTAAATCGACCTACGGTCGAAAAACATTGTTTCTATCTCCAAAGGGAAAAAAAATACAAGCCGTTAAAATTCAAGTTAGAATAATCGCATCTCCCATAAAATTATTGATGTTTTATTTGTTGTACCATAGTTACGTCATTTCGATTCGCATGTTTCTTCTTATTTCTTATTCACAAACTTTAAGGGTTTCGATTTTAACGGAAAATCTTAGGCTCAACTCAATTCAAGCTCCGAGCTAAAGAGCAAAATATATTACTAGAGACCACGAATATGAAAGCGACTTTTCAAACGTACAAAACTGCAGTTTTGCAATGCTCAGGAGCCCCTTAGCCCTTATGGCTCTGCAAGTTGGTACAAGTTATTTTGAAACCTTGGGAAGGGGTGATTTTTGATCCGAAAGGAGTTAATAATGTGTTTTTAATCTGTTTCTTTTTAATTGATGGTTTTAGTCTTTGCTTCGCAATCTTATTTTGATTCGCAATCTTCGGAGTTTGATGGGCGATAACGAGTTATAACATAATGCGTTTCTAATCTGTGTCTTTTTAATTGACGATTTAAATCTTTGCGAATCAAATAAAATTGCGAAGCAATCTTCGGAGGTTTGTGAGCGTTAGCGAGCAGGGGGCAGATCCTCCAAATATAACTTTAAAAAAAATCACGAATTTCGTTTTCTAGAAACGAAGAATACATGATACTAACTTTATGGTTAAGTTCAGGGTATTAGAGTCGGTTTAAACTGCTGATCCAAGCTGAGAAATAAATCAAACGTACCACTAAAGATTCAGCTTTCGATCTTGCTGCAGCATATTTTTCAGCAAAATACATTTTTGACCTTTTTTTTAAATTCGAAATGTTTCATTCTTTAAGGATTTTATTTAGTTTTTATTTCTTACTTATGGGCGAAAATGTTTATCTTAAAACTCACTAAATTATTTTTTCGGGGGGAAATTAGTTGTAAAGTATGCTGGTGAGCAGACGGCACTCCAACAGAAAAAGGGTTAGTTGAGTTATTAAATCCTTTCTTTATGAGTTAGTAGTAGTGTGGGTATAACTCTGAAACTTTTTTTAAATTAATCATTAGATTTTTTTAAAAATAAATACTAAAAATGAATTTGTCAAATTGTTAGAAATATACTGAACAAAATAAGCTATGATAAATATTCGAATCTTAATATATATAAATACGAATATAAATAATATACATAATATACGAATACATATACATTCGTATAATCTCTACATAGTATAAAATGAAGCCTCCAAAAAAGTCTTTGTGTTTGAACTCGCAAAACTCAAGAACTACCCGACCGATTTTGCTGAAATTTTCACAATTTGTTCCTTTAAGTCCTGAGAAGTTTTGCAGACCAGTTCGAAAAAATTCGATGAATACTTCTTTTTTTATTCCAATTTAGGCCCTATTTTCACATAAATTCCCGAATATGGGGGTGAAAAATTACTCGCAAATAGTAACAGTATATATCGTTGGAAAGGGAAGAATTTTCCGCGTTCTACGCAATTTGTTCCAATTCTCAAACTTAATTTCGGCGGGAGTTTTTTACGTTTTTAGCTCGAATTTTTTTAGGCTTAGCTGAAATTTAGAGGCACTACTTTCTTCATTAAATCCATCAATAAAAAGTGAAGGAATTGTCCTACATTTTTCTTTTTGACAGCATTGAAAAGAGCTGCGTTTTTAACTCCAGATCTAACTCGACCTAAGATCGCAAGTTTAACCCTCTATCTCCATTAGAAAAAAAGTTACAAGCGAATTAAATGAAGTTCAAAAATCTGTTCTCTATTCAAGTTTTTAACCATTTTATTTTGCGTTTCCACGGTAACGCTTTTTGAATCCATTGTTTATTTCCATCTTTCTTATTTTCAATTCTTAAACTTATTTTATTTTGTGTTTCCATGGTTAGGCCATTTAAATCCATCTTTCTCATTTTATTTAAATTTCTTAAAAGTATTTTAGTATCCGTCGTCATTGTTTGGCGAGAAAATTTTGCGTGATATTTTTTTTTCTTTCATTTAATCCTGGTTATTGAAGATACTTCACTTGACGCAACGGGTTTTTTTCAAGGTAGACCGGGCAAAGCCGGGCAACGCAGCTAGTATACATATATACGAATACATAATATACATAAATACGAAGCTTAAAAAAAATAATGCCAAATGAAATTGAGCAGCAACTATCACATTTTTTACTTAGTCCAAAAATGTTCAGCATTCTATATAATTCCGGCATTCCACACTTTGTTGGTTACATCTCAAATATTTACAATATACGCAATACATATCAAAACTACTCATTTTAAACCAAATTTGTCTAGTACTCAAATATTAAGGTCTCCTTTTTTTACGTACGCAATTCCTATACTTTTACTAAAACTTTGTTAATAGGGTTAAAATTTCAATAGTTTTGCTATTGCTTACACAATACGCTACATGGAGTAACATCAGTTTGTGAGAGAAAAAGCTATCCATGTGCATCCTTTTTTAAATAAATTAAGAAAATATTAAGTTATGTAGTAGATAGAGGAGAAATTTGATTCGAGTTTAATTTTCGTTTTGGAAAAGCATTTTTTCAATATCAGTTGCAGTTTTTTTTTTTTTTTTTTTTTTTTTTTTTTTTTTTTTTATTATTATGAAGGAGTAACAAGTTTTGGAAAACGAGAACTTGAGACAGTTCACATTCAAAAATTAAAAACTTCTTGATTAGTGTTAAATTTATAGTTGAAAACATTGTTTCCTTTTATAACCCACTTCAAAGGAGGTTATGAATTCGTCTGCGGCTTTTAATGTATGTTTTTTGATTTTTCCAAGACGGCCTGGACCGATTTGAAAAATTCTTTAAAATTCAGGAAGATTTTCTGGTAATTGTTTACTGTAAAATTGCATCGCCGACGCATCGCTGATTTTTACGGTAATTTATACCGGAGAAATAAGCGATCCCAGCGCCAACTGGTTGCTGTGGCCTACCGAGGAAACCGTAAAATTTTACAGTAACATTTGATTTTTACGGTAATAGTTACTGGCAACATGGATGCCAGTAACAATTACCGTAAATTTTCCGGAAAATTTTTAACAGTGCACTTAGTGAAACGGTTTTTATGGTTTTTTTTTTGTTCAATGGAAAGGAGTGATCCAACTTAAGATCCAAACATTTGCTTCAACATATTTGTTCCTTAGAAAAAAGTCATAGGCAAAAAGCAATAGACTTCATATAATTCAATTATTAAACGTACCTGAGTTGGTTTAATTTTAAAGACTAATTTCGTGTTTAGTTAATTTAGTGTTCAACTGAGGATTCGGTGCGTTGTGAGTTACGTTAGGTAGTAGTTTGTAGGAGGCCCCGACTTCAAAAGGTTATTAAAAAATTAATAGATAGTATATAATTAGTTAGGTATTAAAGTAATTCATCGTATAGTAATTAAATTCAGTGTTTTTCACAATTGGGTGTTTAGTTTAGTTGATTTTTGTACTGGAATTGTATAATAAATTTTATTTATAGGTTTGGGTAGGAAATCGCATGTAAGGACAACCAATTATTTTTTTTTTACTTTTTACTTTCTCTTTGTTTTTTGATGTCGGTTCTTTTTTTATTTAAAAATAATGTATTGCCATTGAAATTATTATTTTATTTATTATTGAATGGAGATGATGAGAGTCCATCTTTCTTGCATTGCACTTTTTTTTTTTTGGGGAAGTAAACAAACCTTTACCTTTGGGATGCCTTGTAGGGAATATGTTTATTTTAGGACCTATAGGAAAGTTTAATGTTACTTTCTATATAAAATTACCAAACTCAAAAACGAAAATTCTTGGATTAACGTCACAATTTAAGGCCACTATATCTAAAATACTTTGTCTTGATTCCTTATTTTTTGATAAAATGCCCATTTCATTATGTTGGACAAGAACCTTCCTCTAATATTTTCTTACATTAACAACGTAAACTAATTCTTTTGTCCTATTATGATTTAGCGTAAACGCAGTTTCTCTTTTCCTTTATTCGTTCTGTACTATTTAAACGTAAACTCCATAGCTCGTTCATCGCATCATACATAAGACATAGGGGAAGACCGCCTATATTGGACCCCCTAAGAACGTGTCGCTAAATGTGAAGCAAAAGAAAAATAAAAAATAGGGCATCTGAAGCCAAATTTTATTAGGAACCGCCATAGGTACTTACATTTTCTGTAAATATGACGATAAGTTTTTTTAAATTCTTTTTGACAAAGTTGTAAAAGTCCAATTGAAGAATATATGCTCCTATATTGAACCATGCGCTTTCTAAATTGGACTGTAACAGTAAATGATATATTAACTTGCATTTGAACCGTACAAGTCACTTTACAGGATTTGCAATAGTATTTCCTTTGCTTTGGGCTAACTTAGTGCAGTATTGATGAACCCACTGATGGCATTTCATACACTAAATTATTCTTTGCACTTCATCTCTGTCACAAATATGGCAATACCATTTGTTATGTGCAATTTTTTGCTTCTTCTTTTGTGACTTTATCTGTTCTGTGTTCTTTTTATGTGGCTTTAGAATGTTTACCGAAGTAGATTTTCTTTTTCTGCCATCCACTTTTTATACAAATACAAATGTGACGACCAGCAACAGGCTCTTGGCCCAGCTAGGATGGTACTAGTCCCCGATGAAGATCAATGGCCCTCTTAAAGCTATTCACCCCCTTGCTTATCACCACCTCTTCCGGTAAGCTTTTCCAAGTGCCCACAATCCTACTAAAGTAGTAGCTTTTCCTTATTTCCAGGTTGGCTGAAGATTTGAATAGCTTAAAACAATGACCCCTCATCCTGCTTTCGGTGCAAAAATTAAATCAATTAACATCATTCATTTTGATAAATTTAAACAACTGAATCATGTCCCCTCTTATCCTCCTTTGCTCCAGGCTATACATATTAAGCCTATTACGTCTGGTGTCAATCTAAATCTGTGTAAATTTAGATCTGATTTTATAATCTAAATCTGAAAGTCCCCTTACTAATCTAGTTACTCTTCTTTGAACCTTTTCCAATATACAAATATTTTTCTTCAGATAAGGCAACCAAAACTGCGCAACATACTCCAAATGGGGTCTTACTAAACTTCTATGTAAAGGCAGAAGAACCTTCTTAGATTTGTTTGAAATAGATCTATTCCTAAACCCAAGCATTCTGCTGGCTTTGTTACTTGCAATGCTGCACTGTTGACTAAACTTTAAGTCCAAAAAGTTAATATGTGTGCCACTTTTGAAAAATCATCAATAGAACCCCAATCATAAAATTGATGAGAACTAGCCACTGATTTCTCAGAATTTTTATTAATTTTATCCGTACCTTGTTCTTCTGTGCATCTTGTACAACTGACACCGAACATGTAACGTGTTTACTTTGGCGAGTAGTCTCATCTAGACTTTTAACTTCTAACTCGGTTGCTGCAGAGTGGCTGCCATTGAACACAATTGTAGTAACTGGTCTAACTCCTGTTCTAGAGAATCCACTCACAGAATATTGGCCACGCTTGCAGCTTGTCCATAAGAGTCACCTAAGAGTTCTCTTATTTTATACTAGTGGCACCCGCACGGCTTTGCCCGTAATAGAAAAATTAAAGGTCTTTTGGTTCGCTTGTATATTTACAAATAATGTATGGTGAATTTTCTCGCCAATTGGCTTGTACCGACGTTACAGTTCCACGTTATGATAATTTCGTATCTCGCCAATTGGCTTGTGCCCATGTTACGATTCCACGTTATGATAATTTCGTAATTTATGATAGTTTTTTTTTCTTAAAATTTGAATAAAAAAAGAACCACATCGAATTTTCGAAAAATCGCTTCGAGGTGCACACCCCCATGCTACATACTAACTTTGTGCTAAATTTCATGAAAATCGGCCAAACGGTCTAGGCGCTATGCGCGTCACAGACATCCTACAGACATCCAGACATCCTCCGGACAGAGAGACTTTCTGCTTTATTATTAGTAAAGATTGGGTAATGGACTTCATTGGATGTTCTCGCATCCACGCATCACATGCTCGATTGAAATATGTGGACCCAGGCTTGAAAAAGGCCATGTCTAAGGGCTTAGTGTGTGCTGGGAGAGGAAGCATTACTACACCGTTATCTTAGCCAAGTTTATATCACAACCCCATATTATCGTTCCTACAAGCAGCTAAGGCTCTTTCCATCATTTTTTTCCTCCTACGAACCACATTTCCTCTTTTAGACACCTTCTAAAACCAAGAATGATAGCAATAACGTAGCTTGTAATTGATAAAGAAATAAGCTAAAAAATATCGTTAACGAGCACAAACTTCATTCAAATTAAAAAATAAGTAATTTTATCTAACAAATCTGAAATGGAAGTTTCTGAAACAAAAGAAAAAAAAACATTTTATGAGATTGAAGCTTCTAAGAAAGTTACTTAACAAAAACCAGCTTGAATGCTTTAATAAGCCTAAATTTATATTTTAAGCAATCCTAAATTGAAGCTAAATGGATCTCCTTTAATTTGTGGCAACTTCTAGAAAGTGCTTGAAAAGTAAAAGTCAAAATAATTTTCCTGAATTAGTTTTAAAATATGCTTAAAATAATAATAACTACGCTATTAAGTTACACTAATCACTTATTTTATAACGTGATAAGTAAAAACACTTAATTTCATATCCTTAAATTGGACCACCGGTCCGATATAGTAATATTTTTTCGGTTCAATAAAGGAAAACACGCCATTTTTTATTCTTTTATTTAAACCTGGTCAACAAGTTTCCCAATCGTCCATGTAAATATAGTGTTGTAATCCCCATTAAACACTGTTTATAATTCTGTAAAAGCACTTTTCTCAGTTCACAAATTTTAGTAGTATTGTACTACATACAAGTTCTATAAATTAAATCGAACACGTTTTCGACAAAAATCACATCGTAAATCAACCAACGCAGATCAAAATGTGGCGAAACTTCATCCTCAAAGGTTTCAGACAAAAATCTTTGTACATGAAATACACCGCCAGCTCAGTCCAGCCGAGGACTGCAGTTTTCGTGCTTATTAGCACTCATCAGCCCGGCATAGGAGTGACTCAGTAACTTACTGAATATACCTGCCTTGCCTTCAATAGTCGAGTTGAACCGAACCATTGTTTCGGTCACTCGTCTGGTCGGTGCTAATTCTGTATTAGCTACCAGTTTGTTTGGCACTCTAGGCTTCCTTAAGAGGTTTTCCACCTCCAGCTCAGTCACTCCTATGCCGGGCTGATGAGTGCTAATAAGAACGATACTGCATTCCTCGGCTGGAATTGACTGAGCTGGCGGTGTATTTCATGTATTTCTGTCTTAGCCCATGCGATAGGGCGGTAACTTACTGAATAAAAATCTTTGTATATCCACCGGTAGAGTGTAGCACAGATCTATTTGCTAGATTTTAACCCCCCCCCCCCCGGTCCAATTTAAGCAGTGATCCAATATAGGCGGTTTTCCCTACAAATACAAAAATTAATCTTTTACTTTGCCTTTTCACACGGCAATAAAATAAACGGCAGAAGAAAATAATAAATAAAAAAAAACAGCTTTTTTTCTTTTTCATAAACAAAAAAAAAAAAAGAATAGAACAAGAAAAAATTAAGGAAACAAAGGTAAAGATCGCTGCTGGTTGAAATCATACCATAAGTAAACCGAAGTTAGATGCTAAATATGATTTATCACACATATCATCAACAATCAATGCACATTTTTGCCAGAAAAATAACCAAAGTAATTTATTTCCAGGTCTCCTTAAACGGGAATTAAATTACAAGTTTCGCTCATTCATTCAAAAATCATCTTCGTTTGTAAAATTCCTTCATTATTTTCGTTCCAACGGTTTACTCCACGCATTTCGCACATCATAACATAAAGACAAATGTCTTCGAGACAGTTTAATGCCTTTTGGCTTTCCGTCTGGAATACATTATTCAAAAATGCGTTTGATGTAATTCAATGTTTGAACACATATTGCGTCGGAACATAATCCTTCTTTTTCCATTCAATGGCAAGCATGTCAGAAATAATGGAATGGGTGTTGAAGAGCAAAGATTTAAATTTCATTTACTTTGTTGATGCCATCGAAATACTAATCATTATTGGAGTAATGCGTTTTGATGATTGATGGAAAAGTTTTGATCCGAAGATTTATTTGAGAGAAAAAGGATGAAGAAACATAAACAATGATAAAGTAAGACAAAACAACGTTAGAAGAAGCACAAATTTGCAATTACAGCAGGCACGTGTTTCGGCGTTACAGGGAACGCCTTTTTCAATGCAAAAAATAATGAGCTTATGGATTAAATGTCGGATTCTTTTCATCCATAAGCTCATTATTTTTTGCATTGAAAAAGGCGTTCCCTGTAACGCCGAAACACGTGCCTGCTGTAATTGCAAATTTGTGCTTCTTCTAACGTTGTTTTGTCTTACTTTACTGTTCAGCACAAAGGTATTTATTTATCTTATAAACAATGATGTTTTCTACTAAACTGACATTAAAAGACAAAAATCGTTTGAATTTTGACTCCTTAAATTCAAATTGTTTTCGCATTCACGGATTTTGATAGGACCCTACTAGCTAAGTTTTTTTTTTTCAACAAACAAAAATTCAACAACAGGTTTCTGCCTTTTACAACTGGAATGGAAATGGAGAAGAAATTTTCCTCCACTTACTATGACCGGTGATTTTCTAGATTAGATAATACGAGGCGTATCCATAAAACAAGAAATGGTCATTAGGACGCGGTAATAAAAATATGGTTACTACGACAAATGTGCCTCCGCATACTCATCATAACGACCTGATCTATAGCGTATACTTTTATGTTTTTTTTATCAATCCTTATACAATCCTGTATATTATTTCTGTAGCCTGTTTTTTTGCTCGCTACACGAAATACTTCTCAATTCTTGATCAATTTCCTTGATTTACCAATTATTTTAAAGCTTATCGAGCAGGCTAATGTTGAAAAATATACCCACTGTCTAAAAAACTTTTTTCTGTCAAAAAAACTGTTTAAAAGCATCCGACTGAGTTTTTTGGTTAAATTTATAAGTTTAACCTGCGCGCGCTGTGTGTGAGTGACAGAGCTGAATAGCTCGTTTGGTAGAACGTTCGTCTGGTAATCAGATGAGCGAGTGTTCGGGCCTGCCCTGGACTAAAACTCCATGATAAGGACAGGCCGACTTATCCGAAATTTTGGTTCCAAGACGGATTTGGATCCAACCACGTCCTTAGCATTTATAATTACGTTATAATATTCGCTGGTTGCTATGTCGTAAAACAGTTGGTGATAAGTTGAGTAAAATATATTTTAAGTTAAATCTAGGAAGCTAACTTAGTTCACAAATTTAACAAAAATGTGTTGGAAATGTTTACTGTAGTGAACCTCAATTTCACACCTTATTTGTTTCTAATTTATATTATTTAAATCTTCTTCGTTTACAGAATCAAAAACTCAAACATTATCAGGCAACACATATATAGCTTGGGCACAGTTTTCTGAAAAGGCTTTTGTACAAAATACTAATTTTGACACCATTTTAAAACCAAAATGTCGGAGGAGTCAGCTCCTCTTATATAGTGGCCTTGACCTGGACGATCTAACGAAATCTAAAAATTACACCAATATCACTCATTACATGAAAAGCCCTAAATCGTAGCTTAAATAGCGGCACGTCCGCCATCTTGGGGCCAGTGTTTGAAATAGAGCGCGGGATTGCGCGAAACGCGCACAAAATCGGTAAATCCCGCGCAATCCAAATGTCCATGCGGGATTTCCCCCCCCCCCCCCCATAAATTCTTAAACTCGATAACGAACCCCATACCAGGAAAGTGGAGAAAATAAAAAACATTTCAAAATCCATTTTCATTTTGGAAAGATGGAAAAAATTCAATAAAGCGTCCGTCAATTCAAAGCAATTCAAGTTACATCGACGAATTCCGATTCGCTGGCATCAACGAATTCCGATCCGCCGACATCACACGATTCCGATCCGCCGACATCAACGATTCCGATCCGCCCACATCAACCGATACCGATCCGCCCACATCAACCGATTCCGATCCGCCGACATCAACCGATTTCGATCCGCCGGTCGAAATGCGATCCGGAAGCTGCTGGAAACGACAGTCCGTTTTCGAAAGGTATAGGCAATTTTTTACTTCAACTTTTTGATCGTCAGAAAAAAGTCTTTGTGCCGTAGAAATATTATTCTAAACAATGGGGACCGAACCAAATTCGGATAATTCGATCCAGAAAATGGTCTATTTAAAAAAATAATTGAGAGAATGTGTATGTTACTTAGTTGTAAAATACTTTATTAAAAATGAAATAATAAAATAAAATTGCAAAATTACTGAATAATTATTTAAAAATGTGTGTGTGTGTAGGGTTGATATTATACTAAAAAAATTATAATTTAAAAATGAATAAATAGAAAATGAATTATAAAAAAATTCTAAACAAATATTCAGAACTTATAAAAATTCTCCCCCAAATTCAAAAAATCCCCCCTGGAATCTGAAGTAAAGGGGGACATTCCCCCCTAGAAATTGAACCCTATTTCAAACCCTGTTGGGGCTAAACGATGCTTTCCTCTATGTCTGCTACAGTGAAGTAACTTGTGTTGCTTCTTGAATGTGGTGTTTCTTGATTGTGAATTAACATGGAATTAATAAGAAACCACAATTAAGAAGCAAAACAAGCTACTTCACCATAGCAGGCATAAAAGAAAGCACTGTTTAGCCCCAAGATGGCGGACGTGTAGCTACTTGATACTACTAAGCTACAATTCAGGGCTTTAATTACATGCACGCTTACCATAGATTAAGTAACGTACGTGAAGCAGCAAAATAAATGAGCCAGGAAAGCTCATTGATGCAGCCTGTATAAAATCACTGATATGAGATTTTTTGAGCAATCACGATTGCTTATTGTTTTCATTTGACTGTTTTTGACGTTCCTTTGATTTTTCCCACCGCCACCCTCCGCACCATCACCGTCGACCGGCTCCTCACGATGCTGCTCCTATAGCGAAAGCCGTCTCCAGGTTGCATCCATGTCCTACACACACGCGCATACACAACTACACACACACATGCACACATACACACATACACCTACACACACATACACACACGTACACACACATACACAAACACATACACACATACAAACACGCATACTTACAGACACCCACACATACACACACAAAAACATACACACACATACACACAACTACCCACACATTCATGCCTGCACACAGACACAAACACATATGCCTACACACACATACACATAACCCCGCCCCCCCACACACATTCATACACACAATTACCCATACACTTATGCCAGCACACAGACACAAACACACATGCCTACACACACATACACATACCCCCTACACACAAACACACACGCCTACATACACACACTCGTGATTGCGAAAAACATAATTTGAATTCAAGATGTCAAAATTCAATTTTTTTTTTTTTTTGTCTTTAGAGCTTTGGCTCCGGTCAGAAAACCAAAGCATAATGTAAGCAAAAACATAAGTATCAGGTTCTAGATGTCAGACTACAGGGTAATAATTTTTTGTTCAGAAAAAAAAATCTTATTCTACTGAAATGTAGATTCTTCTAATGACAGTTTTTGACCCTTTGTATAAATAGAAAAATTAAAACCCCGACTTGAAATCATGCTTCTATTTAATTAACCTATGAACATTTAATAGAGTACGAAGTAAAATATTAAAATTACTATCAACTTAATGGGTAAGAAATCATTTTTTTCTTCTCATTTTGGCAGAAAACAAATATTCAGTCACATTTTTACTACATTCGAAAAGCTACGCTTAAAACACGAACTTAGTTCAACTGATTTTGTATTTTAACCGCTCCGTTAAATGATGAAACACGAGCTGCCATCTAATCCATAACGGTTCAAGCAGCCTGCGATAACAAATTATATAAATTTTCAAAAATAAAAACATTTTCTTCAATATCGTATCTAATATATTATTTCTGTGGATTATTTTTCTGTCGGTACGCGAGATCTTTCTGATTTCTTGAAGAAATTCCCCCCTCATTTTAATGCTTATCGGGCCCGCTTATGACGAAAAATAGACCTATGATTTAAAAATAAATTTTTCGGAAACGCCCCTTGCTGCTGCAAAACCTTGATGCAGCCTGTAGCTCTTATGCATATTTTGTTTTTTAGGACATCAGCCAGATGAGTTTAGAACTAGGACGAAACTGCAGTCATTGAACGCTGCAACCGGGCTTTCGGTATATACTTGTAATTGTACCTCACAGATAATTACATTAAGTTTATTAAGTTCATGAAATACAAACATTATTTTTGTGTCTTACGTAAACTGTTACGCTAACTGGAATCATAAGACACAAAATAAAATTAATTAGAATTATTTTTATCTAGAAAATATTGTTTATAATATTTTCAAATAATAAATAGATGTCGTTCGACAGTCGAGCAACTTAAATCATCTTAAATGCAGGACAAAAATGTGTTTCCAATTCATATACGAAACTGTTGTAGGACCCAATCAGTATGAGACCCTAAGGATTGCTCCATGATTTAGTAACAGTGTTTCAGCCACATCAACCACTTTAATCTTCTTAGTTAAATATATATGTAGTAAATCCTTTTGGTATTAAAAGGGTTTATGTGGTTACAAATTCAGCTTCACTTGCGGTATTCTTAGCAAATGTTGACTTGGCACCTTTAAAAACAGCAGTTACTATGTTTATAATACACCCTTGTGAAAATTAATGGAATCAGGCCATTTTTTTCAATCACTTTTATTTACATCATTCAATTATAAAAACACCTCTTAGTATGCCCCCCCCCCCATTTTTTTTCCAGCTCCATTTTCACTCTACTGGGCATAGATTCAACTAGAGATTTGCACTTTTCTTTGAATTCTTAATCTCTAGACCATGTTTTTAGCAAGCACATATAGCAAATCAAATGACAGGCAGGTTCTTTTTTCCCTTTCATTTATTTGTATTTTATAATGTATCAAGTTACCTGCCATTTTAACACGTAACAGGGGAGGTGAAAAAGTAGGACGTATCAGGGCACGGTGAGGTCTCAGAAACCGCTCTATTTGAAAATTTTTAAAAAATCGTGTAATTATGACATATTTCTCTAATTTCCCACAGATGTTCTTTGAACTTTTATTAGCGAGGGGAAAAAATATGTTTGAATTTTTAATCGAAATATACGTTTTCCGAGGAAATTTTTGCTAGAGTCTTAAGATTTTTCGAGAATCATATGTTATAGTAAATAACTATCTTCTCGTAATAAAAACGAATCTATCATTTATTCATGATTTCATTTAAGATCTTTAATATAAGATATATTTATATTATATCTTTAATGTGTTATTATAATAACATTTTAGTACCAGAAAATTGGTTATATCACGCTAAAGGAAATTTTTGACAGCCCTTTAACTGTTATTATTTCGCGTCGTATTTCGAGGAATGATTCAGCCTTCATTGTCCCTAGAACATCATTGCGTAACGTTTGTAAACATATCAAACAACTCTCAACCTCATCTAGAATATTTTGCATCTCTTCCACATAACGCGGATAAGATTAAATGAACCTATATCCGCGGTTTCTAACGTTAAGAGACATGTCTACTACTGCCGAAAATTGTAACACCGTAGAGCAGGTGCAGTCTCACAGACCGCTTCTAAGAATGCAATGAAATTTAAACCAGATGCACTTGCCTAAAGATACTGATAAGCAAGGGGGGTGTTCAAGGTCACAAAACAAGAGGTACTGGGTAAAACTATTCAATCGGACTGAAAATGAAATAGGGGTGATCGAATGACCTTTTCATCGGTCAGTGAGACCGCACCTAACATCTTAAGGGTTAAAACTTCAAAAACAACTTTTTAAGACGATATTTTCATGCTAATGAAATTGGATGGATATGAAAAAGTGGAACCGACAGCTGTTCTAAGTCAACATAAGTGATATTTTTTTTTTTTTTTATGTTCCGAAATCTAATAATAAGTAGATATAATGTGCACACAGTTTAAGAATCCTTACGTATTTAACCAGCCCTTCATGACGAAGAGATCATCCCCACTCCATTCACCATGGCCTCCTTCCAATGCAGTCGAAGCCTTTCATGTTCCTAATTAATTTCATTCTTTGATGATAGAAATATGCAAAAAATAATACAACGTCAACACTGCATAGAAGAGTGTATTTGTGGTAACTTTACCAAGTAAAATAACACAATTTTCTAATCAGAAGAAGAAACGATGATTATTTATTTATTTTTTTTTTTTGGAGAAATGAAAATAAAATTCATGGAAAATCTAAACAATATGCTATTTAAAACTGATACCTTTTTTGGTTTGGCACTAATTAATTATTGTAAAAATTAAAGGGACATGAATAATTTAAGGGGGTCCAGGACACATTTTGAAAAAAAAAAAAAAATATTACAAAACAGTTAAGAGTTTTTAAATTTTTGCACTGCTTCATCACCTATTTCATAAGCAGAATATAGTCGGACCCCGATTTGCGTTAAATCTGGGTTATTGGTAATATCGTTGTGTGAAAATTTTTTTAAAGAAAATGCACTTATCTCATTAAAAAACCCCTAATAAGCAACTGCGCAAAAATATCCAAAATTAGAAAGTTTGCTATTTTTATTTAGCATTCCACGACTTATCACACGCTAGTTAATTTGAAATTTAAACTACTGAGTAGTATGCAGAGAGTACATTTGCGGGCTTATTGGCCGTGGTCTAAATGAAAACGAAGGAACACCAAACGTTTCGTCGAGCTCTGCGGCTGTTATCATCGGTGGATGGATTCGAAGTGACTAAGTCACTAAGAACTTATAGACCAAGAGCTGACCCCCCAAAACACGATTTATCTCTTTTATGGCTTGTGGCCGGTTAAAATAATAAAAAAATGCAATTTAAAACTTTGGCTCGAATCCCCCCCACTAATTTTGGGTCACACGGCTGCGTGGGTGGATGAAAGGTCAAAAAAATTAAAAATATCAAAGTGATGAGTTAAATGGCTAAAAACTATATAATAGCATTAAATTAATAAGAAAAAACCCGTAGCTAATTTCCCCCCCAGCTATGTTGGGGCGAACGTGGTGCCCCCCCAGGGGTAAAGTATCGATTATTAAACTTTAAAAAAAATGATCACTTTCGTGGGGGGGAATTTTACAGGGTATTAGTTTCATTATTTTGATTGCCAAAAAAAATTCCCCCCCAGTAACTATGGGTCAATTTGTCAAAAAAAATTTTTTTTGTTCCTATTTATTTGGTTCAAGTCGAGTATTATTCGAACTTACGCATGACTGTTTAAGTTGCAAAAAAAACCCCAAAGTTTGAACGTTTTTTCATTAAAAAAAACTCGTAGCAATCCCCCCCCCCACACCTATGGAGGGGGTTGCTACGCGGTGCGCAGTTTTACAACGTGGTGCCCCCCCCAGGGGTGAATTGTCGATTGATTAAATTAAAAATAAATGATCACTTTCGTGGAGGGAATTTTACAGAGTATACATTTAATTGCAAAACAAAATATCTCCTCCCCAGCAATTATAAGTCTACTAGCTGCATTGCCAGGCGTTGCACGGTCTACCTCAAAAATGTACGTATATTCGGCGTTCCAAGCATTTTATACAATTATATAAATTTTCTCGCTTTCATTACATTTCTTATTGCTGCTCCACTCTTATTAGTCAAAGCGCAATGTTATATAGCCTATAGCCTTCTCAATAAATGGACTATTCAACATAAAATGAATTTTTCAGTTCGAACCCGTCGTCACTGTAGACCAAGAGCTGAGCCCCCAAAACACGGTTTATCTGTTTTATGGCGGGTGGCCGGTTAAAATAATAAAAAAATGTGATTAAAAATTTTGGCTCTAATCCCCCCCTCCGCCCACTATTTTCGGGTCACACGCTGCATGGGTGGATGAAAGGTCAAAATAAAAGAAAAATATTAACATAAGTGAAATGGCTAAAAATTATATAATAACATTAAATTAATTAAAAAAAACCACGTAGCAAATCTCCCCTCTAGCTATGTTGGGGCGAATGTGGGAGCCCCCCTCCCCCAGAAGTGAATATCGATTGTTAAAATTAAAAAAAAAAAAATCACTTTCGTGGGGTTGGGGATGGGGAACTTTACAGGGTATTTGTTTCATTATTTTGATTTCCAAAAAATCTCCCCCCCCCAGTAAGTATGGGTAAATTTGTCAAAAAAAAAAGTTTTTTGTTTCTCTTTATTTGGTCCGAGTCCAGTACTATTTGAACTTTCCCATGACCTCTTAAATTGTAAAAAACAATTTCAATTATTTATTCGGTAAAAAAAAACACGTAGAAAATCCCCCCCCCCCAGCTATGTTAGGGCGAACTTGTTGCCCCCCCCAGGAGTGAATTATCGATTGATTAAATAAAAAAAAAAAAAGATTACTTTCGTAGAGAGGAGGGATTTTCTCAGAGTTTACATTTGATTGTAGCAGGAAAAAATATCCCCCCCCCCAAAAAAAATGTTTTTAATTTAAATTAGAAATTTTGAAATATTTTTCAAAATGAAAGGAAGCAATTCAGCGTCCGTACATCTGCTTCTACCACTGTGTGCTCAGCATGAAAAGAATGAAGGGGAAAGTATACGCCTGTGATGATTTCTTCTTGCTGTTTCGAGGGCAGTTTCGTCAGTGATCAACTGTAGCCAACACAGTGAAGTCGTTATAGCTGTTGGTTTTTCTTTTCGGAGCACGCTGTACCGCATCCTTAAACTGAAAACGTAAAAAAATCCTTTTTTCAAAAATATATTTTGATGTTTTTATATTATGAGTGTTTTAAAGGGTAATTTTAAGTGTAGCCAGCCACCAGATAAAAGATAATGTTTTGACAGAAACTTTATTTGAAGGAATAAAAGTTTCAAAGATTCGAAAACACTGAAAACTGAAATTCCGTGATTTAGATTTTTCCGAGTTCTTAACAGAAGCAGATTTATATCATCGAGATTGCAAGAACATTTTTATCAAACTAGATAGACACTATCACAACCAATATGCTGAAGGTAAATAAATCTATATGAATTTCCAAATTATTATTTTAAAAATTCATTTAACGCATCGGATTAACGCATTAACATTTACAAGTAAAAACGTCGTTATTGCAATTTTAACATAAAATCACTTTTGTTTGTGAAATAAACTCATAATTACTGGGGTAGGGGGAGATTTTTTTTTTGCAATTAAAACAATTAAATGTATACTCTGGAGATAATATACTAAATTATCTTTTATCTGGTGGCTGGCTACACTTAAAATTACCCTTTAAAACACTCATAATATAAAAACATCAAAATATATTTTTGAAAAAAGGATTTTTTTACGTTTTCAGTTTAAGGATTCGGTACAGCGTGCTCCGAAAAGAAAAACCAACAGCTATAACGACTTCACTGTGTTGGCTACAGTTGATCACTGACGAAACTGCCCTCGAAACAGCAAGAAGAAATCATCACAGGCGTATACTTTCCCCTTCATTCTTTTCATGCTGAGCACACAATGGTAGAAGCAGATGTACGGACGCTGTATTGCTTCCTTTCATTTTGAAAAATATTTCAAAATTTCTAATTTAAATTAAAAACATTTTTGGGGGGGGGGGATTTTTTTTCCTGCTACAATCAAATGTAAACTCTGAGAAAATCCCTCCTCTCTACGAAAGTAATCTTTTTTTTTTTTATTTAATCAATCGATAATTCACTCCTGGGGGGCAACAAGTTCGCCCTAACATAGCTGGGGGGGGATTTTCTACGTGTTTTATTTACCGAATAAATAATTGCAATTGTTTTTTACAATTTAAGAGGTCATGGGAAAATTCGAATAGTACTGGACCCGAACCAAATAAAGAGAAACAAAAAATTTTTTTTGACAAATTTACCCATAATTACTGGGGGGGGGGAGATTTTTTGGAAATCAAAATAATGAAACAAATACCCTGTAAAGTTCCCCATCCCCAACCCCACGAAAGTGATTTTTTTTTTTTAATTTTAACAATCGATATTCACTTCTGGGGGGGGGGGGCTCCCACATTCGCCCCAACATAGCTGGAGGGGAGATTTGCTACGTGGTTTTTTTAATTAATTTAATGTTATTATATAATTTTTAGCCATTTCACTTATGTTAATATTTTTCTTTTATTTTGACCTTTCATCCACCCATGCAGCGTGTGACCCGAAAATAGTGGGCGGAGGGGGGGGGATTAGAGCCAAAATTTTTAATCACATTTTTTTATTATTTTAACCGGCCACCCGCCATAAAACAGATAAACCGTGTTTTGGGGGCTCAGCTCTTGGTCTACAGGGACGACGGGTTCGAACTGAAAAATTCATTTTGTGTTGAATAGTCCATTTATTGAGAAGGCTATAGGCTATATAACATTGCGCTTTGACTAATAAGAGTGGAGCAGCAATAAGAAATGTAATGAAAGCGAGAAAATTTATATAATTGTATAAAATGCTTGGAACGCCGAAAACACGTACATTTTTGAGGTAGACCGTGCAACGCCTGACAATGCAGCTAGTAGACTTATAATTGCTGGGGAGGAGATATTTTGTTTTGCAATTAAATGTATACTCTGTAAAATTCCCTCCACGAAAGTGATCATTTATTTTTAATTTAATCAATCGACAATTCACCCCTGGGGGGGGGGGGGCACCACGTTGTAAAACTGCGCACCGCGTAGCAACCCCCTCCATAGGTGTGGGGGGGATTGCTACGAGTTTTTTTTTAATGAAAAAACGTTCAAACTTTGGGGGGTTTTTTTGCAACTTAAACAGTCATGCGTAAGTTCGAATAATACTCGACTTAAACCAAATAAAGAGGAACAAAAAAATTTTTTTTTGACAAATTGACCCATAGTTACTGGGGGGGGGGGGATTTTTTTTGGCAATCAAAATAATGAAACTAATACCCTGTAAAATTCCCCCACACGAAAGTGATCATTTTTTTTTAAGTTTAATAATCGATACTTTACCCCTGGGGGGCACCACGTTCGCCCCAACATAGCTGGGGGGGAAATTAGCTACGGGTTTTTTCTTATTAATTTAATGCTATTATATAGTTTTTAGCCATTTAACTCATCACTTTGATATTTTTAATTTTTTTGACCTTTCATCCACCCACGCAGCCGTGTGACCCAAAATTAGTGGGGGGGATTCGAGCCAAAGTTTTAAATTGCATTTTTTTATTATTTTAACCGGCCACAAGCCATAAAAGAGATAAATCGTGTTTTGGGGGGTCAGCTCTTGGTCTATCAATAGAGTTTAGAAAATGTCTCAGAGACGTCGTTTACCCGATTCGTTAAGGTGGAGGGTAGTTAGAAGGATATAAATGGGATTGTCGCAGGCTGATGCTGCTAGACGTCTCAATGTGTCTCGTAGTGTTGTTCAGCGACCCAGGATCGATACCAATCCGTAGATTCTGTGTTCAGAAGACTGTTCCAAGCCGACCACGAGCTACAACATCTACAGAAGACCGTTGTCTAGTTCTTTCGGCCCGATGGAGAAGAACCACCACTGTGCCACAGCGCGTTGCAGGACACTTTGTAGCATCAAAAGGAAGAAGAATCTCTGCTACTACGGCGCGAAATCGTTTTCACAATGAAGGTCTCTTTGCAAGACGACCACTTGTGTGTGTTCCCCTCAACGGACCACAGCGAAGGATGCACTTACGCTGGGAAAGAGAACATGTTTCCTGGACCCAGCAGCAATGGGCTTCTGTGCTGTTCACAGACGAGTCCAGATTTACATTGGAGCGTGATTCAGGGCGTCTACTGATTTGGAGGGAGCAGCGCAATAGATACCGTCAGTTCAACACTGTTGAAAGACCACAGTTACAGAGGTGGTGGAATCATGGCTCGGGCGGGGATCTCGCTCCGTGGACATATTCACCTGCATGTGCTTCATGGAGGAACTCTGACTGGTTTCAGATACAGGGATGAGATCCTTGATCCATATGTCCGCCCATATACTGGTGCTATTGATAATGACTTCATTCTGATGGATTATAATGCACGACCTCACCGAGCTCGAATTGTTGAGGATCACGGTTTAGGACGAATGGAATGGCCAGCTGGATCTCCAGACCTGAATCGGTAGAACATCTCTGAGACTATCTTGGCAGGCAGGTTGATTCTTTAAATCATCCTCCAAGTTCGTTACATGAGCTAGAACAAGGCTTACTTTGTGTCTGGTCTTCGCTTCCTATTCTATTGTCCGACAACTTAATAAACAGCACGGAAAATCGATGCCGCCAATGAATTCAAGTTCAGGGTGACACATTCCTTATTAGAATCCATTTTTGTATGTTTATGTGACATTTTACTACGTAACATTGTGATGTCCTGTTTTCTTCAAGAATGGATTTTCCGCAAAGATTGCTTTCTTTTTTGTTATAAACTTTTTTTTCAATACACTTATACAAATTTCTATGACGCATTCAATAAAAAACTATTCAATGCACATATCCTCCAATTTTTTTGTTTCTACATTCATTCATTTGCAAATTAGACGCAAAAAACCGGTTGTATAACTTTTAAAGGCCAGTGTAGTTCACCCTCATTTTTATACAATATTTTTTGGTAATATCAGTGGATACAATTAAAGAATGAGAAAAAAAAAACGCAGTAAGAAAATGTTAAATTGTTTGGAGTCGTATTCGTTTTTAGGCCATCGAAGAAGTAAAAGTATTAACTAAAACATTTTCCATATAAAATCTTTTAGTGTAAATACATTACATTTAGGCTTCAAATACTGTGCTATCTCTAGTTAATTTATTGTAGTTCATCCAGTGCTGCAGTTTCATGAAATTTGGAAAAACTGGATTGGAAGATGGAAAGAAAAAAACAACAACTATTTGCTAAAGTATCTTGTGCATCTCCTACCAAAAATAATACATGTTTCTTCTAAATTAAGTTTTTGCTAAAAAAAAAAAAATCGTAATAAACCATTAAAAATACTCTTTAAATATATATATATATATATATATATTTACATGCATTCCAAAGAAGTGCAGTTAAGGAAATGATGACATGCAAGGAAAAGAAAATTAAATAAATTCCTTGAAATCTTGAAAAATATACTTTTCCTACACTGTCATATTGTAATTTATTGTTAAAATAATTCCTTTTTTTTTTTAAATTTTTGTAGAGAACAAAGACGTCCCTATTTTATTTTTTAAAATGTTTGCATAGGAATTCTTTTGTGTTTTACAAATAAAATGCATTAAACGTATGATTTAGGAAGACTATTTTACAAATAGAGTTACTTTAGATTTCAGAATAAGCTGTTAATAAAGAAAAATGCACGACGAACAATTTAGTTAATCTATTTACTACAGGTTTATTTATTTAGCTTATATATATATATATATATATATATATATATATATATATATATATATATATATATATATATATATATTAAATTTTGTGCGTACAAATACCCCTCGAGTAGAATGTAGAGCAATATATTTACTAGAGTTACTTTGCGCTTTTATAAAAAATTAAATGTTTAACTCCTAAAACAAGCAGTTTCGTCATTGTGTATCGCACAAAAGAAAAAAAACTTATCATAAATTGGGGGAAAAAATATTTTGATTTAAAAGCATCATTTATTAATTTTAAGTAAAAATAAGAATTAAAAAAAAAGAGTCTAGTGTGCAAAAATACATGCGCATGTAAAATGTTTTAGCTATGAAGTATGAGCAGTATACGTTCATTTAGGTTTTAGTTATTATTTTAGGTTTATACAAAAAGTTCCGTACAGAATTAATCGAGCATACTTTCTTGTATATCAATATCGACTTTTTTAGTGTTTGATTAACTAAGAATACAAATAATACAGTTCTGTTAATTAGCTAAGAATGCAAATTATGCAAAATATACCTTCTTAACGCTGTCTTCTAACAGCAAAATATGCCTTTCTCATCTAATGAAAAAGATAAGTAAAAAAAAAAAAGCAAACAAATAAAGTAGTAGCACCTTTAAAAATGCAGCTAATATATTTTTTTCTATTAAAAGTCATTAATTGTTTTTAAAAAATAAACTAAACGAGCCTACTTTACCGTACACCAATATCGAATGTTTAATATCTGATCCAAATTCTCAAAATTAGCTAAAACCACAAATTATTTCAAAAAAGTAACTTTTTAACATTTTCATCTGATTTCGGGAAATAAAACATGTCTCGCTCATCTGAAGAAAAAAAAACAAACAAATAAAATTGTTGCACCTTTTAAACAAAGCAGCTAATGTATTTTTGTTCATTGAGAAAAAAAAAAACTTTTATCACTTTCAAAAAGCAAAAAAAGAAAAAGAATAAGCTCAATAAAATGAATATATTAAGTATAATTACTGTAAGAAATAAATCGTTTGATTTTCCCCTGCCGCCAAAAATTAAACAAATGAATAAATGTAGTTTAAAAATAAACAATAAATAATAAAATGTCAACTTAATAAAATACTTTTCAATATCAAAGAAAAAAAAATTGTTTGTTTTCCTCTGTTGCCAAAAAATAATTTTAAAAAATGAAAAAAAATTACATTCAAAATTAATTTAAAAAAACTACATTTTAACTTAAAACATAATTTTCGGTATGAAAAAAAAATGATCATAATAATAATCTGTGCATATCTTTACGTAGAAACATTAAGGATTTCAAATTTGTCCGCCAAACATTGAATGCATAAATTAAAATTTTGGCGTGAAAATAAAAACAAATCATATCAACAATAAATATTTCAAAGAACAAACCGTTGCTGCGGAGTCGGAGACAATCTCATTTTGGAGTAAAAGAGTCAGAGTCGATAGTAGAAGTATTTTAATTGAAATAACTCGGACCCTACGCAGATCCTCCGAGATATCAATACCCTAGTTTCCAATTTTTAACTTTTCGATATTTATATAGTTATTTGTAACTTTTTTTTAATTTTCGCGATATTTTTAAGATACGTTAAGCCTTTTTTCATGCTTTTTTCTTCTTTGTCTCATTTATTAGTAAAGTAGGCTAAAAAGCACATAAAAAAGTTCATTTTATTCAAAAAAAAAAAAAAAAAAATGGCTGGGTTTACCAACAAACACACGTGGAAAACTATGTTTTACCTTTTTCTTTAATTTTGTAAATCACCGCAAGGTAGCGTATTTGAGCACTGGAGTTGCGAATTAAAGAAAAAAATGAAATTAATTTGAATTCCGAAATTTTAAATTCAAATTATGCTTTTCGCAATCACGACAGGACCCTACTCATTGGACATATTGTTTCTAGAAACGACTCCTGTCCCCCCAAGCCTGCCTTTCCTCCTGGGGGTTACTTGTGCATAGTTGGGTATGTGTGTGCAGACGCACTTGCGTGCATGTGTAGGCTTGTGTGTGTGCGTAGACCTGTGTGTATGTACTAAGGCGTGTGTTTGGGAGTGTGCGTAACGATGCGTGTGTGTGAGCGTGCGTGTGTGTAGGACATGGATGCCACCGACCAGGAGAAGTGGCTACCGGGGGACAGTGCTCAGGAAAAAGGAACCACAACATCAAGGGCAGTCAAGTGAGAACAATAAGCAATCGTGATTGCTCAAAAAAATCGTTTGCATAATTCTTTCTTTCTGTTACAAAATAAAGCACTCCGAATTTTCGTTTATTTCCTTTTGAAAAAATAACTAAATAAATAAATAAATAAATATGTTTTAGAAAATAAATAATAAAAATTAACCTTAAGTAAACATATCTCATTATTAATAAATCGTCTGCAGATTTATTTAAAAAATAGAGTGCTTCGAATTTTCTTTGTCGCCAAATGTAATCAAACTTGGCGACATTTGGTTTTTTTCCCCAAATTTGAAGCCAATAATTATCCGCCAAAATATTACAAACCAGGCAATGTCTCTTAAATTTCTCGCCAATCTCATAAGTGCAACTAGATGGTGCATAGCAGACAAATTCAACATATACTAAGTGAAGTTTCAAGGACTAAGATAATTTTGAATGAAAGTCAATGTAATAAACGCTAAATTTAGCCAGATCACAAAAAAATAAGCATGTATAAACCTATAAATAATTACTTTTTACGAAATTTTTAACGAGATTAACCTATAATTAAACGAACCTTTGCGAGGATTTAAATGTCATGCTATATTTTCTTGAAATATAAAGAGGTAATCAAGTATAATAATTCAACCCAGAAAATGATTTCGATGTAACTTAGTGAGTTAAAATCTTTGACACGAATTAATGTGGTATTATTAAACATACAATAAATAAACCTCACTCTGTAGCAACATTTAAAAATAGTCTGTGCATACAATCACCCCATTTGTTGGTTCACTTTATATATCGATATTTCCTTGATTAAACCTTGGAAGTGATTTTCAACAGACGAACATTATAGACTTTTAAAGGATTTAATATATATATATATATATATATATATATATATATATATAACTTTATATATAACTTTATATATATATATATATAACTTTGACTGACTATGAGCAATCGGCTAACTTTGTCCGATTATGAATAATTGGCAAACTTTGACCGACTATAAATAATAGGCAAACTTTGATCGACCATGAATAATCTACCAACATTGACCGACTATAAGTAATCAGCAAACTTTGTCCGACTATGAATAATTGGCAAACTTTGACCGACTATGAATAATCGGCTAAATTTGACCCATTATGAGCAATCGGCAAAACGACCGTTTATGGCAGATTTCAGTTTAATGCCGATTAATTGGCGTATCCCTAATATATATCACAACTTATCACAAAACTAGTATGTTGTGGCCATCACGAAACTTTCTGCTATATATATATATATATATATATATATATATATATATATATATATATATATATATATATATATATATATATATATATATATATATATATATATATATTTTTTTTTTTTTTTTTTTTTTTTTCCTGATCCCTCCCCATGCTTGATGAGGAAGCAATATTCCCAACAAAAACAAAATTACACATGCAAAAACTTGACGACCATCCCAATGTCTGAATTATTACAAAAGCAAAGCAAAGAGCAAAAATTGGAAGTTATTTTAAAAGCCTTGCTTGAATTAATTGCAAATATTTTATTTGTTAACAAACATAAGATGGCAACAGTTAAAAATTTTAAATCATTGAGATAATATTTCCGATCATTTCCATTCAATTAAAATCACGAGAAATACGCAGACGACAATCTATTACGATTTATCTTTCTTATTGTTGCATTAATAAAGCTATTTTTATTCGCAAAAAAAAAAAAAAATCAACACCTCTTGGAGCGATTGGCGTCAAAATTGAACTGAAGCCTGTTTACACATGGATTCACATATATTCCAAATTTCAACCAGAACGTAGCATTACTTCTTGAGATAGGGCACTCACAATGGGAAAAAAAGAACGGGTGATTGCGCTACCCCCTTTTTAGCTGTTGACACCAAAATAAAATCAGCTCTTATACCCACTAAGGGCTACTTGCCGATTAATTTTTCTTTCATTCCGTTCATTATTTCTTGAGATACAGCAGTCACAATTGACGACAAAAAACGTTCTATAGCTCAACCCCCGTTTGAGTTATTGACACCAAAATTGATTCAGCACCTGTTCCTGTTAATGGCAACATATGGACCAAATTTTGTTTGATTCCACCAGTTACTTCCTGAGGAATAGCAAGCACGCGCAACTCAAAAAACGTCCCATTGCTCTACCCCCCTTGGAGGAATTCGCGCCAAAAACCAATGGGCACAAGTTCACATAGCGGCACATATGTGTACCAAATTTCGTTCGGTTTCATGCGGTAGTTTTTGCTGTAGAGCGGCCACAAAAAACTGGTCACACACAGACGTGACACACATACACACATACGCACACACACACATACACACATACGCACACACACACATACACACAGACAGACATTTTCCAAAAATAGTCGAAATGGACTCAGTACACCTCCAAACGTTCGAATCCTTCGAAATTCGAAAATTTGCACGAATCCAATACTTTCTTCTATATTTAATATATAGAAGAAAGTAAAAATAGTACGAAAATGACTAAAATAATTTATCTAAGACAAGGAGCGGTTAAAAGCGTAGTATTCCATTAATTAACTAGTATGTTGTGGCCATCACGAAACTTTCTTCTATATTTTTCTTTTTTTTTTTCTGATCCCTCCCCATGCTTGATGAGGAAGCAATATTCCCAACAAAAACAAAATTTCACATGAAAAAACTTGACGACCATCCCAATGTCTGAATTATTGCAAAAGCAAAGCAAAGAGCGAAAAATGAAAGTTATTTTAAAAGCCTTGCTTAAATTAATTACAAATATTTTATTTATTAACAAACATAAGATGGCAACAGTTAAAAATTTTAAATCATTGAGATAATATTTCTGATCATTTCCATACAATTAAAATCACGAGAAATACGCAGACGACAATCTATTACGATTTATCTTTCTTATTGTTGCATTAATAAAGCTATTTTTATTCGCAAAAAAAAAAAAAAAAAAAAAAAAATCAACACCTCTTGGAGCGATCGGCGTCAAAATTGAACCAAAGCCTGTTTACATATGGATTCACATATATTCCAAATTTCAACCAGAACGTAGCATTACTTCTTGAGATAGGGCACTCACAATAGAAAAAAAGAACGGGTGATTGCGCTACCTCCTTTTTAGCTGTTGACACAAAAATAAAATCAGTTCTTATACCCACTAAGGGCTACTTGCCGATAAATTTTTCTTTCATTCCGTTCATTATTTCTTGAGATACAACAGTCACAATTGACGACAAAAAACGTTCTATAGCTCAACCCCCGTTTGAGTTATTGACACCAAAATTGAATCAGCACCTGTTCCTGTTAATACCAACATATGGACCAAATTTTGTTTGATTCCGCCAGTAACTTCCTGAGGAATAGCAAGCACGCGTAACTCGAAAAACGTCCCATTGCTCCACCCCCCTTGGAGGAATTCGTGCCAAAAACTAATGGGCACAAGTTCACATAGGGGCACATATGTGTACTAAATTTCGTTCGATTTCATGCGGTAGTTTTTGTTGTAGAGCGGCCACAAAAAACTGGTCACACACAGACGTGACACACATACATACACACACACACACACACACATACATACACACACACAGACAGACAGACATTTCCCAAAAATGGTCGAAATGGACTCAGCACACCTCAAAACGTTCGAATCCGTCGAAATTCGAAAATTTGCACGAATCCAATACTTTCTTCTATATATTAGATATAGAAGAAAGTAAAAATGTATTCAAAAGTAACGAAGCACATAGCTTCTAACGTAATTTAACTTCAAAAAAAAAAAAAAAAAATCTTCAAATGTCGTGATGCAAATTAATACGACAAATTGCATTTCTTTCGCATCATAAACAACTGAAGTTAAGAAAAATACGAAAAATCCTCTTTCTTCTTCATTTTTTCGAAATAATATCAGAATATTAGAATTTCTGCATTGATCGATCCGTTTCTACCGTATCAAGTAATTGTTCTTCCATCAGTGTTTTCTTGGGATTCTTTGGGGAATATTCCCTTTTTTCCCTATGAAACTTGAAACAGGCAAAAAAATTATTAGAACCGAGGTCGTAAATATAAATTTAAATCCTCTAGCGTTCTACGTAGCCCGCCCCTTTCTCGAACAAAGTCATCAACCAAACAAGATTCTTCTATGATTGATGCTCCCCATTTGTGGTTGCTTCTTCGGGCGAAAAATGGAGAACCGGGAATGTGGATTGAAGGGGAGATGTGCGTTTTTTAATACTCAGGGCTTCGAATAAATTTTGCCAGGTGAGTAAATATTTCAATGAAATTTCAGGCTTTGTATTTCAAGTTTTTGCTTTACTCTGAAGTTTCCTCTCTCGTGTTTTGTTAAACAATTTGCTGCTACACCTAATGCTTTCTCGTGCACTGGATGACCATGAAGCACCATACAGATCTGTCGTTTAATCTGAATTTTGAAACAAATAAAAATTTCGTGCTTCCTGCTATTTACTGAAAAGTAAAAATGCATATACAAAACCCTACAAATGTGAGAAACTTTAGTCCAATGTATATGGTAAATATGTTGACGCACTCTAAATAGTACCAAAGCGACTTTTAAACAAACAACTAATAATATAAGAACAAACAGTACAAAAATACAGCTGAATGAAAAATTGAAATTATTCCTCACAGCTGATGTTCATATTACACTATTGCGAGTAATTAAATGAGGGTACTTTTAAATTCTGATACAAAAACATGAGTATTTCAGAATTGTCAGGAAATAAACTTTTTCTTGCTGGTTCACATGTATTTCCTCCTACACTATATAATTCTTTACTTCGCTATTTCACTCATCATTTGATTAAAAAAGAAATCATGCAGGGTAATTGCACCAGTGACAGACATGCTTAAAACATCGCTTTTGGGTTAACCCAATTTTCTGAGCCTTTTAAAGTATCTGGACCTTTAAAACCATTTTTCTGTCATGCAGCTACACTTCATCTAACGTTCGGCTGTTTCTGGATCCTTTGAATGAGGTCATTCTAATTTTATTTGCCCCATTTCGAAAAAAAGATCCGACCCCCCAGTACCAGACACCGATAACTCTGATGATACCCAGTAACAGATAGGATGAAGAAAGGATGAATAATGGACAAAATTCACCTTTTCTCGTCAAAAAGTGAAAAGGTTCTCTAAACTCTACCTTCAACTTGGTGCTTTAAGATATTCTAATAATTTTCATAAATAATCAAAGACTGTTTTAAGATGTTACTGATAAGAACAAGAAATTCCGACCTTCTAGTATCTGATCAATGTTCTCAAAATTAGCTAAAATCGCAAATTAATTTAAGCTTATTTTTTAAACTTATTTTAACCTGATTTCTAGAAATAAACTATGCCTTGTTCATTTGAACAAATTAAGTAGTAACACCTTTTGAAGCTAAAATAGTTTTATTCATTAAAAAATCTTTAATCGCTTTCAAAAAGAAAAAAAACAGAGTGGAAAATAAAAAGCTCACTAAATTAATACATTAGGTCAAAAAAAAAAGAGAAAAACAAACAAACAAAATCGTTTGTTTTTATTCTGTTGCCAAAAAAAATTTAAAAATTAATAAATGTACTTTCAAAACAAACAAAAAGACTAAAATTCAACTTAAAAAATAATTTCCATTATCAAAAAAAAAAAAAAAAAAAAAAGAAGAAGAAGAAGAAAAGAAAAGAAATCATTAGCGCATATGCTTATGTAGAAACATAAAAAGGACTCCGAATTTCTCCACCAAAAACTGCATACATAAATTTAAAAAATAGAGTGAAAAGAAAACCAAATCATATTCACAATAATAATTTTCCAGTAAAAACCATGGTATCGGAATCGGAGTCAATCTCAGTTTGGGGTAAAAGAGTCAGATTCGAGAGTCGAAGGTTTTTAATTTAAAGACTCGAAGTCGGAATCGATTATGTTCCCTTAAAACTCTCAACCCTTCCAATGTTTGCGAAGTCGGAGTCATACCCTTTTTGGAATAAAGAAGTTGGAGTCGAAGACTTTCAATTTCCAAGAGTCGGAGTAAGTCCATTTCCTCTCCGTGTCTAAATTTTTACCAAAGCTACGGAGTTGAAGTCGGAATCTGGGAGCCGGAGTCCGACTAATTTTGCGGGTGCAGGAGTCGGATTTGGAGTCGACTGTCCTGAAATTCTAGGAGTCGGGGTTCGAAGTGGGTCATCAAGAGCTATTTCCAACAAAATTTGTTTGAAGTAAATCCGCCTTTAAGTTCAGGATTTATATTGACTTTTAGTTTCGCCGTAGGTGCTAATGTTAAGGGATTTAAACTGTTCAAACTTCAACTGAAAATTGTTCAAACGAAAAAGATATTTTCCCTATATTCTTTTCTTTAAAAACTTTTTCATACAAAGTTTATGTAATGCAAATTCACCTTGAAGTACGGGATGTATATTTGCCTTGAATTTGCACGTAAGCGCTAACATAAAAAAAAATGAACTATTCAAAATTGAACGAAAAATTGTTCAAATCAAAAATGAAATATGAGAATGAGGTGAATCTGAGATCTTTCGAACAAAATAAAAATTGTTTGAATCGATATATTCATTTAAAAATTATTTGGCTGAGGGTGAGACCGACAAACAGATCGACAGACATTTTCCCCCATCTCAAAACCTTACTTTCCTATCCTTTATATTTCGATATTTATTTAACTGTTTTATTTATTTTCGATTTTTTTTTTGTCTTTCGCGATGTTTGCAAGATGCATTAAGCCTTCATTCATGTTTTTTTTTTCTTTCTCTGACTTTTACTGAGAAAGTATGTTAAAAAAAAGTCACTAAGTTAAATTGTCCGCTGAATACAGGCAACTAACTAAATGTTTAAATTTTCATGTCTTGTTTACATAATATAACTTTATTAACACTATTGCAAAACATGATGCTCGCAATAAATTGAATTAAATAAATAAATTTAAAGAAAAAAAAACGCTAATGGTGAAATTTCAGTACTAAAAATCATCACCCCATTAACCGGTAATCGCCCGATTTGTTTATTGGTATCTAAAATATATAAAGTGATCCGTCAGTAGTACTCGAACACAAAAATGTTCGAAAACAAGAATAAATAAGTAGATATCATTTCTCTGATTGCTAGAAAAATTTTTTAACACCCCATGAAGTGCTTTGTTAAAATTTGTAGATGTGACAAAAGTTTTGGTTGGATGATAAGACCGTACACTTAAAAGCCATTTAAAAATGCAAGAAAGTCACTTTTCTTACTAGCGAAAATTATTTTGAGATAAAATGTTAGACTGTATCTCTCGGGGCTGAATAAATTCTCGGGTTTATTTACTGAGATATGCTGATCACCCTAATTTATTCAGCATAAACAAAAATAATTGTTTTAATACATATCCATTTGTTCTGGGCTTATAGGGTGAGCAATTACTGGTTGTCTAAAATTCTATCAATGTAATTTACATGGTCAAATAATGGTCAAGTAAATAACTTATTTTAATTTAAAGGTTTTTTTTTTCAAAACCAAAGTGATTACAGACATTTTTGTGCTTAAAATAAAATAGAATAGAACCATTATTCAGAAAAAAAGTACTTTAACCGGTAAGTGACTAGTGCAGTCAATTAATAAATGAGCCACTAAATAATTACAGTAAAAATTGCCATAACTATTTTGCTTTAAATTTGAAAAAGAAAAAAAAAACATTCTCTGTTAGTAGGTAAAAGCTATCAGTGCCGCACATAGAGTATGTCAGCGAGTTTGGAAACTAAGACCTCTTTGATTTTTTTTTTTAATTTTAAAAATTTAGTCATTGATATTAAAAGGCTCAAACATTCCGTTTCACGAGTTTCTTAACAACTTCTTGGCTTCTCTAGGAAAGTAGTATTTTTCTCTTTAATTTCTCAAATTTTTAACTTTGCATTTCTTAGAAAGACAAAATTTGTATTTTTGTTAAACTGCAAAACTTCACAAAACCCTCACATATTTATAACTTTTGAACTAAATGATATAAATGTTTTAACGCATTTCACCCGACCAATTCTAAAAAACGGCTACCTTCCTTACAATATTGCATATTTTGAACAAATATTCAACTGATATGAGAGTAACAGGAACAAAAAAATTAATTTCAATTTTGTCATCTTGATTTTAAATTATGTTTTTCGCAATCACGAGTGTGTGTGTGTGTGTATGTAGGCGTGTGTGTTTGTGAGAAGGGGTATGTGTGTGTAGGGGGATATGTGTATGTGTGTGTAGGCATGTGTGTTTATGTCTGTGTGCAGGCTTGAGTGTTGGTAGTTGTGTGTATGAGTGTTTGTGTGCGTGGGGGCGGGGTATGTGTATGTGTGTATAGGCATATGTGTTTGTGTCTGTGTGCAGGCATGAATGTGTGGATAGTTGTGTGTGTGTGTTTATGTGTGTTTGTGTAGGTGTCTGTATGTATGCTTGTGTGTATGTGTTTGTGTGTGTGTATGCGCGTGTGTTTGTGAGTAGGGGGTATGTGTGCGTAGGGGATATGGGTATGTGTGTGTAGGCATGTGTGTTTGTGTCTGTGTGTAGGCATGAGTGTTGGTAGTTGTGTGTATGAGTGTTTGTGTGCGTGGGGACGGGGTATGTGTATGTGTGTGTAGGCATATGTGTTTGTGTCTGTGTGCAGGCATGAATGTGTGGATAGTTGTGTGTGTGTGTTTATGTGTGTTTGTGTAGGTGTCTGTATGTATGCTTGTGTGTATGTGTTTGTGTGTGTAGGTGTATGTGTGTATGTGTTTGCGTGTGTTTGTGAGTAGGGGGTATGTGTGTGTAGGGGATATGTGTATGTGTGTGTAGGGGATATGTGTATATGTGTGTAGGCATGTGTGTTTGTGTCTGTGTGCAGGCATGAGTGTTGGTAGTTGCGTGTATGAGTGTTTGTGTGCGTGGGGGCGGGGTATGTGTATGTGTGTGTAGGCATATGTGTTTGTGTCTGTGTGCAGGCATGAATGTGTGGATAGTTGTGTGTGTGTGTGTTTATGTGTGTTTGTGTAGGTGTCTGTATGTATGCTTGTGTGTATGTGTTTGTGTGTGTGTATGCGCGTGTGTGTAGTTGTGTATGTATGCGCGTGTGTGTAGGACATGGATGCAACCTGGAAACGGCTTTCGCTATAGGAGCAGCATCGTGAGGAGCCGGTCGACGGTGATGCTGCAGAGGGTGCTGGCGGGAAAATAAAATGATAGCACATCAAAACAGTCAAATGAAAGCAATAAGCAATCGTGATTGCTCAAAAATTGCGTAATGATGTTTAAAGTAACTCGTTATGCGTAAGGATGGTAATGACATCCGTAACATTTTTCCAGGAAGCATTGAAATTTCCACTCACAAAATTCTTATTTTATTAAAAAGGAAAACCAAAGGTTACTGATAAAGGCTACTAAAAAACCTGAAAGTTATTTGAACTGACAGAAGCACCTAGTAGTCATTAAAAAAACATGTAAAATGATTGTAATCAAGAAAAAAGAAACTTGATTTCAAATGTAGATACTTAAAGTACGTAAAAATCTATTTGAAATATTCTGTTTTGTTCTGTTTGATGTCTCAACTGTCCATTAAAGATAGAAGACTAAGGACAGTGTATAGTAATGACATTTTCGTACTAATATTAAGCCTCGACATAAGTATGTATTACATTAAATGTCTGTAATCTTGATCTTTAGCAGATGAAAAATGAATAATCTTATATGATTAAAAACTGAGCGTATGTGTCTATGTATGTATGTCCAAGTAACTTCTCCCGAACGCCAATGAACTGACCATCGAGCCAGGTATCGATGGATTCGAAATCTTCCCGTCTTCACGTTTGGCTATTTAACGTACTGATAATAATTAGCGGAGATATCAATTAAAAACTATTAATTATGACTCTTAGATTTTTAAATAAAATCCCTATTTTTCGAAGGCTTTCCTTCATTCAAATTATTATTCAGTGCTTCAACTTAACTTTCCGTAACAATGCTTTTATTAAAATTTGTAGCGTGAAGAAAATCGTTAAATGAAAGATATGTTGCCATTTTTTTCTCGAATATAAATACATACAAATTTTGGTTTTTGTTTTGAGGCTTTTCCTGCAATCGGGGGTTTTAAGATACTTACTTTTTGGTTATTTTTCCTCAATCTGCAGCAAAATTTTACTAATTTTTTTTTTTTTTTTTTTTTTTGTTCAAGCTTGATTGTTGAACACGCGTTACTAGACATAACTGTTATTTTCGAGGTGCACCGTGCAAAGCCGGGTGACGCAGCTAGTAATAATAATAAAAGAAGTGGAAAACACTTTTTTAAAAATTGGCTATGAGCCTGGTACAAGCAATTGCCCTTTCTCGAGAATTACCCATTCATAGATATCAATAGACAGCCTTTTTTTTTGTACACGTAGATTTCTTTACCTCACTTTTCTTTTAATTGAGTTCAGAACACCAAAAAAAAATAATAATCATACTTTTGAGAAACACTAATGCGGCGAAAAAGATGTAGCTTTTAAGCTCAAAACTTTATTCAAGGCACGCATGATTGCAGTTTTAAGTGGAATATATTAAAGAATAGAGCTCTACATAAAACAGTGTTTTTGTCAAACAGAATAAAACCCACTTTAAAAGATTTTTTTTTTCAGTTGATATGTCTCGTATTCATTTCCATACAGCAGTAAAACTAAAACGCATAAATCCGTTTTGTCATGCATCGGAAATTGTTATCAAGCAATTTCACCAAAGAAAGACATCACAAAGAAACACAGATCTTTAAACTAAAGGTTTCAATAAAAACTCTTTGATGCACCCTTCCGCACGCCATAATCATCCTACTGAATATTTATAGACAGAACCAAATCAAAGGGTCCCGGGGGATTTTAATATCAAAATACTGAAAGACAATTCGGATAAGCAGAACTTCATTTCCGCATTTAAATGCAATTTTTTGTCCGTAATAGCTTTGCATTCATCTTTTGCAGCCTCATTTAATGCGATGAAAAACTTTGATCGCTTTACGTACCTTAATGGATGTTTCTTTCCCAAAGAGGAAGATTTTTATGCCAAGCTCATCAATTATTCGCCTACTCGACCGAAACTACCGCCAACCGTGAATGGGGCTCGGATTTTGCTGTTTCTCTTTCGAAGATGGTAAAAGTTTCCATGGCGATGTTAGATGATGGTTTTTTCGTGCAACGGTTATCGTCCCCAGTAAGAATTTGAAAGATGATATGTCCAAGTTTAAGGTAGAGGTACATGCTGGATATAGCAAATGTTGGAATACGAAATATTTTATTATGCTAATTAATGACCAAAAACATACAATGATCAAAAATAATACCTATTAGAGTCAAGTTTACTAGTTAAAAGTGAAGCAGCTCTAAAAAGAAAAAAGAAAATAATTTGAATAATGACATCTTGAATTCAAATTATGTTTTTCGCAATCACGTGTTTTTTTGCGTGTCTGCAGGCCTGTGTGTGTGTGTGTGTAGGTATGTGTGTATGTAGGTGTGTGTGTTTGTGTCTGTGTGCAGGCATGTGTGTGTGGATATGTATGTATGCGTGAGTGTGTATGTGTAGGTGTGTGTGCTTGTGTCTGTGTGCAGGCGTGTGTGTGTGTGTGTGTATGTGTGTATGTGAGTGAGTGTGTGTGTGTAGGGATGCGTGTATGTATGCGTGTAGGATATGGACGCAACCTGGAGACTTTGCTCGCTAGAGGAGCAGCATCGTGAGGCCGGTCGACGGTGGTGCTGCAAAGGGAGGCGGGGGGGGGGGGGTAAAATCATAGGACGCCAAAAACAGTCAAGTGAGAACAATAAGCAATCGTGATTGCTCAAAAAACACTTTTTACTTCCTTTTACAAAAAAGGAAGTATTGTATTCGCGAAAAAATTTTCACTCAAAAATCGCCCTTAATTTCCATTTTGCTCACCCCCAAATGAATGTTGAGTTTTTTTTTCGATTCGACCACATGCGGAAAAGTGCCTAAGAATGTATAGACACGCGAAATATCCATTTTGACCATCACCGAGGTAATTACAACGACTTTTCTCGTGACGTCTGTATGTATGTGCGTATGTGCGTATGTGCGTATGTGCGTATGTGCGTATGTATCTCGCATAACTCAAAAATGGTATGTCCTAGAAAGTTGAAATTTGGTACATAGACTCGTAGTGGGGTCTAGTTGTGCACCTCCTATTTTGGTTGCATTCGGGTGTTTCTAAAGGGGTCTTTTGCACCTTTTTGGGGGGAAATCATTGTTAATTTCGATGCAAACTCAAGTGGTGTTATAATTTGGCGGTCACTTGGCGATATATCGCCAGTCTTTTGGTTGCCAAGTTTTGTCGCCAACTTGGCGACAAATTTGGCGATTTTTTTTTTTTAAATCTGCTTTCAATGTGGCCATTGCTAGTGATATTTAAAGAGTTAGAGAGAGAATCCCATTAAAATTGCAATAATAGGGAAATAGCATTAAATTGGTGTAAAAGGAAGTCATGTGATGCACACATTAGCTCGTTTTTTTAATTCTTACTGACATGAGATTTAAATGAAAAAAAAAAAAATGTACCCCAGAGTCACAGCTCCCTACTTTGCAAGATAGGGGGAAAACTTTTTTTTTTACGCTAGTCTGGCTCTGAGTTACAGAAATGTCTAAGATAATGCAAAAATATTATCACACAAATAAGCGAAGCATTTACATGAAACTGCATAAGCGTTTAAAATTACTATTCATTAGTACCGAAACTAAATACCATTTTAATTGCGTTTAATTAGAAAGAAATATACTACTTTTTCATGCAATATTCTGACAACTTGGTTATGACATCCAGTTTCGAGCTGCAGATTCCTTCCATCTATTTTGAAATACTTAATAAAGGCTGTCGGTATATTGCTTGTAAGTCTTCCTTAGCCTTGGCTTAAAAGGGTAACTTACTGCTCATTACTTTATTTGTGTCATATTTTTATTAGGTTTTTATTTGCATGTGACATTTATTGATAAAACGTGTATTTATTTTTTTTATAGATTTTTTAATTAACTTGTTTTTTTTTTCATCTAACACTCAGAAACATAATAGAACACATAGGATACGAATACGAAACTGAAGGAACACAAATTCGAAGAATGTACCCCGAGCTACAAGTCTCAATGGCACAATAAGTTCTTATTTATAGAATGAGATATAGTCCAGTATAATATATTGGGTTATAAATATAATATAATAAGTCCTATAAGAATGGAACTTAGGCATATTTACAATAAAATTGTATATTTTAATGAATAAAACTGATTATACGAGAAAATTGAACCATTTTTTAATTGTTGCCAAAACCAATGAAAAAGAGTAGTAGTTATAATGTTATTTTGTTAATAAAGGTTAACAAACTGATTTCAAATTTTAAACTAAGCCTTGTGGATTACACTTCGAAATTGATCAATCGACTTGAATCAAATAAATCTTCAAAAATTTGCATTATTTGAAAAGTTATGCCCAAAATCCACAAATGTATGCTAGCTAAAAAACAGATACGTCACTTCCGTCACACAAAAATGCTTAAGGATTAGAAATCCAAAGCCCTCGCGTAAAAAATTTCAGTAAAAAAATTCTTCTCTGCTTTGAAATTTGACGTATTGAATTAAAATATCCCATAGTACTAATAAACTTCGACATTTCAGTGACATGCCCTATATCGTATAACACATCTAAAAGTAAGATGAATAATTTACTAACGGGGGGAGAAAAAAAGCTAAAATAGAAATCCGTGAATAAAACCTTGAAATTTGTAGTTGTTCCTGACTGCAACTCAACTTATTTTTTTTAATTTATTTTTAGTAAAATCCTTTTAACAGAGGAAAAAGTAGTGTTTGAATTACAGAATATGAAATAGTTTTTATTTTTATTTCCTTTTATTACTCTTTTTTTTTTTGTTATTTTCATCTCTCTTATTCTAACTCTTGAAAAACAATTTAAAACAGATAACAAAGAGAAAATGCCTGAAGATAACATTCATAAAACTTATCTAAATAAAGCTTTTTTTTTTCTTCGATAAGAACTTGATTAACATTTGTTTTTCTAATTATGTTTCAAAAGTTATCTATTTTACGTACTCATAAATATTGAGTTTCAATAACAAAACCATACAAATTAGAGCCATCTTTTATGTCATAAAGCCAGTCTTGTATGTAAGATTCAGATAATATCTCAAAATTAAGAACATTGGGTTAGAAAGAATGTATTTCAGTTTTGTCAAATAAATACAATTTTGAAAATGTTGTCTAAAACTTGTCTGTAGGACTGAGACTGCTAAGCTTCCTTATTGTTCTTGTAATTTAGAATCCTGTGTTGTTTTAAGTTTTGTTCTTCAAATGAAAAATGAAGAATTTTCTTTGTAAAAATTTATTGTTCGTCTCTTACTAAAATAACATTGTCAAGTTTTCCTAAATTTCTTTGAACAAACAACTACAACGCAAATTTTGAACATTAAAAGTAGGATTAAATAATTATTATTTTATTGTATGAAAATAAAACAACAGGGGTATTAGTGGTCGAGTGGTCAAAGCGATTGCTTGATACACTTGATGCGGTGGGTTTGACCCCCCTCCCCCCCTCGCTTCGGAAATACTTTATTTTCTTTGTTCTGTTAATTCCTTCATGCTCTGTACTATCTATATAACTAAAACAGTCAATATATGTGTATGTTTCCTATACAAATCCACACTTTTCGTCGGATCTCGACCAAAGTTGGCAAGGAGGTACTTGGGCACCTGAGAAGGAACATAGGAAGGTTTTCAAACGCCAAAAAGTACCGAACAGTTCGAATTTTAATTTTAGGCTCTGAAAATGTTATTAAATGGCTCTTTCTACCCGAAATAATACTCCAACCAGTTCGATTATAACACCATTCGAAAGCCCACGAAAAAAACTATTGGAATACATTTACTTCCTTCGATTTTCAAAAACAACCAACACTGTAAAAACGATTCAGAAACGTTCCTGGAAAAAAAATGGGCAGCTGATGTGCCCAATTTCTTCCAGTAACATATCTTTCAAAACCCAGGAACGTTTTCCGCTACAATTCAGTAACTTCACTGAAATTGTGAAGTTATCCTGGAAGCTTTCTAAAATATTCAGAACTCTTCCCGTTTAGGGCCGTGGTAGCCCGATCGGTAGAGTGTCGGATTCGGGGCCGGAGGGTCCTGAGTTCGAACCTCGATGGTCGAAGACCCACCGTCGTCATTAAAGGGGACTGGGCGACGTTAAATATGCTCGTGGTCTCAATGTCCTCCAAGTGAAACGATACCTCTGGGGGTGCTAGCACCAGGTAGCTATTAGCTCCTGGACTAGTTCTCAATTCTCATTGACTGTTCGATCTGGTGATGGTGCTGCCATCTATCGGTATAAAAAATAATGGAGGCAAGGCACTTAGTATGCAGTCCTCGACATAAATACTGTTGTAGTCAGTTGTGACTCGGAATCGAAATCGAAAATCTTCCCGTTTAAAGCCAGTCTTATCTCCGGAATCTTGAAATAAACCTTAGGTGGGTGTACTATAACAGCTTGACACCTTATTGCGCTTCGAGGAAAGCTCCAAAAGCAGTATTGCAACCCTGGCCAAAGCTAAGACAGAATTGCTAGTAAGTATCAAGAATTTTACTCTCCTGCAATTCTTGCCAAGCTACGTAGTCCATAGACTAATTTGCGCCCTTTGGACGCCTTATCAGTCTGGACGGGCCGCAAACGAACCGAAGCGGATACACTTCTTTATCTTTACTAATAATAAAGCAGAAAGTCTCTCTGTCCGGAGGATGTCTGGATGTCTGTAGGATGTCTGTGACGCGCATAGCGCTTAAACCGTTCGGCCGATTTTCATGAAATTTGGCACAAAGTTAGTATGTAGCATGGGGGTGTGCACCTCGAAGCGATTTTTCGAAAAGTCGATGTGGTTCTTTTTTTATTCCACTTTTAAGAAAAAAAAACTATCATAAATTACGAAATTATCGTAACGTGGAACCGTAACATGGGCACAAGCCAGTTGGCGAGATACGAAATTATCATAGCGTGGAACCGTAACGTCGGTACAAGCCAGTTGGCGAGAAAATTCACCATACATTATTTGTAAATATACAAGCGAACCAAAAGACCTTTAATTTTTCTATTACGGGCGAAGCCGTGCGGGTGCCACTAGTTATAAATATGCTCAGTTAATCTTTAAACTAGGAGATAAAATTATTTCTTACAACAGTGAGAAGTCTGCATTCGTGTGACTTGTAGCAATTCAGGAAACTTTTTGACAAAGATACTTGATTTTTTTTAAAAAAGTGGTTAAAAACCATAGAATTCCCGAAACGTTGCTCGGAAATACTCAGTAACGTTTTGGAATTTTTTTACAGTGAAGGCTGTAAAATCTACAGAAAAACAGTTATAAGCATTTTTAAGCCTAATGGAACAGCATTTTCATATCGGAAAGTTATTGTTTGCGTGATCTCATTTTTAATTATCGTGAAAAAAAAACATTCAGAAGGTTGTCACTTTTTTTTTCGCGACTGTGACTAAAAAAAGATTTGTTTTTGTTTTGAGGTAAAAATATCCCTTTCTGATTATTAGTTGGAGATTTCTCTTCTTTCTTTCTTTCTTTCTTTTTTTTTCCACTGCCAGCAGAAGATAGTTAAGGATGTTAGTTGTATTCATAAAGGGTTGCGTTTAATTTATTCGGGAATTTTTAATTTGACTTTTCTTTCTTTAAGAATGATTGTTTTGACGGAAAATTTTACAGTATTTTTTTCCTCTAATTGAAGCCTAATTGTTGAACGTGCACCACTTGACAAAACTTTTATTTTCGAGGTAGACCATGCAAAGCCGGGCAACGCACCTAGTATGGACTAAAAATATAACGTATGTAAGGAAGGCGAAACATCTCATCAGAAAACAAAACCTGAGCATTAATCTAAGAGAAGAAAGAAGAAAAAGTGAAACAACAATCTCCAGAAACCAACTCATCAATTATTGAAGAACAATTATTAATCAGTTAAATACTTAATTAGAGAGAGAGAGAGTACGCATTAAAAAAAAATGTGTTAGCGAAGGGAGAATAAACGACCTGGACAACAAGACATATAGTCAGATAGTTATAACATGTTCAATTAAGTTCTATATTAGAATTAAATAAGAAGGGGTCTTTATAGGTAAGATTAGTTTCAAAAGGCTTCATAAACATACGCTGCATTAAGACGTTTAAAAAGGCCACAAATACGCCACACTTCATTTTTAGCCTACTTTCCCAGTAAAAGTCAGAAAAAGAAGAAAAAAGCATGAAAGAAGGCTTAATGCATCTTAAAAATATCGCAAATTTATTTGTTTAAAAACATTCATGTATTTTTAAGTATGAAGGAATAAACTCAGCCTGAAAGTATTAATTCAGTCTGGAAATATGGAAATCTATTTTGGAAATGTATTAGTCTTATTATGTTAAAAAAACCTTTTTTGTTGTAATTGTCCTAAGAAATATATGGGAGTCAGTTATGCCCCTTTTTAGCGTACATTCCCAGTAAAAATCAGAGAAAAAAGAAAAAAGCATGAAAGAAGGCTTAATACATCTTAAAAATATCCCGAAAAACAAAAAAAAGTCAAAAATAAATAAAATAATTAAAAAAAAAAAAAAATTTGAATTTTGACATCTTGAATTCAAATTATGTTTTTCGCAATCACGAGTGTGTGTATGTAGGCACGTGTGTTTGTGTGTGAGGGGTATGTGTGTTTGTGTGTAGGGGTTATGTTTTCTGTGTGTGTAGGGGGTATGTGTATGTGTATGTAGGTATGTGTGTTTGTGTCTGTGTGCTGGCATAAGTGTGTGGATAGTTGTGTGTATGAATGTGTGTGTGGGGGTGGTGGGTATGTGTATGTGTGTGTAGGCATATGTGTTTGTGTTTGTGTGCAGGCATGAATGTGTGGGTAGTTGTGTGTACGTGTGTGTATGTGTAGGTGTCTGTATGTATGCGTGTGTGTATTTGTTTGTGTATGTGTGTGTTTGTGCGTGTGTATGTGTGCGTGTGTGTGTGTAGTTGTGTATGTATGCGCGTGTGTGTAGGACATGGATGCATCCTGGAGACGGCTTTCGCTATAGGAGCAGCATCGTGAGGAGCCGGTCGACGGTGATGGTGCGGAGGGTGGCGGTGGGAAAATAAAATGATAGCACGCCAAAAATAGTCAAATGAAAGCAATAAGCAATTGTGATTGCTCAATAAATATCGAAAAATATAAAATTGGAAAGTAGGCTATTGAGATGGGGGAAAATGTCTGACGGTCTGCCTGTCGGTCTGTCTCTCTATCCCCCCCTAATAACGTTTGAATGAATAGTCCGATTCGAACAAACTTTTTTTATTCGAAAGATCTCGGCGAGGACACCTCATTCCCATGACTTTTTGATTTGAACTATTTTTTGTTCAATTTTGAACAGTTCAAAAAAATTAACATTAGCGCCTACGGGTAAATTCAAGGCAATTCCGAACTGTGAGGTGAATTCGCTTCAAGCAAACTTTGTAGGAAAAAGCTTTTGATGAAAAACTTGTATATAAAATATCTTTTTGATTTGAACAATTTTCCGTTCAATTTTGAACAGTTCAAATCCCTTAACATTAGCGCCTACGGGGAACTGAAAGTCAATGGAGATTCCGTACTTGAAGGCGGATTTATCTGAAGCAAATTTTCTTGGAAATAGCTCTTGACACCAAACTCCATACTCCGACTCCGAGAATTTAGGGGCACCTGACTCCGACTCCGACTCCTGTGCCCGACAATTAATCGGACTCCGACTCCTTGACTTCGACTCTGACTTCGTAGCTTTAGCAAAAATTTATACACAGAGGACAAATCACTGACTCTGATTCTTGGATATTCGACTCCGACTCCTTTATCCCAAAATGAGATTGACTCCGACTCCGAAGCTATGGTTTTAACTGTGAAATAATTATTTTTAATATGAGTTGTTTTTATTTTCACGCTAAAGTTTTAATTTAGGTATTCAGTTTTCGGCGGAAAAACTTGAAGTCATAGACTAATAATAAGAATAGACCGAGCTATGGCAACCCTTTTGCTGCTCATAAACCAAACCATGTGATTGGTGGATATCCTAGCAACAACGGGCGTTGATCGTAGCAGACGATCAACGCCCGCGATAAATAAAATAAATAGAATGGATGGAACACGGAAGAATGATCTTTTATGGAGTCTGATTTGTAAATTTGTTATTCTAAGTTGTAAATATTTTGTTAATATAGTGAATTTTTCGTTTAGATAGTATTGTGCATTTTATTTAGTTAATTTCAATAACTCTCTAAGCAATTAAAGATGCAAGTGCCCAAAAATAATCGGCAAATGGTAAGATTTTTACCTACAATTTCAATTTAAGATACCGATTAGTACATTTTTGCGTTTACGCCAACGCTGACGTAGCAGTTCCGAATGAAATAAAAGTTACTGAAAACTGTGATCAAAAACTAATTACTTATGTCAAAATAATGCATAACCAGAAGAAAACAGTTCAATCTGTGCACCTGGAAAAAAAAATTATAATAAAAACACATTACGTCTTAACATACATGTCGAGTGCTAACTATAGATAATGTTGCCATCTAGCAACCATGCTACCAAAGTTTTCGCCAAGCCTCCCACCAGTCACATGATGTATCCATGAACCATTTTTTTCATCAGCAAGTCTGGGAAAGCTCGGTCTACTCTTATTATTAGTCTATGCTCGAAGTCATTTATGTTTCTACATAAAGATATGCGCAGACGATTTTTTTATTTTATTTTTTGACAGTGAAAATTATTTCTTTATGTTTACATTTTATTGTTTTTATTTATTTTGGTAAATGCATTAATTCATTTAAAAATTATTTTTGGCACCAGGGGAAAAAAAACGATTTTTTTTTTTTGATATGATGGATTTGTTTTAATGAGCGTATTAATTTTAATTATTATTTTTTCGTTTTGAAAGCTGTAAAAGAATTTTTTTTTAACGGAAAAAAGTTTATTAGCTGCTATTTTATTTGTTCGTTTATTTATTTATTTTTTTTTACACATCTAATTTTTTAGATGAGTGAAGAATACTTTATTCCTAGAAATCAGTTTAAAATATTAAAAAGATATGTTTGAAACAATTTGCGATTTTAGCTATTTTTGAGAATATTGAACAGGTACTAGAAAGTAGTATGGGTATACGGGAAAGTAGGCTCGTTTAGTTCTAACTTCTTGTTTCCTGTACAAAGTGAATAAAATTTGCCTAAAAGCTTGTTAATAGTCAATTGCTGTTATCTGGGGTAAAACTTAAACATTTACTTTACACAATTTTAGAAGTTTTATTGATTAACTTGGATGTATTTTTTAAACCCTTAAAAAAGGCTCCTAGTGACTTTTCTGTGTTCGTGTTTGGGCTCATCCATATAGAAAACCAAATGTATCACGCAAAATGCTAGGAAAATATGTAATTCCAAAGCATCTCAATATCTATACTACTTAAAGTATTGACTTGGGGCGGGGGGGGATATATGGTTTTACTTTATCTAACGTTCAATAAGAACAACTTCGAAAAAAGCAGATTTTCAGAAAAATACGTTATTTTGTGAGATTTACATCATTCATTATGTTCATGTGTGTTCAAATCATTCATTAACAATTATTTTCTAACGCTGTATCTTCAGTTATTTTTAGTACAACCGTTATTTTCGATTTCTTAGAAACAACTTCGTAAAATAATTTTTTTTTCCTGGCTAGAGAATGTATCATCGAAACATATAAAATACAAATTTCTTTCTTATATAACGATCGTGAAATTTAACCATTTTTCTGCAAAGCATGTTCAAATAAGCTATTTGGCATATAATACTCAAATACATTTTAAAAAGAACACAAAAGTTTATATTAATAAAAACATAAAAGTTTATTAAGCAACTCTTTAGCCAGCTAGCAGAAAAAAAATTAAATGTATGGGGTATAATTACCGCTTTTAGTGATTTACAAATGCGCAATTACCAGATACTTCCAAGTCATTTCAGTACTATTCGAGTCATTTAGTTAATGTTATTTGTCAAACCACATTTAACGTAATCATAAAAATTATGATGATCACTGCAATTTCTATTTGGAAGAAATCGATGCATTAGCTTTAAGTACATGAAACGACGGTTTTTATTTTATTATCTTAAAAGTTTATCGTTTATCATTTTGCTCTTAAATGTTCCAAATCGGACCTCTAAAATGTTAGATTATGTTATTTCTGAAGGTATTTTTATCGTACCCTTGACGAAATCATTTCATTTCAGGGGGGGGGGGAGATGACTTTTTTAACTCTATGTTTTTTTACGACCGTGTTGGCATCGTATTTTGATGTGATAACATTTCCCAGAGCAAATATTATGTGACGTAATTTAAAATAAAATATTTTTAGTGCACTCAGTTCATTAAATTGGGAATTGCATACAGCGTAAATTTTGATATTAAAGGCAAAAGTAAAATTTTCAATCATAACAGGGTGTTTATTAAGTCTAGCACTGATAAAGAATAGTTTTAAAAAATATTTAAAAATCCTTTTTTTTTTTTTTTTTTTTTTGAGATTTATATCAAAAAGTTTTTTTTTTTTTTTTTCATAATATAAATACACTTCCACTTGTGCACCTTTTGTAACGTTTTACAAATAAGGAAAAAAAAGATAATGAGATAAGAGTCAACATAAGAAATAAATTAGTGTGGCTAAATTTATTTATTTTTTTAATGCAAAAGTTCCTTGTTGGTGCAAGAATTTGTAAGCACAACTTTGTTGATACTTATGCCACTCGAGAACCCGAGCCCGAGTTACATTGCTACTCGATTTTAAGGCAGAGGGGTTCGGTTTCCGTTTAATCGAGCGCCTATTTCTACAGGTAGTTATTAAAATAATGGCAATACCTGTGAATAAAAGTGACATTTTTGAATGCGCTTTGTAAGTAATCTCTACATAGTATAAAATGAAGTCCCCAAAAAGCGTCTGTGTGTTTGAACTCGCAAACTACCCGGCCGATTGCGCTAAAATTTTCACAGTTTGTTCCTTTAGTTCCTGAAAAAGTTTGCAGACCAGTTCGAATAAAATTCGATGAATAGTTCTTTTTTTATTCCAATTTACGTCCAATTTACACATAAATTCTCAAATATGGGGGTGAAAAATTACTTGCACATTGCACATATTAATATTACATATCGTTAGAAAGGGTAGAATTTTCCGCGTCCTAAGAAATTTGTTTCAATGCTCTAACTTTTTACGGCGGGAGTTATTTGCGTTTTTAGCTCGAATTTTTTTAGGCTTAGCTGAAATTTAGGCACTACTTTCTTTATTAAATAAATCAGTAAAATTGAAGGAATTGTCCCACAGCTTTCTTTTTGACGCCGTTGGAAAAAGCGGCCTTTTTTACTCCAGATCTAACTAGACCTATGGTCGAAAAAATAAGTTTTTATCTCGAAAGGAAAAAAAGTTACAAGCCTTTTTAAATCAAGTTTAAGAAATCTCGATTCCATTCAAATTGTGAACCATTTTCTTTCGCATTTTAATGCCTAAAACTTATTTTATTTTGTGTTTCCATGGTTACGCATTTTAAATCCATCTTTCTGGATTTAATTTCTTAAAAGTATTTTAATATATGTCGTCATTGTTTGGAAGGGAAATCATGATGTTTTATTTTATTTATTTTTTACGCCTGATCGTTGAATATACGTCACTTGACACAATTTTTGTTTTCAAAGTAGACCGGGCAAAGCCGGGCAACGCAGCTAGTAAAGAATAAAACTAAATATCTATTTATAAATAGCAATGTATATGATCTGGTAGAAAATCTGGAATCTGGAAAATCTGATCTGGAAGTTTAACGGAAGTTCTGGAAGTTTTGGATTTTTTTCAAGCACGTGAAATGTCGGACCTCTCAAATTTTTAAAGAGGCCAAGTTGTTGGAGCGCGTCTAGCTGAAGCAAGTGAGTTGCGAAGCGCCATTCGCTTCTTGCAAGCTGAAGGGTTGTCGGCAGCAGAAATTCACCGTAGAATGAAACGAGTATACTGTGAAAGCTTTATGAGTGACAGTGCAGTGCGTGAGTGGTGTAGGAAATTTAAAGGAGGACGAGGTGACATTCATGATGAAGGGGGCCAAGGACGAAAGTCGGTCGCAAACGAAGACCTCGTTGATCGAGTTGACCAATCTGTAAGAAGCAATCGGAGGTTTACGATTACGGACCTATCCGATCAGTTTCCTGAAATTTCAACGTCAGCCCTATACACTATCGTAACTGACAAGTTAGGCTACAAAAAACGCCGAGAAAACCTATCTCAAATCACTGGCGGCAAACTTCTATGAAGAAGGTATTAAGAAGCTTGTACCCAGGTATGAAAAATGCCTCAATTTAAATGGCGATTATGTTGAAAAGTAACTAATAATGTACCTAACTTTTGATAATAAATCTATTTAATTTCTCTCACTAGTTTTATTTTTATACCACATCGGAAGTTGATAAAAAAACAGCCCTCGTATATACACATCACGGTAAGACAAGCTCGGCAAAGCAAAACAGTGGAAGGAAAGAGAAGCTCACTCAAAGAAACCGACGGGTGTTGAAGTGGATTGTAGCGTCTAAGAAGTGAACAACAGCAGCAAAACTGATTACAGAACTCAATCACGATCTAGGTTCACCAGTGTGAGTGATTATAGTTAAAACGGCTCCTTTATAAACAGAACATTTACGGCAGAGTAGAGATTCCGATTTTTTTCCCCCCAAGTGTTTCCATTATTTTGATAACTACCTGTAGATAGAAGTCCGATTTGGCTCAGGGCAACACGATACATGGCGGCACCATCAATGGACAGTTCGAAAATTTAGATCTAGATCAGAAGTCGAATAGCTTCTGACCTAGCACCCCCAGAGGTATCGTTTCACTTGGAGGACTTTGTGACTACGAGCATATTTAGCATCCCCAGTCAACCTTAATAAAGACGGTGGATCTTCGACCGGCTAGGATTGAATCAGGGACCCTCCGGTCACAAGTCCGATGCCTTACCGATCAGGCCACCACGGCCCAAGCACCACGTATAAAAAGGGAACTTTGAGTTTTAGAAGACGATATACAAGCTATGCGTAAAAGAAATGATTTATGAATTCAAAGAAAAAATACTATGAACACACACACATACAAAAAAAAAAAAATCTGTTCATGGTTTAATTTTTCAAGTTATATTTATGTTTTTGTCTTAAGGGGGTCTGGGACACATTTTGAATTTTTTTTTATATTATACTTTAGAGTTTCGAATTTTTTAGCACTGATTCACCATTTATTTAATAAGCAAAATCATAACATAAATATGAAAAAAAAATATTTAAATTTAATTAGTTCTTTTTAAAAAAATGGGGTTGCTTTAAATTGCTATAACTAAAAATATTCTTGATCAATTTTTAAAATGAATTACGCACAAATATCTAAGCTTTAATTTTTGTTCTGCGATTTTAAAACTATTGATTCAATAAAAAATAAAAAATATTTGAAGAAAAATTTCGAAAAATTCAAAGATACTTTTAAAAAAAAAATCATAATTTTTGCAGTAAACGTTTTTTTTCAAATTCGCCGAATATAAATTAAAGTAAACAGTTTGAAAAAGATATGTTCCAAGTTTCATGACTTTATCTTTATCGGTTCCTGACTTATAACAGTTTGAATGCAAGAAATCGGGGAAAATTGCATCATGGAGAAAAACGCGCTTAAAGTTTTAAAGTTAAGTACACATTAGTTAGGTGTGCATGCAACAAAAATAATTATATCTTTCGTTCTATTTAAGATAGAAACAAGATTCAAACGTCCTTTTAAGCAGGAAAAAAAAAAAACGGAATCATTTTTCACATGTTAAAAAAAATTGCAAAATTTGACAATTTTTGTGTCCTGGACCCCCTTAATTTCTTAATTTTATCCTTTAAAAACTATTACACCATACATTTAATTTCATTTTCACGGTTTACAAGCACTAAACTTCAAAAACGTTTGCATATATGAATGCTAAAATGTGGAGGAGTGTGAGGCAAAGTGAAATGGTTAAGATGACTGAGTTTTTTCAAAAATAACAACTCGGAAATTTGTTTTGAAAATTACTGTTCATAAAGAAAGAACATTGTATTTTATAATAAATATTGCGTTGAAACAGTATTTTTTATTTTTGGCAGTAAATTTGTGTCTTCAAAAATAAGTGAATTTTTTTCACTTTCTTTTCATGGGGGCAAAGTAAAAAATAAACTATTTTTCTAATGAAATACCTTCTGTTCCATTAAGAAACATATTTTTGATTTAAAGAATCTGTCAATAAAAGATTGAATGAATAAATGAAAAGAAAATGAAACAATAAAAGAAAAATTAAATGAATTAATAGATTAATATATGAAGAAAAATAAATGAGCGAGCAAAAGAGTTAATGAATCAGAAAATAAGTGAATGAATGAATAAATAAGTGAATTATTGAATGAAGTAATGTAACGGAGTTAATTAATGAATGAAAATGTGAGCGGTTAACACTGAATTATTAAGTTAGCAAATGAAGCAAACTTTCTATCACTTTGCCCCATCCACTTTGCCCCGTATGTACTTGACTAATTGGAAAATTTATTTAAAGTACAAATAAGCTTAATATTCATTAAATTAATCCTCCATTCAATATTAAGAGGTCTCAATTACTACTTAAAATGTTAATAATAAGAACTTTATCACTTTATAGTAACAAAAATATATTTGACTTACAACAAAATATTACAATATATGTATCAAATTTTAAAAGTTTCCTGTATTACCAAATGCTTTAATCTTTGGCGGTATTTTTTACCTGACTGGAATAGACTACATATGAGAAGCAAAAGGATGTAAGTGGCAAAATTAACAATTTCGAGATAACCAGTGCACATGGTCGGTGAACCTCTCCTCTGTCTTGGGGCAGGATATAGTACTAGTAGCCCTGGTAGGTGCTGATGTATAGCATGATTTTAAAAAAAATCAATGAAAGCCTACCTAGGACGTTATCTTTAAACGTGTTTTACTCAAAACTTGAAAATGTCCACTGACATCCCTTTGCTTCTCACTGCCTCATGGTATTATACAGGGTGTTTCAAAATGAATAGCGGGGTTTTAACATGTTATAATATTTATTACACCAAACTTACACACTGTTAAAAAAATTCCGGAAAATTTACGGTAATTGTTACTGGCATCCATGTTGCCAGTAACTATTACCGTAAAAATCAAATGTTACTGTAAAATTTTACGGTTTCCTCGGTAGGCCACAGCAACCAGTTGGCGCTGGGATCGCTTATTTCTCCGGTATAAATTACCGTAAAAATCAGCGATGCGTCGGCGATGCAATTTTACAGTAACAATTACCAGAAAATCTTCCTGAATTTTTAACAGTGCAGCCACAAGTGATATATCAAATGAAAGAGAAACTCGAACAGTTTTACATAGTAGCCTACAAGTGTTCAATGTGAGCACCACTCGGCACACGTTAAGACGATATGCGAGTTCTTCCCAAACTTTGATGAGCGTCTCATTAGTCATTGCTGCAACAGCTGTTTCGATCTTGTTCCTTAATTCGGGAAGGTCGGCTGGCAGTAGAGGCACATACACACGGTCCTTAATAAACCCCCAAAGATAGAAATCACACGGCGTTAGGTCGGGTGACAGTGAAGGCCATGGGAAACAAGCCCTGTCATTAGGCCCCTTACGGCCAATCCAGCGGTCGGGTGCAGTTAGGTTAAGCCGATCGCGTACCTCATTATGCCAGTGAGGCGGCGCACCATCTTGCTGAATGATAAAATACAAAACGCTTTCTGTTCTTTAGTCGCCATCTTTGCTGCAAGCGCTTTCTAGCGAATTGCAGCAGAAACATTCCACGCGCATGCGCACTGATGCCAACAAACAAAACTGTTTGAGTTTCTCTTTCATTTGATATATCACTTGTGGCTGTAAGTTTGATGTAATAAACATTATAACATGTTAAAACCCCGCTATTCATTTTGAAACACCCTGCATAGATAAAATAACACCATATAGGTGGAGCTAAAAGCAGAGTCAATATTTTACCATTTCACTTTGCCCCGCTAGTTCACTTAGCCCCATGTTCCCCTACTTACATATTTGTAGGGAAAATGTTTTAACGGTACCACGTCGTGAACAGCAAAAACGAAAAGAACTTAAAATTTTGAAATCAGCACTTTGAAAGATCTCTAGCTACTTTTTCCTTAGGAAACACAAGTATTTAAAAAATGTCGATACATGGACTCATTTTCTGCTAAAGAATTTATGATGTAAATATGCTGGCTTTCATATTTAAAGTGCAATCGGGATTTAAATGTTCATCAATAAGTTAAAAATGTAAATGAAATGCTTAGGATAAATTCATTGTAAATATTTTCAGACCCTTATAGAATACCGTAACTCATAACATTTCCATATTTTATTAAACTCTGCAAAGTAGCAGAATTACTTGGAGTGGTAAAGAATGAATTGTCATTTATCATTTTTGACAGGCTGCTTATTATATGCTAAATCTATTGTAGAAATTCCCTGTTGCAAGAAAATGGGTTTATCATTCTCGTTTGTTTTTAAAAGTACATGTTGAATTTCAACTCAAAAGAACAATACCAATAATGTGTCTCAAAAATTCCTCTAAAATTTCTCAATTTGTTTCCAAATTCATGCACTATTCTTTGTAAAATGACAAAAGGGAGAACAATATGTAAAACCTTTGTGGCCGCATAGAGTATGTATTGTTTTATTTCAGTATTTGTTGTTAGATTTTATTGCTATAAAAATATTCATGAGAGGAAAGAATCTTCACTTGTAGAACTTAATAGCTGAAAAAGACATTAATGCAGATTTTAACGAGCCTTATATCCCATAATCGAAAATATATGTTTTAATTATATGTAAATGCGCCCATAAGTTATTTATCGTAGAGTTTAATTTCCAATGCACCAGTTTAGTTATGAAAACAAATTACTTGAAAATAAAACCGAAGGTCCAAAAGTGCGAAGAATATAAATTAGTATAAAAGCTGTAAAAAAAAACTCATTCCCAGAAACAGGGGTGTCCCCCTCCTAAGAGCAAGAGTGTACCCCCTAAATATCGCAAAGACCCCCTCCAAGAGCAAGAGCCCCGCCCCCAGAACAAAAAAACCCCTCAAAACACCCCCTAAAAATTCTAATGGAGTACCATGACCCCCAAAAATAGGCACCCCCGCCCCCCAGAAAATTTTAGAAGATAGATTTCAGCATACGTATATAAGGTAGGTTAAGCAAAGGTGGTCCTTATTTAAAAATTTAAAAGGTAAAGTAATCACCAAAAAAGTAATTTTAAGGGGTCACACTACCTTTCAAACATTTTTTCTTAATTTAAGTAAATTTTATATTTCTTTGAAACCATAACATGCATACTTATTTTTTAATGAATAAAATTTTTAAAAAATTTAAAAATATTGCATACTTTTTTTTGAAAATTCAAAAAATTGAAAAAGATTTCAATTTTTTGTAATCCCTAAGGCTTTTTTATTTTTGCACTAATTAAAAAATTTTTTTTGCTAAACAATCAATTTAATCAGCTCTAAAAATCTGTGCATTCATTTGCTTATGAGTTTATTAGAAAAATTTCCGTGATTAATTATGTAAAAAATCAAAGTTTTTTTTTTCAAAAAAAATTAGTTTTTAAAGGTTTAACATGCTCTAAACATTAGAGTAATTTATAAAATGCTTATCCAATGCACAGTTTTGTCAAACATGTTATCCCAATTGCAAAAAATATTACTTTCAAGCTGTATCTTTAATAGAAAAAAATCTTTAGGGATTCTAATGAAATGAAAACACAAAAAAAAACCATCATCGAGAAAAAGCAATTTTTCTTTTGCATAAGAACACATAGCGAGCATGGCCTAAAACCACTCATAACTTTTTAAATATTTGAACTAAAGCATTGAAACTTTTCCCCTGTGTTCAGAATAGTTTTTAGTTTTGAAATAAGCAATAAAAAATATTTTGATCGTTTCATCATTTTTGAGGTACTGTAACCCCTCAATGTAAATTTTGTTACACAAAACTGTAGAAATGCAATTTAAAACATGTATTTTCAGTGCAAATGGCTGAATTTGAAGAGATTAACTTGATTGAGCTGATTCCTCTCTCTCTCTGTATATATATATATATATATATATATATATATATATATATATATATATATATATATATATATATATATATATATATATATATATATATATATATATATATATATGTTAAAAAGGAACTGCTCCAAGTTCCAGGTAAGAATACTAGGCGTCCGAAAATTTTAAAAGTTCTTTGAATCACCAAATTGCGGTTTCAATATGTGATTTGGGCCATGTTACGTCACAGGTTCAAGAACGTAGAGAAAGACAAGACAAAGAAAAAGTGTATAGTTATAATTAATTCCTCTGACAATTGTAATGTCACTGAAAAAAAAACAAATGCAATGTGAGGAGTTTAATCGTTTATTAAACTGAAAGCAATACCTTTCATTACTAGAGTTTAATGCGTGCAACTTTTGTTGCTCGAACCACGTATTTTAACAGTACTCAAGTTCATCTCATATCCACAAACTGTAACATTAAACTCTGGCAAAGGAACGCATTGCTTTTATTTACTAACTAGTGGTACCCACACGGCTTTGCCTGTAATAGAATATTAAAAGGTCTTTTGGTTCGCCTGTATATTTACAAATAATGAATGGTGAATTTTCTCGCCAATTGGCTTGGACCCATGTTACGGTTCCACGTTATGATAATTTCGTAATTTACTCGTCCATCTTATGATAGTTTTGTTCTTAAAATTGAAATAGAAAAAGAACCACATCGAATTTTTGAAAAATCGCTTCGAGGTGCACAGCCCCATGCTACAAACTAACTTTGTGCCAAATTTCATGAAAATCGGCTGAACGGTCTAGGCGCTATGCGCATCACAGAGATCCAGACATCCTACAGACATCCTCTGGACAGAGAGACTTTCAGCTTTATTATTAGTAAAGATAATAAAGCTGAAAGTCTGTGTCTCTGGATGTTTGTGTCCCTGGATATCTGTTACGCGCATAGCGCCTAGACCGTTCGACCGATTGTCGTGAAATGTGGCACAGAATTAGTTCGTAGCATAGTGGGGCGAGCCTCGAAGCGATTTTTTGAAAATTTGATTTTGTACTTTTTCTGTTCCAATTTTAAGAACATTTTACCGAGCAAATTATCATAACATGGACCAGTAAATTATCATAACTTGGTCGAGTAAATTCTCATAACGTGTACGAGCAAATTACCATAACGTGGGCGAGCAAATGTACTTAGTAAATTCGAGAGAAATTCATCATCCATTATTTGTAAATATGCAGGCAAACCAAATGACCTTTGAATTTTATACTACGGGCAAAGCCTTGCGGGTACCGCTAGTAGTTTAATAAATGATTAAACACTTCACTTGACGTTTGTTTTTCGTACTGTGACTTTACAGTCGCCACGAGAGTTACTAATGTATACACTTTTTCTTTTTCATTTTTTAAATTTCTTTCTTTCTTTTTCTTATGATGACCTAAGAAAAAAAACCTTGAACCTGTGAAGTATTACGACGCAAGCCACATATCCTTGACAATTTGTTGCTTCTCTATAATTTTTTAAAAATGTATCAAGAATTTTTTGGAAGCGATGTACACTACAATTTATTGTGCTTTTATTTTTAGAACTTTGAGCTAAGTTTATCTTTCTAAATTATTTTTTTCTCCTTAACCCCATTCACTGCAATTCATTTTAAATTTAGTTAACTTAACAGATTAATATTTTTATGTCACTCTAAAAGTGCCCATATGCATGTTTTCACGATGAACAATGTGAGAAAAAATATACAAACATATGCAGTAAGCATATTTTCGTTTCTTCACTATTTTTATGATACCTTTTAACATTATACCATGTTCTGCTGTAATTTTAAAAATAAAAATTTTAGAGCAAGTGAAGCCATGATAATGTTTGATCGAACTTTATAATTACTTTGTACTAATTATTATTTTTTTAAATTAAACATTAAGTAACTCCTATAAAAAAAATTTGATAGTGTGTTTTACAAGTTACAAATGATTTTAACTCATGGAGCACCTTTTGAGCACTTTGTTCCAAAAGTGGTCCACAAGCTACAATATTAAAATCGTATTCTGCAAATAGTTTGATATCATTTTATAAAAAAAGCACTTGATATGTGTTACAGATAAGGGCAAAATTCAACAAAAATAATCAGCAAAATTCATTCGCAGAATAATAGGGGAAATCATAAAAGTGTAACTATGGCCACCTTTGGTCCACATACCTTAAGTTTCTAAGAGGAAAATTTAAAAGCCAAGTTTTTTTCCAACCCTTTAAATGCAGTTGTAAGACAATGTAGTGTATATAGTGTGTGTAGTGTACAAGTAATGACAGCTTAAAGACAGTAAAATTCGTGAAAAAATTTATCACTTAGGAATTAAACAGCGAAACCAAATTTTCACACCATACTTTACAAAACCTCATGCCTACATTTTAGCAGAATACACTGAAGCTGTATTCGTTACACAAAGTTGAAACATTTACAGTTTAGAACTTGCCAAAGAAAACAAAACGAATTAGTAATGACAATAACAATAATAATAATCCGGATAATGATGATTATAATAATAATAAGGAAAAAATTAAAATAATAGGAAACGAAGAAATATAGAACAGTAGCAATTATTACGATAACATCAAAGCACAAAAACAACAACAATATTGTCTATAACAATAATAATGATAATAATAATAATCGCAGTAACAATATTATTTATTATTTGTTTTTTAATTATAACTATTATTATTGCATTTATCTATTTCTTAGTTATTATTCTTTTTAATTATTTTATTGTTATTTTATTATTATTATTATTATTGTTATTATTATTATTAGTATTAATATTATTGTTAATACTATTATTATTATGCTATTTTTTTTGAAAATGAAAGTGTTGTCTAAATAATTTCTTATAGGAAAAAATATAAAAGAAATATATCTCTTTTATTTTACGTGAAAAGTACAACGCTTGAACTGTACTGTATTCTAAAACCTAACCCAAACAATCCTTCTTTAAGTTGTAATGTTTAACTTTATGTTACTCACTGTTATTTGAGTGATATAATGGTGACAAAAAATGCTTAGTTTTCTTTTTAGAAGAAAAAACATATTTTGCAATGCATGTTCTAATGCTAAATATTACAAAATCTTCTAAATTCTACCTCGATGCTCAAAAAAAAAAAAGAAACAAAAATGAGGATTTTTTTTTTTTTTTTTTGGTGCATGTTTTTTTTTTCTTTTTAATAAGACATCGGCCAGTCAAGTAGAACTTACATCAACTCTCCACTACGATTTTTCTCCATCCTTTGCTTTTTTCCCCCCTTTTCAACAGAAGATTCTTAATAAACGTTCTTTCATGAAAACAATTACTTACTTCCTTCGATACTGTTAATTACTGGTGCGTTCCTTCTACAAAAACATTAAATTTTTAAAAAGCAAAAGTCCATGAAGGTATTAATTAATCTTATAGTTTATTGATGTTTCTTAAAAATATATTTTACAAGTTATTTCACGTTATAATCGATATATCTATTTTGAATAAAGGCAGGGTTATTTTTTCCTAAGCGTGAATTTTGCATCAGCACTAAATGGTCAAAAATATTGCAAAAAAGTCATTATGTTGTGTTTTTAGAATTTTTTCAATTTATTCTGTAAAAGTCTTACCTTTAGAAAAAAATGGATTTGAGAAATTAAAGTTGTAATGCATAAATGTTCTATGTTAAATAACATAAACGAATCTAGGGTCACAAAAAGCTCCACGGTCATTAAAAGAAGTTATGACAAAAGTAGACTTAAACCCACTCAGGTAATCTATATTGCGGAAGTTCAGCACTTTTGTGAAGTTGATCTCAAAATATTATTTTTTATTCTAATAGCCCTTTGAAAAAATTTTGTGCGATAACCCGATATAGTGTCGTTTACACGCCACCATTAAGGTGCGAATAACAATGGCCTCAATAATTTTTGACGCCCAGTTTTCACCACATGGAGGCACTTGCGCTGTCTCGAAGCTAAACGGAATAGGAATTTTATTTTGCCGAAGTCATTCAAAACTAAACGAATACCAAAGGGATGAAATTAAAAGTTTTCGTTCTTATTTATTGAAATACATGGTTAGCACAAAATAATATCCCGGTTTTAAAAATTTATTTTTTATGATCTATTATTTTTTAGCACTATAAATATACATAAAAATAAAGATAAACCGTCAAAGTTTTTTTTTCACTCACAAATATTCGATGTGTGCGCCTTTCGTAACGCGACACACATCTATAACATACATTTTGGAGTGTTTCACTGTCCATTTTTCGTAATGCTGCACATATGCGATTTTTCAGTTCTTGCTATGTTGGTTGGTTTGATTCGGTTTTTTTACTCAAAGTTAGGTTTTTGGCTTGCAATGTTGTAAGCAATGGTGGAGTAAAGACACTGTCTTTGACGAAACTTCGTAAAAAAAAATCACATGGGTTTTGGTTTGGGGATCTGGCAGGCCAACGCAAAAAGGGTGAACCAACATCACCTGCTCGACCAATCGAGCGTTGTGAAATTTCAGTGGCGCAGCGAAGTGGGATTGGGAACATCCCCCAGAGGTCATAATTTTAACATTGTTGCCAATCCTAATACAGTTGTTAATACACGAGTAAGGTAACCAAAAAAAAACCCTCTTTCAGAAGGAATTTCTGACTGCGTTAGTACGGAACGTGCACGTTTAAGTAGTTACGTACGTTAAAAAAATTCCACAGTTTGTCTTTATTTTCATGTGTTTTTACTAGTGGCACCCGCACGGATTTGCCCGTAGTAGAAAATTAAAAGGTCTTTTGGATGGCCTAAATATTTCCAAATAATGTATGGTGATTTTCTCGCCAATTGGCTTTCCCATGTTACGGTTCCACGTTATGATTTGATAATTTACTCGTCCATCTTACGATAATTTTGCTCGGAAAAATGGGCTTAAAATTGGAATAGAAAAAGAACAAAATCGAATTTTCAAAAAATCGCTTCGAGGTGCACACCCCCATGCTATAAACTAATTCTCTGCCAAATTTCATGAAAATCGGCCGAACGGTCTAGGCGCTATGGGCGTCACAGGAATCCTGACAGACAGAGATCCAGACAGAGAGACTTTCAGTTTTATTATTAGTAAAGATAGTGCAAAGCGCAATAGTTTATGAAATATAAATTTTTAAAACCGGGTTATTCTTTCATGCTAACCCTGTATAACTTATACCCAGATTATTTCGACGGACTGATACAGTATAGGTTTAAAACCCTTCAATGTAATTGGTAGATACGTATACGTTTCATATTGGAGATTTTTTTTTTTTTTTTTTTGAAACGTGTGTGTGTGATGAGTGTCCTGATTTTTCAATCTTGGCCCGGTTTATGCCGCAGACTCGTCAACATAAGACCTCCTATAGAGGCACGTGTGATTTTTTTAAATAATAAATTCTGAAAAAATTCCATGACACAAAGAAAATACTATTCGATCATGGTTTTTCCAAGAAGTTTCGCTCCAAGAATACGAAAATACTTTTTGAAAAATAAAGAAATTAAAATTAAAAAAAAAAAATAATAATTTGAATTTTGACATTTTGAATTCAAATTATGTTTTTCGCAATCACGAGTGTGTGTATGTAGGCATGTGTGTTTGTGTGTGTGGGGGGGGTGTTTGTGTGTACGGGTCATGTGTATGTGTGTTTGTGTCTGTGTGCTGGCATAAGTGTGTGGGTAGTTGTATGTATGAATGTGTGTGGGGGGGGGGGGGTATGTGTATGTGTGTGGGGGTGGGGGTATGCGTATGTGTATGTAGGCATATGTGTTTGTGTCTGTGTGCAGGCATGAATGTGTGGGTAGTTGTGTGTATGTGTGTGTATGTATGCGTGTGTGTATGTGTTTGTGTGTGTATGTGTTTGTGTGTGTAGGTGTATGTGTGTGTAGGTGTATGTGTGTATAGGTGTATGTGTGTATGTGTTTGTGTGTGTGTGTGTATGTGCGCGTGTGTGTGTGTGTAGTTGTGTATGTATGCGCGTGTGTGTAAGACATGGATGCAACCTGGAGACGGCTTTCGCTATAGGAGCAGCATCGTGAGGAGCCGGTCCACGGTGATGGTGCGGAGGGTGGCGGTGGGAAAATAAAATGATAGGACATCAAAAACAGTCAAATGAAAGCAATAAGCAATCGTGATTGCTCAAAAAACACTTGCGCCCTCTTTCCCCTACATGTTTTTCTGAAGCTAGCATGAAGAGAAAACCTCTGCCAATCACCTGTCAGGATGACGGAGGAAGAAGCAGATGCGTTTAGTATCATTTTCTGCCATTGAAGCTGTATTTGCTATGAATTTAGACTTTCCAATGTTTTTGAAAATAAAACCTGTTCAAAAAACTTTTGTGCTTTGTTCATGTAAGGAAGGGACGTTAGCAGTTAACTAATGAACTGTTTTCAAGCTTGTAAGATTTAACATATTCAAAAAAAAAAAAGAAAGGTATTTTTACCATCCGTTATTTAATTTTTTTTACTTCCTTTTACAAAAAAGGAAGTATTGTATTCGCGAAAAAATTTTCACTCAAAAATCAGCCTTAATTTCCATTTTACTCACCCCGAATGAATGTTGAGTTTATTTTTCAACCTGACCACACCTGGATATATGCCTAAGAACGTACAAACACCCAAAATATCCATTTTGACGATCCCCGAGTTAATTACAACGAGTTTTCTCGTGACGTCTGTATGTACGTATGTATGTGCGTATGTGTGTATGTATGTCACATAACTCAAGAACGGAATGCTCTAGAAAGTTGAAATTTGGTACTTAGACTTCTAGTGGGGTCTAGTTGTGCACCTCTCTTTTTGGTTGCATTCGAATGCCCCAAAGGGGGTCTTTTGCCCCTTTTTAGGGGGAAATCATTGTTAATTTCGATGTAAACTCAAGTGGTGTTATAATTTGGCAGACACTTGGCGATATATCGCCAGTCTATTGGTCTCCAAGTTTTGTAACCAACTTGGCGACAAATTTGGCGATTTTTTTATATGGTTTTAATTTGGCCACTGTTGGTGATATTTAGAGAGTAAACTATTGAATCATATTAAAACTGCAAATAATGAGAAAATGACATTAAATTGGAGTAAAAGGAAGTCATGTGATGCACACATCAGCTCCTTTTGGGAAAATTTTACCGCCAAAAAAAAAAAAAAATGCTCTATTGCAAGTTTAATAAAACACATACTTGTATCTTTACGTATTATGATTTTTAAATAAATGTCCAATATGTTCATTTTTAAAAAAAGTAAATTATTTTTACTATTCCACTTCAACCCAAACTCAACTAATAAATAAAATTTGCTGAAGAAACAAACACAAATTATTACTTACTAGTGGTACCCGCACGACTTTGCCCGTAATAGAAAAATTAAAAGGTCTTTTGGTTCGCCTGTATATTTACAAATAATGTATGATGAATTTTCTCGCCAATTGGCTTGTGCCCATGTTACGGTTCCACGTTATGATCATTTCGTATCTCGCCAATTGGCTTGTGCCCACGTTACGGTGCCCAATACTAATGCCCCAAAGGGGGTCTTTTGCCCCTTTTTAGGGGGAAATCATTGTTAATTTCGATGTAAACTCAAGTGGTGTTATCATTTGGCGGACACTAGGCGATATACCGCCAGTCTTTTGGTCGCCAAGTTGTGTCGCCAACTTGGCGACAAATTTAGCGGTTTTTTTTTTTAAAATCTTGTTTCAATTTGGCCATTGTTGGTGATATTTAGAGAGTAAACTATTGAATTACATTAAAACTGCCAATAAGGACAAAATAACATTAAATTGGAGTAAAAGAAAGTCATGTGATGCACACGTCAGCTCGTTTAAGTTATTTTTTTAAGTGTTTTAAAACCTTTAAGAAGTACCCTAATCTCTTAAATAATTTGCAGCAATCAGTACACGGTTACAAGAAAGAACTTGAACGCACATAACACATTATAATTTTAATGCTAATGAAAACATTGCGACCAAACTTTAAAATAAATATGAATACATTATTTCGTCTAATGCATTTAAATTTTCAAAGTGGCGACCTTTATCCTTAATACAGAGCTCTAAACGTGTCGCAAAATATTCGGCTATGGGCTGCAATTCATTTACTGATGTTTGATCCCATTCCTTGGATAAGGATTTCTTTAGAGATGCCAAAGTTTTATGAAGTTCAGCCCACACACTTGTATGCAACACTTTCTTGCATTACATGAAATACACCGCCAGCTCAGTCAATTCCAGCCGAGGACTGTAGTTTCGTGCTTATTAGCACTCATCAGTCCGGCATAGGAGTGACTGAGCTGGAGGTGGAAAACCTCTTAAGGAAGCCTAGAGTTACCTAAGAGTTACCTAATCCTGAGAGTTACCTAATTATGTATTAGCTACCAGTTAGTTTGGCACTCTTTGCTTCCTTAAGAGGTTTTCCACCTCCAGCTCAGTCACTTCCTATGCCGGGCTGATGAGTGCTAATAAGCGCGAAACTGCAGTCCTCGGCTGGAATTGACTGAGCTGGCGATGTATTTCATGTACTTCTGCCTTAGCCCTGGCTATAGGACGGTAACTTACTGAATATACCTTCTACATTGTTGAATGGCATCAACGACCCGAATTAGTAATCGTTTAGGGTGTGTGATAATGTACTAGTGAGAAAAACTACTTGTTTTTGTTGATCAAGGGATAAAGATTAATCAAGAAGCGTATCACAAACTCATTTTAAACGATTGTGTCTTACTTTGTTAGCAAATGTTCTTTAAAAACAAAAGATGTAACTTCCGACAGGATTCCGTACCTGCACACAGCACTAAAAGCACTCAAGATCAGTGCAAGACACCTTTTCCGGACTTCATTGGAGCTCAAGAAATGCTATTGGATTTTGACCCCAAATTTGAACCCAATGGATTATTCTTTTTGGTCCATCTTGGAGACAAAGGTATGTACAAAACCTCACAAAACTTTGGCATCCCTAAAGAAATCCTTATGCAAGGCATGGGATAAACTATCAGTAAGTGAGTTGAGGCCCAGAGCCGAAAATTTAGTGACTCGTTTAAAGCTCTGTATTAATCCTAAAGTTAGCCAATTTGATATTTATAAATATATTAGACGAAATAATGTATCTATACTTATTTTTTGAAGTTTGGTCGTAATTAAAATTATAATGTGCTTTACCCTGTATTTGCTGAGTTGCTCGGATTATAACATAGTATAGAATCAAAAAACTAACTCTTTGCTAAAATTAAAATTTATTTTTGTACATAAACTTAGAAAAACCTAGACAATTGTATAAAGAAAATTTAAATGTTTTTGAAAAATAATCCATTTTGACTATTTTTATACACACATATGGAAACATATACAAAAAGTATCAACTGCATTTTGAATAAAAACAAGAAGTTCCGTCTAGAACTAAACGAGCCTACTTTCCGTATACCCATACTACTTTCTAGAACCTGATCAATATTCTCAAAAATAGCTAAAATCACAAACATATTTTTTAAATATTTTAAGCTGATTTCTAGGAATAAAATATTCCTCACTCATCTAAAAAGAACAAACAAAATAGCAGCACCTTTTAAACAAAGCAGATAATAGGGTCTGGTGGGGGAAAGTGGTCAATGGGGTAAAGTGGTCATACGTCAAATAAATGGCTATAGCTTGGAAATAAATGTTCGAATGAATGTGAAAATTTTATTTTAGAGTAAGGCAGTTAGAAACTACATTTTAAATACAAAAGTTTATAACTGGAAAAATTTTATTCGGTAAAAAAAATATTTTGCGTGAATATGAAAAGTTTTAAAATCTAAACACCTATTTTAACATCCTTGGAAAATTTTGTTTGTTAGAACTAGGAACAGATTGACTGTACAGGAAGCTTCTTACATGTCTCAAGAACTCTTACTCATTAGCAGTTAGCTGAATATATTTTAGATAATTTTTTAGAACAATTTAAGTAAGATGGGGTAAAGTGGTCATAATATTAGGCTTAACGAATACTGCTCTTCTAATGTCACTTAATCTTTAGGTATAAGACAGATACAAATTAAATATAAATTTTACTTAATATGTATTGTTTTTACAGTAAACGGGGTTAAATATACGAGTATATGCGTATATATACGCATATATACTCGTGCAGACATTTACATAGACGTATTCACATAAATGCGCCAATAAATACGTATATGGGTATCTGCAATTATTTTTTATCTATACAGCTATACATTCTACTATACACGTATATGCTCGCTTATACTCGTATATATAAGAACACTTATATACTCAGGTAGACACGTATATACGCGTACGAACTCGAGTAGACACTTACATACAAACATATGATATAAAGTATAGAGGGTGAGTTTACATTCTTGAGCAAATTATTAAAAGGTGTTTAAGGAGAGGATAAGAAGTAAGAATCATTAAGGAACATATTGTCACAAACACAATGCTGACGTGCTACATGCACGCAAAGTGAGAAATTGATGGATGCTAAAAAAATCACAAATTTATATATATATATATTACACAAATACAATTTTACCCAACATGAAAGTTTTAAAGCGATTTATGAAATTTGTGGCCTTTAGCTGTAATACATGCGTCGCATTCACAGATCCCTCTCTGTTGCAATAACGAAACTTTTGAAAAACTTTCATCAGCTGCTGCGCCTTTATTGCGATGCGTGTATTAGAGCTACTACAGACCGTAACTTTCAACAACTGCTCTAAATATTTCTTAAAAACTAAAATGTTAGATAAAATCATCTTTGTGCAACAAATTTGTGCCCCTGCTTTGCATCCATCAGTTTCTGGCTTTCTGTGCATGTAGCACGTCAGTGATTATAACTTCCTTATGATTCCTTGCTTCTTTTCCTCCCCTTTGATTTTTGCCCATGAGCTGAGATTCACTCTGTAAGCCGACATGTATATAAGCGTATATTCTCGTGTATACATACATGTACTGGTGTATACGCATAAATGTACGTATACATGTCTATACAGGTATATAATCGTGTTTACACGTATACATGCGTATATACTCGTGCTTCCATATTATATATACATGAGTAGACACGTACACAGATGCACTGGATGTATCCAAGAATTAACTCGTGTATACTCGTATATGTATGTATGTACACTTATATATGCGTATATATGTCTACTATACACATATATACTCAAGTATGCACGTATTTTCTCGAGATACAAGTGCATACGCGCATATGATATTCGTTTATAAGCGTATATACTCTTATATACATGTGACACGTACATATACGTAACACATATATACATGTGACACGGATGTACTCATATAGACACGTATACACTCCTGTAGGTAATCACGTATACATGCTCATATACTCGTATATACACGTATATACTTGAGTAGGCACGTGCATGCATGTATCTGATGCATACATGTATCTACTCCTATAGGAACGTGTTTACTCGTGTATAACACGACACGTATATATTCGTGTATAAAAGCATGTACTCGTAAATATACTTGTAACTATAAAAACAACTGAAATATACAAGTATTAGAGTTCTTTATAATGGCTTTGCATCTATTTTTAACTATGACCACTTTACCCCATGCTATGACCACTTTCCCCCACCCCATGGGGTAAAGTGGTCATAAAAACATAGGGAAAAGAAAGCTTATAAAACTACTAAAATCAATATTTTTCTTCCTAAAATTCAATGTACCGTGTTCTTTAGTAATGCAATGTAAAATAACAATAAAAAAAGTTTAAGTGTTTAAAGAATTTGTTGCATTTATTATCCACCTAAGTTGAAAACCTACGATTTTATGACCACTTTACCCCACCAGACCCTACACTTTTTTCCCGTTAAAAAAATTCTTTAACAGCTTTCAAAACGAAAAAATAATAATTAAAATTAATAAGCTCATTAAAATAAATACATCATATCAAAAAAAAATCGTTTCTTTTTGCCCTGTTGCCAAAAAATTTTTTTAAAGGAATCAATGCACTTACCAAAATAAATAAAAACAATAAAACGTCAACTTAAAGAAATATTTTTCATTGTCAAAAAAAAAAATAATAATCGTCTGCGCATATCTTTATGTAGAAACATAAATGACTTCGAGTTTATTCGCCAAAAACTGAATACCTAAATTAAAACTTTAACGTGAAAATAAAAACAAGTCATATCAACAATAATTATTTCACACTTAAAACCATAGCTGCGGAGTCGGAGTCAATCTCATTTTGAGATAAAGGAGTCGGAGTCGAATATCCAAGAATCGGAGTCAGTCATTTGTCCTTCGTGTATAAATTTTTGCTGAAGCTATGAAGTCAGAGTCGAAGTCGGGGAGTCGGAGTCCGATTAATTGTCAGGCACAGGAGTCGGAGTCAGGTGCCTATAAATTGTCGGAGTATGGAGTTTAGTGTCAAGAACTATTTCCAACAAAATTTGTTTGAAGTAAATCCGCCTTCAAGTACGAAATCTACATTGACTTTCAGTTTAAGGGATTTGAACGGTTCAAAATTAAACGGAAAATTGTTCAAATCAAAAATTTATTTTACATACAAGTTTTTCATCAAAAGCTTTTTCCTACAAAGTTTGTTTGAAGCAAATTCGCCTCACAGTTCGGAATCGCCTGAAATTTCCCCGTAGGCGCTAATGTTAAGTTTTTTTGAACTGTTCAAAATTGAACAAAAAATAGCTCAAATCAAAAAGTGAAATATGGGAACGCGGTGTCCTCGCCGAGATCTTTCGAACAAAAAAAAAGTTTGTTCGAATCGGACTATTCATTCAAAAGTTATAGAAGGGGGGGGGGGGGGGACAGACAGACAGACAGACAGACCGACAAACATTTCCCCCATCTCAATACCCTACTTTCCAATTTTTAATTTTTCGATATTTATTTAATTATTTTATTTATTTTTGACCTTTTTTTTTTGTTTTTCGCGATATTTTTAAGATGCTTATGCCTTCTTTCATGCTTTTTTTTTCTTTTTCTGACTTTTACTGGGAAAGTAGGCTAAAAATGTCATGAATTAAAAAATAATTGGAACGGCGCTGACAGAAGTCTATATGTTTATGTATCTTAAGATTCATATGCAAAATCCAAAAATTAAAATTTTAAATTATTTCTAGTATGTGAGTTTTTTCACATACATATATATTTTAATAAATTAAAACTAATTGCGTCTCATAATTTTTGTTATTTTATCTATGCAATATCTTCATTGCAAATAGCATGTTTCCTTCTAATCAATACACACAGTGTAATTTTATATGTAGCTGGAAGTGATTGAGTTGATAAGAAATTGATTTCCTTGACTTGTTTAAGGTTTCTGTAACTCAATTTCTCTCTCCACAAATAACAAAGGCAATTTACCGTGCACGCTATTTCTGATCAAGTCTAAGCCCCCATTTTATTGACATGAGAGTTGCCCATCTTCTCGACTCACAATCTAATCAACCGCTATCTCTTACACTGGAATCCAAATTTGATGAACATTGGATTACAATGAGATTTTCTGGTCGTTCCGATAGTATATATGAGGAAGGAAGTAATTCTCTTTACTAATAATAAAGCTGAAAGTCTCTCTGTCCGGAGGATGTCTGGAGGATGTCTGTAGGATGTGTGTGACGCGCAATAGCGCCTAGACCGTTCGACCGATTTTCATGAAATTTGGCACAAAGTTAGTTTGTAGCATGGGGGTGTGCACCTCGAAGCGATTTTTCAAAAATTCGATGTGGTTCTTTTTCTATTCCGATTTTAAGAAACAAATATATCATAAGATGGACGAGTAAATTACGAAATTATCATAACGTGGGACTGTAACATGGGCGCAAGCCATTTGGCGAGATACGAAATTATCATAACATGGAACGGTAACATGGATACAAGCCAATTGGCGAGGTACAAAATTATCATAACGTGGAACCGTAACATGGGTACAAGCCAATTGGCGAGATACGAAATTATCATAACGTGGAACGGTAACGTGGGCGCAAGCCAATTGGCGAGATACGAAATGATCATAACGTGGAACCGTAACATGGGCACAAGCCAATTGGCGAGATACGAAATGATCATAACGTGGAACCGTAAAATGGGCACAAGCCAATTGGCGAGATACGAAATGATCATAACGTGGAACCGTAACATGGGCACAAGCCAATTGGCGAGAAAATTCATCATACATTATTTGTAAATATACAGGCGAACCAAAAGACCTTTTAATTTTTCTATTACGGGCAAAGTCGTGCGGGTACCACTAGTAAGTAATAATTTGTGTTTGTTTCTTCAGAAAATTTTATTTATTAGTTGAGTTTGGGTTGAAGTGGAATAGTAAAAATAATTTACTTTTTTTTAAAAATGAACATATTGGACATTTATTTAAAAATCATAATACGTAAAGATACAAGTAATGTGTTTTATTTGAACTTGCAATAGAGCATTTTTTTTTTTTTTTGGCGGTAAATTTTTCCCAAAACGAGCTGATGTGTGCATCACATGAATTCCTTTTACTCCAATTTAATGTCATTTTCTCATTAATGGCAGTTTTAATATGATTCAATAGTTTACTCTCTAAATATCACCAACAGTGGCCAAATTGAAACCATATAAAAAAAATCGCCAAATTTGTCGCCAAGTTGGGTACAAAACTTGCAGACCAATAGACTGGCGATATATCGCCAAGTGTCTGCCAAATTATAACACCACTTGAGTTTACATCAAAATTAACAATGATTTCCCCACAAAAAGGGAAAAAGACCCCCTTTGGAGCATCCGAATGCAACCAAAACTGAAGGTGCACAACTAGACCCCACTAGGAGTCTACATACTAAATTTCAACTTTCTAAGACATTCCGTTCTTGAGTTATGCGACATACATACACACATACGCACATACATACGTACATACAGACGTCACGAGAAAACTCGTTTTAATTAACTCGGGGATCGACAAAATGGATATTTCGGGTGTCTGTACGTTCTTAGGCACATATCCGCGTGTGGTCGCGTTGAAAAAAAAACTCAACATTCATTCGGGGGTGAGAAAAATGGAAATTAAGGCCGATTTTTGGGTGAAAATTTTTTCGCGAATACAATACTTCCTTTTTTGTAAAAGGAAGTAAAAAGTGGAAAATTCTCACTTTTTTTTTCATGGGGCAAAAGAATAATTAAATAAGATAAATAAATACTTTTGTGCTGAAAAGTAAAGTAAGAAATAACAACGTCAAAAAGCACAAATTGCAGATTACTTCAGACACGTGCTTTGGCGTTACAAGAAACGCCTTTTTCAGTGCAAAAAGTAATGAGCTGTGGATAAAATTATATTTTTCAAAAAAAAAAAAAAAAAATAGATCTTTAAAATACTTTTTATTAAACAAAAGTGTAAATAAAAGAAAAAAAGGAGAATAAACGAATATATAAAGAACAATAAAATAGTAAATAGTTAAATTATTTACTTAATATATGAGGTGGAAAGCAAAGGATTGTAAGTGCAAAAATTTAAATTTTGGAGGTGACCAGTACAAATAATAAGGGAAACTCTCCTCTGCTTAGGGGCAAGAGATGGTACTAGTAGTTCTGGTTGGCACGATTTCGAAAAAAAAAATCAATGAAAGCCCCTCTAGAATCTGAGCTTGAACGCGTTTTAAAAGAAACTTCAAAAAGTCCACTTACATCCTTTTGCTTCTCACTGCTTCATATGAGAAATATAATAAATGCGTGAGTAAAAGGGAGAGAGAACAAATAAGTAAGAAAATAAGTAAATGAATAAATAAATAAACATATGAATTAATAAATGAAGGAACATAAATGTATTAAGGGTTAAAATAATGCGTAAGAGAGTTCATACATGATTAAATAAGTAAATGTAATAAACTATTACTTTTCTCCATCCTCTTTGCCCCACATGCACTTAACTATATAAACAAAACACTTAAAATGAAAATAAGCCTAATATTAAAGAAATAAATATTGTACTGAATATTAATAAGTTTCAACTATTGATCAAAAAGTTAGCAACAAGATATTTATTATTTTATAATAACACTAGTGGCACCCGCACGGCTTTGCCCGTAGTAGAAAATTAAAAGGTCTTTTGGTTCGCCTGTATATTTACAAATAATGTATGATGAGACATTGTGTTCAAAACACTAACAGAACCAAGTTAGGTGTCAAAATAAATATGCATAAACGTGCCCCGTATCCGGGGCAAGTTTACGCAACCGACTGGGACTCAAAAATATTTTTTTTAGCGGTTAATAGCACAAATTGAGCAGCAAATGCTGTTATTAAAAATTAGGAGCATAGCGCCATTTATGTGTCTCTAATATATATACTGCCCTAATATGTAAATATTTCACCTTAATAGTTATGTGACGAATGATCAAATCTTTTGCTTAAAAATCCATACAATACTGCATGATGATGAAAAATATTATAGTTAATGTTTTTGTAAAGATAACGTAAAAAAAAAGTTATTGCTTCTATTAATTATTTCAAATATTCTATGTTACACATTTTTAAAAATAATTTTCTATGTTTCAGAAGCAATTTTTAAGATTTTATGTGTGAAATTAAGATTGTTTTTTTTTTAATCTGACCCTTAATTTATTTTTAAAGCTGTTTTCATTCAATGGTTAAGTTTTCTTTTCTTTTCTTTCTTTTTTTATGTATATATTTTCATTACTTTCTGAAAATGACCACCAACATGTTATTGCATCATTTTTAAATCGTTGCTTAAAATATTTGTTCAGAAGTAAATATTGAAAAACAAATCTATTGAAATAATAGGAAAATGGAATAGGAAATAGCAATGTCTCTGCAAGCGTGATTTACAAATTGAAAACCAACAACACTCCTCAAAAATTTAGTTATGTGTATTTTACGTTTTGTGTTTGAAATATAAATCTCATCATCGATCCAATACCTTTGTATTCTCTTTATTTACATGTTCGGCATTTCAGAAATAAGAAAAAAAAAGTTCGTTTTGAGGGAAAGTTTTTCAGTTTTTTTCTTTTCTTTCTTTTTTTCTTAGTTTTATTTTTCTTTAAATTATGTATTTCTAAATTCAATATGTTAAAAATTGAAGGACATTTATGTTAATGCTGTTTTGTTCCTAATTATTCATATTTTTATTCATTTATCACTATTTATTTCTCGTTTCTGTTTCGAAAAATTTCGTTAATTTAGGTCTGAAAAACTCATGCAGCCCAGTTAATCGGTGCTTCCCAACTTAACGAGAGGAACTTTTGAAAATCCGAAAACGAGTTTTTTCTTCCGACAATTACCAAGTCCTCCTTTGTCGAGTGCTCTAACAAATACCAACCACATCAATCAACTTTCATCTCTCAGTGTCATGGGAGCTTTTGTGTGTGTACACGATATTTCCACACGAACGAACATGATTAAAATGATAATTTTGTGACCTTTTATGATACAAATCAACGTGACAGTAAAATGGTGGACTAGGTTAACCAGTTATTAAAAATGTAAAATTTTGGTTGTTTAGACACGAAAATTGTAAACAATCCGCATATTATAATCATCAACTATCGTCATGCTTGTAATATATACATTAAAAGCACGTTAATTCAATTATCTCTAAAAATGGTAATAAAGCAAGTTTGGCAATGTAAAGCCGATTGAGAACATTAACAAGATTTCTTCTACAAAATTTTACAAAGTGCTTTTTTTTCTGAGAAACAAAAAGCAAAAACATTATGTTTTAATACTTTCTCAAGCATTTATTCAAAACAAAATAAAATGGAGTATATCCATTAAAAACAGTAATAAATGGTTTTGGGGGTTAAAGTTTTAATTAATACTTACAACGGGTTTTGTAGTATATAATTAATAACTAATTCTAACAAATCTAAGCGTATAATTAATTAGAAGAAAAGCATTTGTTATTCTGGGTAAGTTTCGAACTCGAGATCCTATTCATAAATCTTCCAGAATAATTGCATGGTTTATCTTATTTTATAGAACTTATTTAATTATTTCGCTAATTATTAAAAAATGCTGAGACAAAAATCCAATTGTAAGTCGGAAATTAAAAACAGTGTTAATTGCATTGCTCCAATTGAATGCGTTGAACATTCAAGAATAAAAATTCTGAAATAAAAGAAAAACTCTTAAACCTGTTCTAATTAACTTGAAGACTCCATTTTTATTTTCTAGACACACAATGGGTAATTTTTAATTCTCATTAATATAATTAATGGTCACTCGTAAGGTTACTAAACTTTTCGAAAGCTCTTGACTAAGAACTTCTGATTTTAAATGCAAAAAAAAATATGCAAAAAAACAATGATAATTTACGAGTATTTATTATTATTATTAGTGGACATTTTAGCGCTATTATCAAGCAAGCAGTGGGATTATTTCAGCGCGGACGTGACTATTTTTAATTAAAGACTGCCCATAAATTAATGTATTAATAGATCCCTACTCCAACTTCCAGCAGCTGAATCGTCTGCTTCGAGTGTGTTGCCAGAAAAAGAGATGGAAATGAAGTACACTTTTTACTGCAAAGCGAACTTCAATTAACTGAAAGGTCTTAATAAGACGAAATTAATGAATAAATGCTATTAAGGACTTTATTTTTTTTTGTCTCCGAAGCTAATGAATGTGACTGCGAAATGAGAGACTTTGCACTGTACAAAACAAAAACGGAATTAATCAGATGATTACAGAACTTTTTCAGAAATTTCATTTCATGTTTGCGCAAATGGGATTAAAAGAAGAAAAATGGCACGTGCGTACGAGAGTAAATATTCATTTGCCCATATTTTTTGGTCTTTTAATATTCATAACATACTTCCACTTCTCAAGCGTTGAACACTCGCCGTTTCCTTCTAATTAACTTGATCAAAACGGAAACAATATAAGTTGCTATTGTAATGTTAATATTATAAATCTCTGACAAACTCTGCGTGCGGGGACGGAGTAAGGCTTACCGTTGTAGATGATAATTATGTTATTTCAGCATTTTCATATAAGGGTAAATTAGAATACTCAGCTGCTGCCATTCCTTAACTTAACTCTTAGTGAAAGTGATCTGAGTTTGTCAACTATAGTTGAATGACAAATATTTGATTGCGCTTTTCAAAGTTTTGACCTTTTCATTTTTGTACACTCCCATGTTCGAAAATGTATTTTTTTCCTTATATATATATATATATATATATATATATATATATATATATATATATATATATATATATATATATATATATATATATATAGAATATAAAAAAAGCAATCACAACCAAAGTTGATGTTGCTCTGATTTTTGAGACTGCCATGTTAACGGTTATTCCTAATATTTATTTAGAGAGCGAAATTTTTTTATGCGAATGGGATTAAAAGAAGAAAAATGGCACGTGCGTACGAGAGTAAATATTCATTTGCCCATATTTTTTTATCTTTTAATATTCATAACATACTTCCACTTCTCAAGCGTTGAACACTCGCCGTTTCCTTCTAATTAACTTGATCAAAACGGAAAAAATATAAGTTGCTATTGTAATGTTAATATTATAAATCTCTGACAAACTCTGCGTGCGGGGACGGAGTAAGGCTTACCGTTGTAGATGATAATTATGTTATTTCAGCATTTTCATATAAGGGTAAATTAGAATACTCAGCTGCTGCCATTCCTTAACTTAACTCTTAGTGAAAGTGATCTGAGATTGTCAACTATAGTTGAATGACAAATATTTGATTGCGTTTTTCAAAGTTTTGACCTTTTCATTTTGGTACACTCCCATGTTCGAAAATGTATTTTTTTTCCTTTATATATATATATATATATATAATATAAAAAAAGCAATCACAACCAAAGTTGATGTTGCTCTGATTTTTGAGACTGCCATGTTAACGGTTGTTCCTAATATTTATTTAGAGAGCGAAATTTTTTTATGCGAATGGGATTAAAAGAAGAAAAATGGCACGTGCGTACGAGAGTAAATATTCATTTGCCCATATTTTTTGATATTTTAATATTTGTAACATACTTCTACTTCTAAAGCGTTGAATACTCGCCGTTTCTTTCTAATTAGCTTAATTAAAACGGAAACCATATAAGCTGCTATTATGATGTCAATATTATAAATCTCTGGCATACTTTGCGTGCGGAGTAGAGTATAGCTTTCCGATGTAGATGATAATTAGTTTACTTCAGCATTTTCATATAAGGGTGAATTAGAATATTCAACTGCTGCCATTCCTTTACTAAACTCTTAATGAAAGTGCTCTAAGATTGTCAAAAATAATTAAATTACAAGTATTTTGTTTTATTTTTCTTAGTTTTGAGCATTTTTTCTTGTGTAAACTCTTGTTTTAATAAAAGTAAAAACTCAGTATTGTTTTCTTTTAATTCATGATTAGGGTTCCATCCTCTTCATATCCTCCCGTCTCCGTTTTTATTCTCCATAATTTCCTGCATTATTAATACATTTGAAGGGTCTGCAGCAATAAAGAGTTAACTCCATTTTTTGACTGTTGGGAAATATCCTGGAGTTAACTGCATGCTGCATCAAGGGAATGAAGCAGCCAACTCATTCTAGCGAATAATTTGGACTATCAACCGTAGATAACTCCTTGGTGAACTAAAAAATGAAGTTAACTCTTTGTTGCTGCAAACCCTTCATTTTTAAACATGCAGTTTCGTAAAAAAATATTATAAAGTTGAATTATACAAATTTACAGTAAACTGCTTAGACTTGTTTCAGAGTTATAAGAAACCATTGTTTTATGCAAAAGAGATGAACTTATGGGATGAATATCTTCCAAAAAAAAAAAAAAACATTGCAAACATATGAGGAGTGGGTTTCCAGCAAAACGGTACGCGATTGATCATTGTTGTTTTTGTGTAATACTCCCATTGCTTCAATTCAAGAGTTGAAAGATGTTCAAATTTTTTTACCGGAGTGTAATAATAAGACTAAAGCTTTTTAACACGTGCTTCGTTTATTTAAAACGTTTTTCGATGAAACAATATTTGGCTTATACGTTCACAAAGAATACTCTTTAATATTTCATCTTTTTTCGATCGGAAATCTCACTTTATTCTTACACCTGTTTCGGCTTTTCTTATTTTTGATATTCAGGACCTGGATCTGATTACCGAAAAACCAACTAGGCTGTGGCAAAAGTCACCGATTCTTAAGTTTCATTCAATTATTTAGGCATAAAAAAGAAAATAAAGGTTTAATTTATTTCCTTTTTTACTTTATTTTACGAAGTAAAGGAAGTATTGTATTCACGAAAAAATTTTGAGCCAAAAATAGGCCTCGATTGCCAATTTGTCGCACCTGAATGAATATTGAGTTATTTTTTTCAACCCGACCACATGTGGATATGTGTCTAAGAACGTATATACACCCGAAATATCCATTTTCACGATCCCCGAGTTAATTACGAGTTTTCTCGTGACGTCTGTGCGTACGTATGTATTTGCGTATGTGTTTATGTGTGTATGTATCTCGCATAATTCAAAAACGGTATGTCTTAGAAAGTTGAAATTTGGTACGTAGACTCCTAGTGGGGTTAGTTGTGCACCTCACCTTTTGGTTGCATTCTGATGTTTTTAAGGGGGTCTTTTACACCTTTTGGAGGGAAAATCATTGTTAATATCAATGCGAACTCGAGTAGCGTTATAATTTGGCAAACATTTGGAGACATATCTCCAAGATTTTGGTCACCAAGTTTTTTCGCCCAATTGGCGACAAAAAATTTGGCGTTTTTTTTTTTTTTTTTTTCAAATTTGGTTTTATTTTGGCCACTATTGGCGATATTTAGAGAGTTAACCATTGAATCGCACTAAAATGTCCAATATGGGGAAAATTAATCTGTATAAAGTTTTTTTATTGCAGTTCGCAAAAAACTTGGGGCAAAAATATTTAGTGTTTTTTTGCTTCCTCCAAGGCACTACTACTATTATCATTAAATTGGCGTAAAAGGAAGTCATGTGATGCACACATCAGCTCGTTTTTTTTTTTTTTTTTTAACTGTGATTCATCCAGTTTGCCTCCGGTCCCCGTTAGTCTGAATGAACGAAGTTCGATTGAATATGTAAAATATTCTACAAAGGTTCACCTCGTGACAATGACTAAAATTTGATTAATAGTGCAGGTGCTAATTTTGTGCTAAGCACGGCAGAGTACTGCTAACTCACTTGGAAAACAACGAGCTGATGTGTACATCACATGCTTTCCTTTTGCTCCAATTTAATGTTATTTTGTCCTTATTAGCAGTTTTAATGTAATTCAATAGTTTACTCTCTAAATATCACCAACAATGGCCAAATTGAAACAAGATTTAAAAAAAAAAAAAAAAAAACCGCTAAATTTGTCGCCAAGTTGCTACAAAACTTGGCCACCAAAAGACTGGCGAAATATCGCCAAGTGTCTGCCAAATTATAACACCACTTGAGTTTACATCGAAATTAACAATGATTTCCCCACCAAAAAGGGGCAAAAGACCCCCTTTGGAGCATACGAATGCAACTAAAAAGAGAGGTACACAACTAGACCCCACTAGGAATCTACGTACCAAATTTCAACTTTCTAGGACATTCCGTTCTTGAGTTATGCGACATAAATTCACGCATACGCACATATACCTACATACAGACGTCACGAGAAAACGCGTTGTAATTAACTCGGGGATCGTCAAAATGGATATTTCGGGTGTCTGTACGTTCCTAGGCATATATCCACGTGTGGTCGGGTTGAAAAAAAAACTCAACATTCATTTGGGGGTGAGTAAAACGGAAATTAAGGCCGTTTTTTGGGTGAAATTTTTTTCGCGAATACAATACTTCCTTTTTTGTAAAAGGAAGTAAAAATGAAGCCTTAAATCTAAAGTTATTTAAACGAAAATTAATTCCCTTCAAAAAAGTAAGCTGGTATAGTGTAAAATGTTTGCTTGTCTCTCCCATGAAATTTTCAAAAATAAATTGAACTGGTTTTGATACTAAAAGCCTCGTTTTTAAGTTGCAGTGGGAAAATAAGAACCATTCTAAATCTATGCAATTTTATTTTGAGAAATTGCGAAATAGTATGGGGGAGAATCTTCAAGATGAGAAAGAACAATTTTTCTCCTTTTATCCGATAGGGACTAAATCATTACTCATATATTCTTACGAAGAAAAATATCTCTTGGATGAAATCTAAAGCTGATATTTCCCTAGTATTTTGCAATGGAAACTAAAATAATATGTTTAAGTGTAAGGTGAAGATGTATTGAGAAGGAGGGTTTTTTTTTCAAAGAAATGAAGCTTGCAGTGATTGAAGAGAAGATATATTTCAGTAATATTTTGGAAATTAAATATAAATGGCAGATTATGTCGTATTTAGCATTAAAATAAAGCAGTTTGTTGAAAAAATAAATATATTTTTTAAAAATTGAAATGTTTTGTTTTTATGAAAAATACTCAAGGTATAAATTTTTGATTACCAAGCATCTATTTAAATGTAAAGTAGTAGTTAAAGTATGCATAAAAAGTGTTTGATGAAATCTGAAAACTGTGTGCTCATTTTTGTCAACAATATGCAAAGAAATACTTCAGAAGAATTAAGTTAATGCATTAAATGTAGGGCTGAACTTATAAGAGTTTAAAAACTTGCAGGATATTTGCTGAGGATATTTTTCTTAATTTTCTGTGAACCTTGCAATATTTTTTTTTTTACCGCTCTTTGCACTTTAGTGCCTTTAAATAGATTTTCTATCATTAGAACGAATATTAGGATTATTGTTTTATATGTTGTTTTTGCTTCCTCGTCTTGGGCGTAATCCTTGATATTGTATATTTAAATAATGTAATGTTGCTGTTGTAAAATTTGTTATCTGCTATTGAATATGTATCCATTTTTAATTCGCTGACATAAATGCATTTCAGCTGAGAATTTATTGCGTATACATATCACAAAGTATTGTAACCAAAAATATTGTAATAAGTTAAACTTTTATTAAAATCATTTGAGGCAATGAGAATAAAACGGATGTAAGTAGACATTTTCGAGTTTTAAGTAAAACGCAGTTTAAGTTTCGGTCCTATGTAATATTTCATTGAAAAGTGTTTCTAAGTCATGCTGTTTAGCAGCACTTACTAGGGGACTGAGGAGAGGGTCACCTATCATTTCTACTCGTTATCTCGAAGTTTTTAATTTTGGCACTTACACCCCTTTGCTTCTCACTACCTCATTTGGGCATTTCCTAAGCAAAGATTCTTTTGATGCAAAACTTTTGTAAAAAAATAATAATAGAATAAGCAAATAAATAATAGCAAAAATTTAAAATAGTCATAAATCTAGTACTGTTTTGATATTTTTGGTATAGGAAAATAAAAACTAATTGCCATATTTTAAATATTTTTGGCTAGACTTACTCCGAAAACATTTATGCTTCTTCAAAAATCAGACTGTACCTAATAAATATAAATCTTTTTAAAACTTGATATATATTGGTCGTGCTGTCAGGACTTAAACCTGACATTTTAACACTCTAAGCAAAATATTTCTACTAAGATATTACAGGTGCTGCTAAAGCAAACTACTTGAAAAAGTAACACCCGAGTTCATTCAATTCAAAATTCAAATTGCAGACAGATCGAGAAAAACTTTTTAAGAACATTTTAATTACATTAAAGTATTGTATAGATTTGAAAAACGTAGAAGGAAAAAAATCAGTTTTGTTCTTTCAACGTCTTTATAATTACAGTTACTAAATGAATTTAGTTGAATAATAATAATACAGTGTGGCTCTTTATTTTTCTCTTTTATATAAGCAAATATAACTGTCTGTTGCTTAGTTTCAAAATTTAAAATTCATTGAGTGGGATTTGTAAAAAAGAAAAGTAGTATGTCTACTAGACTAGCTTTAAAAATTTATTAGCAAATACCCAACTTTTATCATCAAGAGGTTTTGTAAAATTTAAAAAAAAAATAGAAAGCATAAAAGAAAAAATTACAAATAGATTTAAGTTCTCTACTTTTATCTCTCAACTTCTTCCTAACGAAAATCCTTATCGTGAACCACTTGTAGAGCAATGTTTTCCCGATTTTGTTTTTAAAGCTGTAAAAGATTAACCAAAAAATTGCATTTTACTGATGTGTGAACTTGTTTTCGAAGTCGATTGAAAAATATAGCAGTTGCGATCGTACGATCGCGCCCACAACAAGTACACATTATTATTTTTAAACACAAAAAATTCTGGACTGATCCGCACTAACTGGGACAAAAGGCAATCTGGATAAACGAAAATCCGGGAGAATCTGGTTCGAAGAGTAAGAAAAACACATTCTTAAATAGGCTGACTTATCTTTTTTTCAAGAAAAAACAATAAATTGTAACAAAAGTACATAGGATCGTTTTGTTAAAAGTTACAATAATTAAGTCTGTAATTATAAACACAAACACTTTATCATTTTTAGTTCTGCTGCAGTGGCATCAGCTCGAAACGCCTCAAGTACGCCATGTTGCTTGTAAATTTTTTATTGTACGATCTATGCAGGACTTGTACATTGAAAAAAAAAAGAAACCTAGTATACGGAATATTTAAAGATTCGTTTTTGCTATCATAATTTAAAATTATTATTTAAGTGAATATACTTTTTTAAAACTCTACAAATCTGACTCGGATTAACCCGATTACCGGAAAAACGGGTGGCGGATATACGAAGTCCTACAAAACATCACAGTTGAAATCAAATATTTAAAATTACAGAAAAAAATATGTGTACAACATTATTACATCCGTGCTAGTAGATTGAGCAATCTTTCATTTTTTTTTAAATATTCGTTCAATTGCATATTGAAAAAATAAAACACACGCCGACCAATCATGTTCCTCAAAAATTTCAAACACAAGACTTTATTCCTTTAATATATTAAACAAACACTGTTCCTTCAAATCTAATTAAAATTTTACCAATCACTCATAATAACCTTTCCCGTCCTCTGTATTAACCAGATACATTAAATCTAATTTACGTCAGCTAAAGATATATATTCTTACAAACTGAATAGTATTCGTCAGCGGATATTCTAGGCTTTAAATACAATACGAAGCGATCTCTCGTCCAAGTGATATATGCCCTAACAACATGCGAGTGTATCCATAATTATATTATACTAATTTGCATCTGTAATTAATTTTAGTTGGGGCACCTTCGCTCCGCTAGTGCTAGGCATGCTTTAAATAGCCTCATACATTCTACGGGGCAGCTGTCACACTTTAAAGCAGTCCGGTTGTTCATTGAACTAAATGTCTCTTAAATGCTAAGAATATATCTTATGCATTGGGTTGTTTCGGTAAGAATTGCTGTTTTCCAGTAATTTGCTAATTATTTTTTTTTAAGTTCATGTTTAAAAACTTTGGAAATAATGTTTATTTTAAGCAGGGATTTTGTGCAAAGTATACGAGCTTACTTTTCCACCGACATATCATTAAAAAAAAAGAAAAAACTATTTTTTTCTTTCTATCAACTTCAGTCTTATTTTTTTTTTTTACGATGAACGTTATCAACGGTTAAAACACTTTATTTAAAAAAAAAAACATAAAGCAAAAGTTTTATTCTGTTTATCTTTAGTTTCGCCGACATTTCAAATTTTTGGCCCCAAGTTTCCTTTCGAAAATTATTATTGAAACTGAAAAACAAGGGCTTGGGGGGGAGGGATTTTTGTGTCCGCGAAAGTGGGGAAACATCTTGAATTATAATTTCAAAAAAGTTTTAATTTTCAAGTCTTTGTCAAAAAAAACACTATTGTCATTATATTAAGGCGAAAGAAAAGTGTTTACCTCTCAAGTTATGTTACTTACTTCCAGTTCATGTTGAATATTTGACTTCACGGAGCCAATACTAAGATCAAACTTCAAACATTAAGATTATATTGCATTTTTACGCATTTTTCGAATTTTCAGCTCTGGAAAATATTTTTTCAGTATTAATAGTATTTAGAGACAATTTTTTCAGATTGCCCCCTAATAAGTACTGACAAAAAGTCAAAAATTCAAAATTGTCGTGGACGTAAGTAAAAGTGCATGTTTTTGGAAAATATTTATTTTTAATCTAGTTTATCCGAGACAAATCCGCCTTTAATTTCAGGTTTTTGTAAAAAAGATTTAGTATGCCAACGTGTAAATATCAACCTATAAGCGTTACTTCTAAGAGGTTTTTTTTTTTTTTTGAACCGTTAAATGCATGTGAGAAAATTTCGCACATTGAAAATCAAAACATGACAACGAGGTGTTATGGGGAAGGTACTCTGTGTGTTGAAAAAGAATGTTTTTCTCTTCGAAATGAACCATTCCCCTAATAACCAAAATGAATAAATATCTTTCAGAAACAATGAAACCGTAGGAAACAAGATGTTGCGGAATGCATAAAAAGCATACAGTTACTACAGTTTACTTTGTTATAGCTTTTATTCCCATTTACTCAATCCGGAATTTTCAAATAGATAGGGCAAAATATACTTATGTTAGCAATTTATTTTATTTTATTTGTGAAATGAACTTTTGTAAAAAAAATATTGCCCTGATTAAAATAAAATGAATTGTATTGAATTAAATAGTCTATGTAACGAGAATCGGCGTGTCAAGTTTGATCCGAAAAATCCAGAATTCGAGATAAATAAATGAGGTCCGGGTAAACGAGAGTCTCCACTGCACAATAAAAAGGTGACATGAAAAAAATCCTATATATTATTAAAAACACCCATATTCAGATTGCTATTCTATGGTAATTGGTATGATATCATTGGCTAATCATTAAATTTTACTAGCTTTTGTTAACGAAGCACTTTGTGACAAAAAATTTAATGATTTGAAACTGTTTGTACACATATGTAGTGTCATTAGTTTATACTGAACAAATTTGCTATAATTGGAAAAATAACATATTTTACATCCTAGCAAGTGTTCCGAGAAAAAATGCAGTTAGTTTAAAGTTATTAAAAATTGCTTTAAAAACTTTTTTGCTTACGAGTACATCATTAAAACAATCCATAACGTATACGAAATAATTTCCGAGTGGTTGAAAAATATTGTCAGATAAATATTTTGAGGTTTAATCTTTGTTGATTTATATAGATCCAACTCGTGTAAGTGCAATTCACATACTGGAATGTATGAGGTAGTTATCGATAGTGAATTGCTTTAACTACGCTTATAACTTATTCACAAATATATTCATCCAGGGATTATATAGTGTCAATTAAGTAATATTGTCGCTTTGGGTAGCATTAAGGCGCTAAATAATTCTTATTAGCAATACTCGTATTAATTTATGCAATGGAATGTCCACATTATTGCAGTAAATATTTCATTTTAACAATGTATGTCTCAATAAGGCGTCTGTTCCAACACCTGTTATATTTGTAATAAATTACCGATAGTTATCAAAGCATATTTATAATGGAGGTGGATATAAACAAAAACTGTTGTTGTTATTAAAAAACATTTTTTTGAATATTACTGATGGCAATATTCAAAAACTACAGATACAGAATGCACTGTCAAGGGGTTAAGCAAGGGGGAGGTTTTGAGTGCAAACCCCACTCTGGAACCCCTCATTGTCAATCCTAGTGTAGGAAAGGGTTTATATTTATTCGTTCTTATTGCAGGAATCACCAGAGAAGAAAGTTCTTGCTTATTTTGCTTCCCCACCCCTTTTAGGAAAATATTCTGGCATTTTATAACCAGAACTAAGTTTTACTAAATGAATTTAGTTGAATAATAACACAGTGTGGCTATTTATTTTTCTTTTGTATATAAGCAAGTACAACCATGTGTGGCTTAGTTTCAAAATTTAAAATTCATTGAGAGCGATTTATTAAAAAAAAAAGTTTTATGACCCCTGAACAAGAGCAAATTCTTGCTTCTCCTGCGTGCACTTTTGTTCTTTTAATACTTCTCTAAATAACTTTAAAAAATTTTAGGCAATCTAGCATTCACAACAGTATGATCAACACACAAAAAATGTATTTAAACATTTTTAATATGTAAATGATTCCCTAAAACGGCACTACCTTTCAGCTTGACTTTTGCTTTTGTAAGAGAACGACTCGTTTTTAGATTAGGGTAAGAGTGGGTTCAGTGAGACACAAAAATTCAATTATTAGTTTTATCTTTACTCTTTACTAATAATAAAGCTGAAAGTCTCTCTGTCTGTCAGGATCTCTGTGACGCGCATAGCGCCTAGACCGTTCGGCCGATTTTCATGAAATTTGGCCCAAAGTTAGTTTGTAGCATGGGGGGTGTGCACCTCAAAGCGATTTTTTGAAAATTCGATGTGGTTCTTTTTCTATTCCAATTTTGAGAACAAAATTATCTTAAGATGGACGAGTAAATTACGAAATTATCATAACGTGGAACCGTAACATGGGCACAAGCCAATTGGCGAGATACGAAATTATCATAACGTGGAACCGTAACATGGGCACAAGCCAATTGGCGAGATACGAAATTATCATAACGTGGAACCGTAACATGGGTAGAAGCCAATTGGCGAGAAAAATTCACCACACATTATTTGTAAATATACAGGCGAACCAAAAGACCTTTTCATTTTTCTATTACGGGCAAAGTCGTGCGGGTACTACTAGTTATTAATAAACACAGAAATCAATTTCTATCAAAAGGTACCTTATTTGTCACTGTAAAAGGTACTATAAAAGTGGTTCTAGAAAAATTTACGAATTCACACAAACGAGAAAAAATAATAAAAACGAAATGCAATTTTGTTTTAATGTTCCCCCAATAAGTGGAAACAGTTATACACATACTTTTTGAATTAGAAAAATTTGAGAAAATTTAAATTCACCAGGAAAAATGTGAGCGATTGTTGCGGTTTGGTTTTGATATGAGAGACGAAAACTTTGGAAACGTAAACTTCATGTCATCTGGACACACAGTAGTGATATCTACCACCTGTTTCCTAGGGACAGTGATGGATTGATTTTGATGTTTCTAAATTAGTAAGGTTGTTTAAAGTGTGTCATTTTGTGATGTAGCATTTTAAAAGGATGCAGCACTTTTACTATAGCTTTTGTCTATTACTAGTACAACAGTTCTTTCCTGTCTGTGAGAATCTGCGAAATAACTTATCTGACTTCCCTTCTTCTAGGCATGTTGAACTTTTAAATGTGTATGAATATTATTACATTTAGCATATTGCAATTAAAATAGAAAAATTTTGATATTTCTAAATTAGTAAGGTTGTTTAAAGTGTCATTTTGTGATGTAGCATTTTAAAAGGATGCAGTACTTTTACTATAGCTTTTGTCTATTACTAGTACAACAGTTCTTTCCTGTCTGTGAGAATCTCCGAAATAACTTATCTGACTTCCCTTCTTCTAGGCATGTTGAACTTTTGAAATGTGGATGAATATTATTACATTTAGCATATTGCAATTAAAATAGAAAAATTTTGATATTTCTAAATTAGTAAGGTTGTTTAAAGTGTCATTTTGTGATGTAGCATTTTAAAAGGATGCAGTACTTTTACTATAGCTTTTGTCTATTACTAGTACAACAGTCTTTCCTGTCTGTGAGAATCTCCGAAATAACATATCTGACTTCCCTTCTTCTAGGCATGTTGAACTTTTGAAATGTGTATGAATATTATTACATTTAGCATATTGCAATTAAAATAGAAAAATTTTGATATTTCTAAATTAGTAAGGTTGTTTAAAGTGTCATTTTGTGATGTAGCATTTTAAAAGGATGCAGTACTTTTACTATAGCTTTTGTCTATTACTAGTACAACAGTTCTTTCCTGTCTGTGAGAATCTGCGAAATAACTTATCTGACTTCCCTTCTTCTAGGCATGTTGAACTTTTGAAATGTGTATGAATATTATTACATTTAGCATATTGCAATTAAAATAGAAAAATTTTGATATTTCTAAATTAGTAAGGTTGTTTAAAGTGTCATTTTGTGATGTAGCATTTTAAAAGGATGCAGTACTTTTACTATAGCTTTTGTCTATTACTAGTACAACAGTTCTTTCCTGTCTGTGAGAATCTGCGAAATAACATATCTGACTTCCCTTCTTCTAGGCATGTTGAACTTTTGAAATGTGTATGAATATTATTACATTTAGCATATTGCAATTAAAATAGAAAAATTTTGATATTTCTAAATTAGTAAGGTTGTTTAAAGTGTCATTTTGTGATGTAGCATTTTAAAAGGATGCAGTACTTTTACTATAGCTTTTGTCTATTACTAGTACAACAGTTCTTTCCTGTCTGTGAGAATCTCCGAAATAACATATCTGACTTCCCTTCTTCTAGGCATGTTGAACTTTTGAAATGTGTATGAATATTATTACATTTAGCATATTGCAATTAAAATAGAAAAATTTTGATATTTCTAAATTAGTAAGGTTGTTTAAAGTGTCATTTTGTGATGTAGCATTTTAAAAGGATGCAGTACTTTTACTATAGCTTTTGTCTATTACTAGTACAACAGTCTTTCCTGTCTGTGAGAATCTCCGAAATAACATATCTGACTTCCCTTCTTCTAGGCATGTTGAACTTTTGAAATGTGTATGAATATTATTACATTTAGCATATTGCAATTAAAATAGAAAAATTTTGATATTTCTAAATTAGTAAGGTTGTTTAAAGTGTCATTTTGTGATGTAGCATTTTAAAAGGATGCAGTACTTTTACTATAGCTTTTGTCTATTACTAGTACAACAGTTCTTTCCTGTCTGTGAGAATCTGCGAAATAACTTATCTGACTTCCCTTCTTCTAGGCATGTTGAACTTTTGAAATGTGTATGAATATTATTACATTTAGCATATTGCAATTAAAATAGAAAAATTTTGATATTTCTAAATTAGTAAGGTTGTTTAAAGTGTCATTTTGTGATGTAGCATTTTAAAAGGATGCAGTACTTTTACTATAGCTTTTGTCTATTACTAGTACAACAGTTCTTTCCTGTCTGTGAGAATCTGCGAAATAACATATCTGACTTCCCTTCTTCTAGGCATGTTGAACTTTTGAAATGTGTATGAATATTATTACATTTAGCATATTGCAATTAAAATAGAAAAATTTTGATATTTCTAAATTAGTAAGGTTGTTTAAAGTGTCATTTTGTGATGTAGCATTTTAAAAGGATGCAGTACTTTTACTATAGCTTTTGTCTATTACTAGTACAACAGTTCTTTCCTGTCTGTGAGAATCTCCGAAATAACATATCTGACTTCCCTTCTTCTAGGCATGTTGAACTTTTGAAATGTGTATGAATATTATTACATTTAGCATATTGCAATTAAAATAGAAAAATTTTGATATTTCTAAATTAGTAAGGTTGTTTAAAGTGTCATTTTGTGATGTAGCATTTTAAAAGGATGCAGTACTTTTACTATAGCTTTTGTCTATTACTAGTACAACAGTCTTTCCTGTCTGTGAGAATCTCCGAAATAACATATCTGACTTCCCTTCTTCTAGGCATGTTGAACTTTTGAAATGTGTATGAATATTATTACATTTAGCATATTGCAATTAAAATAGAAAAATTTTGATATTTCTAAATTAGTAAGGTTGTTTAAAGTGTCATTTTGTGATGTAGCATTTTAAAAGGATGCAGTACTTTTACTATAGCTTTTGTCTATTACTAGTACAACAGTTCTTTCCTGTCTGTGAGAATCTGCGAAATAACTTATCTGACTTCCCTTCTTCTAGGCATGTTGAACTTTTGAAATGTGTATGAATATTATTACATTTAGCATATTGCAATTAAAATAGAAAAATTTTGATATTTCTAAATTAGTAAGGTTGTTTAAAGTGTCATTTTGTGATGTAGCATTTTAAAAGGATGCAGTACTTTTACTATAGCTTTTGTCTATTACTAGTACAACAGTTCTTTCCTGTCTGTGAGAATCTGCGAAATAACTTATCTGACTTCCCTTCTTCTAGGCATGTTGAACTTTTGAAATGTGTATGAATATTATTACATTTAGCATATTGCAATTAAAATAGAAAAATTTTGATATTTCTAAATTAGTAAGGTTGTTTAAAGTGTCATTTTGTGATGTAGCATTTTAAAAGGATGCAGTACTTTTACTATAGCTTTTGTCTATTACTAGTACAACAGTTCTTTCCTGTCTGTGAGAATCTCCGAAATAACTTATCTGACTTCACTTCTTCTAGGCATGTTGAACTTTTGAAAAGTGGATGAATATTATTACATTTAGCATATTGCAATTAAAATAGAAAAATTTTGATATTTCTAAATTAGTAAGGTTGTTTAAAGTGTCATTTTGTGATGTAGCATTTTAAAAGGATGCAGTACTTTTACTATAGCTTTTGTCTATTACTAGTACAACAGTCTTTCCTGTCTGTGAGAATCTCCGAAATAACATATCTGACTTCCCTTCTTCTAGGCATGTTGAACTTTTGAAATGTGTATGAATATTATTACATTTAGCATATTGCAATTAAAATAGAAAAATTTTGATATTTCTAAATTAGTAAGGTTGTTTAAAGTGTCATTTTGTGATGTAGCATTTTAAAAGGATGCAGTACTTTTACTATAGCTTTTGTCTATTACTAGTACAACAGTTCTTTCCTGTCTGTGAGAATCTGCGAAATAACTTATCTGACTTCCCTTCTTCTAGGCATGTTGAACTTTTGAAATGTGTATGAATATTATTACATTTAGCATATTGCAATTAAAATAGAAAAATTTTGATATTTCTAAATTAGTAAGGTTGTTTAAAGTGTCATTTTGTGATGTAGCATTTTAAAAGGATGCAGTACTTTTACTATAGCTTTTGTCTATTACTAGTACAACAGTTCTTTCCTGTCTGTGAGAATCTGCGAAATAACATATCTGACTTCCCTTCTTCTAGGCATGTTGAACTTTTGAAATGTGTATGAATATTATTACATTTAGCATATTGCAATTAAAATAGAAAAATTTTGATATTTCTAAATTAGTAAGGTTGTTTAAAGTGTCATTTTGTGATGTAGCATTTTAAAAGGATGCAGTACTTTTACTATAGCTTTTGTCTATTACTAGTACAACAGTTCTTTCCTGTCTGTGAGAATCTCCGAAATAACATATCTGACTTCCCTTCTTCTAGGCATGTTGAACTTTTGAAATGTGTATGAATATTATTACATTTAGCATATTGCAATTAAAATAGAAAAATTTTGATATTTCTAAATTAGTAAGGTTGTTTAAAGTGTCATTTTGTGATGTAGCATTTTAAAAGGATGCAGTACTTTTACTATAGCTTTTGTCTATTACTAGTACAACAGTTCTTTCCTGTCTGTGAGAATCTGCGAAATAACATATCTGACTTCCCTTCTTCTAGGCATGTTGAACTTTTGAAATGTGTATGAATATTATTACATTTAGCATATTGCAATTAAAATAGAAAAATTTTGATATTTCTAAATTAGTAAGGTTGTTTAAAGTGTCATTTTGTGATGTAGCATTTTAAAAGGATGCAGTACTTTTACTATAGCTTTTGTCTATTACTAGTACAACAGTCTTTCCTGTCTGTGAGAATCTCCGAAATAACATATCTGACTTCCCTTCTTCTAGGCATGTTGAACTTTTGAAATGTGTATGAATATTATTACATTTAGCATATTGCAATTAAAATAGAAAAATTTTGATATTTCTAAATTAGTAAGGTTGTTTAAAGTGTCATTTTGTGATGTAGCATTTTAAAAGGATGCAGTACTTTTACTATAGCTTTTGTCTATTACTAGTACAACAGTTCTTTCCTGTCTGTGAGAATCTGCGAAATAACTTATCTGACTTCCCTTCTTCTAGGCATGTTGAACTTTTGAAATGTGGATGAATATTATTACATTTAGCATATTGCAATTAAAATAGAAAAATTTTGATATTTCTAAATTAGTAAGGTTGTTTAAAGTGTCATTTTGTGATGTAGCATTTTAAAAGGATGCAGTACTTTTACTATAGCTTTTGTCTATTACTAGTACAACAGTTCTTTCCTGTCTGTGAGAATCTCCGAAATAACTTATCTGACTTCCCTTCTTCTAGGCATGTTGAACTTTTGAAATGTGGATGAATATTATTACATTTAGCATATTGCAATTAAAATAGAAAAAAATTGATATTTCTAAATTAGTAAGGTTGTTTAAAGTGTCATTTTGTGATGTAGCATTTTAAAAGGATGCAGTACTTTTACTATAGCTTTTGTCTATTACTAGTACAACAGTTCTTTCCTGTCTGTGAGAATCGCCGAAATAACTTATCTGACTTCCCTTCTTCTAGGCATGTTGAACTTTTGAAATGTGGATGAATATTATTACATTTAGCATATTGCAATTAAAATAGAAAAATTTTGATATTTCTAAATTAGTAAGGTTGTTTAAAGTGTCATTTTGTGATGTAGCATTTTAAAAGGATGCAGTACTTTTACTATAGCTTTTGTCTATTACTAGTACAACAGTTCTTTCCTGTCTGTGAGAATCTGCGAAATAACTTATCTGACTTCCCTTCTTCTAGGCATGTTGAACTTTTGAAATGTGGATGAATATTATTACATTTAGCATATTGCAATTAAAATAGAAAAATTTTGATATTTCTAAATTAGTAAGGTTGTTTAAAGTGTCATTTTGTGATGTAGCATTTTAAAAGGATGCAGTACTTTTACTATAGCTTTTGTCTATTACTAGTACAACAGTTCTTTCCTGTCTGTGAGAATCTGCGAAATAACTTATCTGACTTCCCTTCTTCTAGGCATGTTGAACTTTTGAAATGTGGATGAATATTATTACATTTAGCATATTGCAATTAAAATAGAAAAATTTTGATATTTCTAAATTAGTAAGGTTGTTTAAAGTGTCATTTTGTGATGTAGCATTTTAAAAGGATGCAGTACTTTTACTATAGCTTTTGTCTATTACTAGTACAACAGTTCTTTCCTGTCTGTGAGAATCTCCGAAATAACTTATCTGACTTCCCTTCTTCTAGGCATGTTGAACTTTTGAAATGTGGATGAATATTATTACATTTAGCATATTGCAATTAAAATAGAAAAAAATTGATATTTCTAAATTAGTAAGGTTGTTTAAAGTGTCATTTTGTGATGTAGCATTTTAAAAGGATGCAGTACTTTTACTATAGCTTTTGTCTATTACTAGTACAACAGTTCTTTCCTGTCTGTGAGAATCGCCGAAATAACTTATCTGACTTCCCTTCTTCTAGGCATGTTGAACTTTTGAAATGTGGATGAATATTATTACATTTAGCATATTGCAATTAAAATAGAAAAATTTTGATATTTCTAAATTAGTAAGGTTGTTTAAAGTGTCATTTTGTGATGTAGCATTTTAAAAGGATGCAGTACTTTTACTATAGCTTTTGTCTATTACTAGTACAACAGTTCTTTCCTGTCTGTGAGAATCTGCGAAATAACTTATCTGACTTCCCTTCTTCTAGGCATGTTGAACTTTTGAAAAGTGGATGAATATTATTACATTTAGCATATTGCAATTAAAATAGAAAAATTTTGATATTTCTAAATTAGTAAGGTTGTTTAAAGTGTCATTTTGTGATGTAGCATTTTAAAAGGATGCAGTACTTTTACTATAGCTTTTGTCTATTACTAGTACAACAGTTCTTTCCTGTCTGTGAGAATCTGCGAAATAACTTATCTGACTTCCCTTCTTCTAGGCATGTTGAACTTTTGAAAAGTGGATGAATATTATTACATTTAGCATATTGCAATTAAAATAGAAAAATTTTGATATTTCTAAATTAGTAAGGTTGTTTAAAGTGTCATTTTGTGATGTAGCATTTTAAAAGGATGCAGCACTTTTACTATAGCTTTTGTCTATTACTAGTACAACAGTTCTTTCCTGTCTGTGAGAATCTCCGAAATAACTTATCTGACTTCCCTTCTTCTAGGCATGTTGAACTTTTGAAATGTGGATGAATATTATTACATTTAGCATATTGCAATTAAAATAGAAAAATTTTGATATTTCTAAATTAGTAAGGTTGTTTAAAGTGTCATTTTGTGATGTAGCATTTTAAAAGGATGCAGCACTTTTACTATAGCTTTTGTCTATTACTAGTACAACAGTTCTTTCCTGTCTGTGAGAATCTCCGAAATAACTTATCTGACTTCCCTTCTTCTAGGCATGTTGAACTTTTGAAATGTGGATGAATATTATTACATTTAGCATATTGCAATTAAAATAGAAAAATTTTGATATTTCTAAATTAGTAAGGTTGTTGAAAGTGTCATTTTGTGATGTAGCATTTTAAAAGGATGCAGTACTTTTACTATAGCTTTTGTCTATTACTAGTACAACAGTTCTTTCCTGTCTGTGAGAATCTGCGAAATAACTTATCTGACTTCCCTTCTTCTAGGCATGTTGAACTTTTGAAAAGTGGATGAATATTATTACATTTAGCATATTGCAATTAAAATAGAAAAATTTTGATATTTCTAAATTAGTAAGGTTGTTTAAAGTGTCATTTTGTGATGTAGCATTTTAAAAGGATGCAGTACTTTTACTATAGCTTTTGTCTATTACTAGTACAACAGTTCTTTCCTGTCTGTGAGAATCTGCGAAATAACTTATCTGACTTCCCTTCTTCTAGGCATGTTGAACTTTTGAAAAGTGGATGAATATTATTACATTTAGCATATTGCAATTAAAATAGAAAAATTTTGATATTTCTAAATTAGTAAGGTTGTTTAAAGTGTCATTTTGTGATGTAGCATTTTAAAAGGATGCAGTACTTTTACTATAGCTTTTGTCTATTACTAGTACAACAGTTCTTTCCTGTCTGTGAGAATCTGCGAAATAACTTATCTGATTTCCCTTCTTCTAGGCATGTTGAACTTTTGAAATGTGGATGAATATTATTACATTTAGCATATTGCAATTAAAATAGAAAAATTTTGATATTTCTAAATTAGTAAGGTTGTTTAAAGTGTCATTTTGTGATGTAGCATTTTAAAAGGATGCAGAACTTTTACTATAGCTTTTGTCTATTACTAGTACAACAGTTCTTTCCTGTCTGTGAGAATCTCCGAAATAACTTATCTGACTTCCCTTCTTCTAGGCATGTTGAACTTTTGAAATGTGGATGAATATTATTACATTTAGCATATTGCAATTAAAATAGAAAAATTTTGATATTTCTAAATTAGTAAGGTTGTTTAAAGTGTCATTTTGTGATGTAGCATTTTAAAAGGATGCAGTACTTTTACTATAGCTTTTGTCTATTACTAGTACAACAGTTCTTTC